>NW_027527549.1:110217-180603 GCF_008692635.1 Crocuta crocuta | reverse complement strand
CGTGCGCCTGGCTGGCTCAGTGCGTAGAGCATATGACTCTTGATCTCAGGGTTGTGAGTTCAAGCCCACACTGGGCATAGAGATTACCTTAAAAATAATTAAAAAAGAAAACAATAAAGACAGCTGGGGGCTCAAGTGATTAATGAAAACTTGAAAGATAAGACTATATTTATACCGCAAGCCACAAAGCATGTCATACTAGTTATGCCTGATTATGCAACCCAGTGTCCCAAGACTTCATTAGCCCAAACAGAATGGGGTCACATTTTTCAATGAATGCATTTCAATGCCTCCAAGTTGTCTTCTCTGGAATAGGAGAAGCTGATTCTCATTGTGATTCTCATCGGATTCCCCCTTTTGTTTGTTTGTGGATGATCCTGCCGTTTGGAGGTCTTCCCCCTGAGTATAGTTGCCACACTTGGTGCTTTTCCGCAGCTCCGAGGCCACCTGAAGTCATCTGGGGATTGGCTCCTCCCANAAGTCTGCCAGATGCAAGGAGGATTGCAGAAGGAATGCACTGAAATGGAGGAGACCTTTCTCTCCTCTTTAAATCTGTTAGTCCACACGCTCCCTACAGGACCCTCTCCCATAGCCGTGTCCATGGGCCATGCGGCACTCACACAGGCTCCGTGCTTACAGGGCCCCATACTTAATAGTCTGCTGTCGCCATCTTGATATTCTTAATAATTTTCTGGGGCGCCTGGGGGACTCAGTCGGTTAAGCATCCGACTCGGCTCAGGTCATGATCACACGGTTTGTGGGTTCAAGCCCCACGTAGGGCTCTGTGCTGACAGCTAACTTAGAGCCTGGAGCCTGCTTCAGATTCTGTATCTCCCTCTCTCTCTGACCCTCCCCTGCTCACACTGTTTCTCCCTCTCCGAAATAAACAAAACATTTAAAATTTTTTTTAAAAAATAAATTCTTAATAATTTTTTAACCAGAAGCCTTCTGTTTTCCTTAGGTATTGAGTCCAGCATATTATGTAGCTACTCACACCCTCTTTTTTATTGATATAATCAACATGTAACATTAGTTTCAGGTATACAACATAATGATTTGATATTTGTATAGATTGCAAAATGAACACTACATTAAGTCTAATTGACATCTGCCACCATACCTTGTCACAATCACACCCTCCATTAAATACCATCCTTCTCCTTAACCCTTGGCCTGCCTGTGTTTGCAGCCTGAGTACATATGATGATGCCCCTTCTTCTTGGAGTTCGGATCCAACTCCAGGCACAAAATGGTTCCAGAGGTGCAGACCTGCTCACAAGGAAAGCTATCAAGTAGATGAGTTATAAGAGATGAAATTTCCTTTCAAGTATCATGACCACAAGGCAGTGGAAAGGTGCTTTGATTAAAAAGTAAATAAATAAAATTTTAATTGAAGTGTAGTTGATACATAATATTATATTAGTTTCATGTGTGCAACATAGTAATTCAACATTTATATACATTAGGAACTGATCACCACAATAAATCTAGCTACCATTTGTCACAATACAAAGTTATCACCTATTATTAACTATATTCCCTACACTGTATATATTGTATCTCCAGTTCTTATTTATTTTATAACTATAAGGGTGCTTTGATATTTTAAGGTTTATTTTTGAGAGAGAAACAGAGAGAGCGAGCTTGAGTGGGGGAGGGGCAAAGAGAGAGGAGGACAGAGTATCAAAGAGGACTCTGTACTAACAGTAAGGAGCCCTGGTGCAGGGCTCGAACTCAACAAACCGCGAGATCATGACCTGAGTCAAAGTTGGACACTCAACCAATGGAGCCACCCAGGCACCCCAGCTTTGATTTTAACACAAATACATAACAGGCATATAAATCTGCAGCCATATAGATAAAATTATCTAAAGGTGCTTATCTAAAAATCCAGATATTTAGTCCCATGTAGACCAAAAACCAAGCAAACAACCAAACTTTTATCTAAAGATATCTGTTTTGGTTGAGGGGCCTGGCATCACAGATAGACTTATTCTGTACATGAAGATGTTTTGGGAAGAAGCTAGGGTATCTCAAGACACCAGAAGTTTCTGAAAAATCTGCCCGCCACTCTCATCTCCTCCCCACCTACACTCCCATCTCTACCTCCTTCTCCTCATCTCCCCAGTCTCCAACTCTCTCCTTTCCTCCCTTCTTCGACTCCATCCCAGCCCCTTTGGGCAGTTTAAGTGATTTTGCAGACCTGGCTCTGAAGGTGTCCCCACAGCAGGAGTCCTACACTCTACAGAAGTCCCTGGGTGGAGGGTACAGGGGTGACAGCCCGCCAGGGGCCAGCCTCAGTCAGAGCTGAAAAGGGGCAAAAGCAAGAACTAGAAGGAAATGGGTCACTGCCCCGCGGTTGGCAGGAGCATCTGCTGTGCCTGAGCTTTTTTTTTTTTTTTTACTTTTTTAGTAAATAAATATCTATTTATTCCTTTCTTTTTTTTTTTTTACAAATAATTTATTGTCAAATTAGTTTCCACATAACACTCAGTGCTCATCCCCACAAGTGTCCTCCTCCATGCGCATCCCCCCTTCCCCCCCACATCCATCAGTCCTCAGTTTTTGTCAGCCTGAGCTTTTATTCCGGGAACAAATCTTTGCTCTCTTCACCAGTGACCCACATGAACCATAATTCCCAACAGCAATAAAGCAGGGCAATAAAGAAGGGCTGACTCCACAGCTGCGGGGTAAGAGTCCCCTGGCAAGAAAGTAAAGACAGGCAGACCTAGTACTTTCTTGGAGGCAGAAGAAAGAGATTCAGAGAACGAGGCTTTTAAAAAGTCTGAGCCTAACCATGAGAGACTCTTGAATGCTGACAAAAACTGAGGACTGATGGATGTGGGGGGAGGGGGGGATGGGCATGGAGGAGGACACTTGTGGGGATGAGCACTGAGTGTTATGTGGAAACTAATCTGACAATAAACTATAAAAAAAAAAAAAAAGTCTGAGCCTTGACTAACTGCCCCTAGATGCCTTCATAGCGAAAAATTCCATCTTTCTTTCGTATTCCTCAGACTTTAAACACCCTTTCTTTTCAAGGTGAGGGAAGGGTGAGGAAGAAGGGGGGGAATGTGTCCACAGAGCCAGATGGAGCTGGGAGCTTGGAACCACAGGAACCAGTGGAGGGCTTGGCCAAACCCCACTGTTTGCTGGCGGGATCCTGGAAACACCTACTGAATTGGCAACATCTTCCTTCCCTGCAAACAAGATCGTAACAAGTTTCTTCTAGCCCGAAGTGGTGACTTTGTCACCCCTTGGCCTTAGTCATGCCATCTTTCCCACCTCAGCCCCGGAGACTCTTCTTTTCTCTGGCAGGTCAGTAGTGTTATTTATTAGTGGGCAGCAGAGGGCGATCTGGCTCCGGAGAATGAACGGGTCAACTCCTTTCTTGTGCCCAGATTGCTAATGACTTGCAGCTCCATCAACATAAAGCTAACTCTTGACAAAGGAACATTGTCACTAAGCATTTTCCTTTTCATTCTTGAAAGCTCCACTGCCTTAGCTAACCCCCGGCCCCTCCCTCCTGCCTTCATTCTCACTCTCTTTCCTCTCCCGACCTCTTGGAAGCAGCAGGAAATGAACAAGGTCCACAGTGGAGAAAAACAAATCCCAGGGCCCTGCAGAGGAAAACCACAGGGAAATGACCAAGTGGCATTAGCAGCTGCAGGAGCTGGCGGCAGCACTCTGTGTGTGTTCTGTGTATGTGTGTGTGCCTTCGTATATGTAAAAACGACCTTGAGAGATTGTTAAAACACAGTTTCCTGGGCCTGAGATCTGATATAGTCATCTGCAGTGGGGCCCAAGAATTAGCATTCTTAACACTCCCAAGCTATTTTAATGCTATCAATGGTGGACCACGTTTTCAGTAGCACTGTTGTACGCCAAATGCAGTGAATAGGTATATAAATCTGGTCAGGGACTTGCTTGGATAAAATCCTGAGAAGATGAATTTCCCCTAGAGTAGTAAGTCCAGATCCTTCTAAATCTAGGCCAGAAGATCTCATGGATCAGCCGACTGCTGTTCCCTCCCCTTGGAAAAGGAGCAGAGAATGTATCAACCACAGCATTGTTTGGAGGGGGCTGAGTTCAGATAATAAGCTGCTTCTCCATTACTGTTCATCCCAACTGGCAGGAGAATTACATTAGGCCCCTCCTTCACCCCTGGAGATGGAGACTCTATCTACAGAACGCTGCTGTGTGTAACAGCTTGTGTCCAAAGGCCTCTGTCCCCTTCTCAGCACCCTCCAAACTCCAGAACCTCTAGACTCCAGGGCTCAGTGGAATGAGCTGGTCCTCAAGAGAGGTGAGCACCCAAAGGCACTTTGGATGATTGAAAGAGAGCCACTCACTTCTGTCCGTGGACCAGAACATAACCAAACAGGGAAGAGCATCAACAGACACTGCTTATCCTCTCCTCATCCCCATTTATGACATAGGCCACAATTATTGTCCTTTTTCCCCTCTAAGTTTGTCCAAATGGCATGACATTCAATTCAACAAACATCCTTTGGGCACCTACTCTGTCCTCGGCCCATGTCATACTCTGGGGACGCATGTTCTCTGATAAAGCTAGATAGAGTTCTCAAGGAGCTCCCACTTTAACGAGAGAGAAAGACTAACAGATATGTAAGAAATAAGTGCCAGGACAGTAAGTGCCCTGTAAGGACTGTCAGCTGGAGTTGCTTCCCCTTGCCAAGTCCCCCTTGTCCCAGGCAGGGACACTGGGTGAGGATGGGGACACTTCTCCCTCTAGAGGGCCACTGTTTGAGCCAAAAGAAGCCTATGGGTGTGGGGTCTGAAGGTTAGATTCCTCATGTGGAACTGTCTACACTAGATCTGTCAGCTAAGGAGTGAGCAGCTCTGCTGTGTGGAAGATGGACCAAAATGGGCAGAAACCATAGAAAAGCCAAGAAGACCAGTTTGTGAGCACAAGAAAGCCAAGCCAGAATGACTCAGGGAGACCTTGAAGGGGCTGTAGGTGGTGCAAATCCCTTGGAATGAGAATAAAGGACACTGCTGGGTTAATGCTCTCCTGACCCAGTTTCTCCCCTAGGCTGGTGTGGGGCATGAGGTTAACAAGGCACATAGTTTAGGTACACAGGTATACTTTCCAAAGGGTTGGGGACAGTGATTAATTTCAAAGGGATCAATTTGCAGGTCTTCAGTTTCCATTCATATTCTTCCCTAAACTGATGTGCCTCAGAGGGCATCTGCAGCCCTGATTTCCTTTGCCCACCATTTTTCTTTTCTTTTTTTGGCCTGGGTTGCTCAGTGGGTTGGGCATTTGACTTTGGCTCAGGTCATGATCTCATGATTTGTGGGTTCGAGCCCCATGTCGGTCTCTGTGCTGACAGGTGGGAGATGAGCCTGCTTTGGATTCTGTGTCTCCACATCTCTCTCTCTGCCCCTCCCTGGCTGGTACTTGCTCTCTCTCTCTCTCTCATTCTCTACCCTCTCTCTCTACCTCTCTCTCCCTCTCAAAAATAAATAAACATTTTTAAAATTTTTTTAAAAGCACTTTAAAGAATTTACTTTTAAGTAATTTCTACACCCAACTTAGGGCTTCAATTTAGAAGCCAGAGATCAAGAGTCACCTGCTCTACTGACTGAGCAGACAAGGGCCCCTCTTTTCTTCACCTTTTTTTCCTCAATTGCCCTTTTTCCCATTTCACACACACCAAAGTTTACTGCTCATTGTTCTCTAATCCTGCTAATTGATGCATTGCTCTAAGGTATGAAAACCTCTGGGACATCAAAGGGACAATTCCACAATTATTCTAATCAAGGAACCATAAATACCTCCCCACTCTTTCCATCTCCTTATAAGGCAAATTCCCAATAAAATTTCACTACCTACGAAGTGGACCAGTGTTTACTAATCATAAAAATTTGCGATACCTGTTGTTGTGATAAATGCTACTAGTCATAATATTTTTAAACCATTAGAACCTGTCACTGGAAATATTTTTTAATTTTTTTTATAGTTTATTTTTGAGACAGAGTCAGAGCATGAGCGGCGGAGGGGTGGGGGGGGGGGGGAGACACAGAATCTGAAACAGCTCCAGGTTGTGAGCTGCCAGCACAGTGGTGCGGGGCTCAAACCCACAAACCACAAGATCATGACCTGAGCCAAAGTCAGACGCTTAACCAACTGAGCCACCCAGGTGCCCCAAGGAACTATTTTTTTTTAATGAATTTCAATTTATGTATTTTTGTTGCAGAAAAGTATGTGTAATTGAGGACCAATAAAATGTTTTTATTCACTAAATTATTTTAAGATTACATGGAAGAGGAATCGAAATGTGATGTGATTTCAAAGAAACAATATAAAACTTCCATTTTAAAGCATTTCATCATGAATTAGCTAAATCAATGAGGGTAATTATAGGTATTTATAGGAATTTATAGGTATTTATAGGAATCCTTTAGATGCATTTAAAAGAGTGATTTCACAGTTTGATTGATACTTACAAAAGGCCAACAGTGTTTTACAACTTTTAGAACTATAAGCTAATGATGAAAAATGTTAGATGCCAGCTTTAAATGTACAAGAGGGTACACGATTTTTCAAAACTCTTGTAAAAGAACAGGAGCAAAAATGTTAGAGGACTGTGGCTCTAGCCAATGTCATTTCCGGAGGGGGACCTGGCAAGGCTGTGACTCAGCATCACTTCGAGATTCCTCCAGGGCAGGGCCAGACCCATTTTCCCCTTTAGCAACTTCCACCCCCTCTTCCCAGCAACTGACACCAATTACTCACCTCCCAGTCACATAGTCTCTGTGATGGAGGCTGCCAACTCAGTCACGTACACAAATACCTGGATACCTTGGGTATGATACTTAACCCCTCTGTGCTCAGTTTTCTAATTTATAAAGTAGGAGCATTATTTACTGCTTCTATTTCTACCTCTTTTTCCACTACTACCACTACTTTTAATTTATGTGTGTTACCTTAAGAAATGCTTGGCTGTGGAAACTGTTGTTTATCTGAATACTCAGTTAACAGAAAAGGAAGAATGAGAAACAGAGAGGTCAAGCCAGAAGTCAAAGGCCATTTGATAGGTCAGTTGCAAAGGACTAGAATCCTGGAATGCTATCATTTATCCTACTGACCTCTGTTTTCTGACAGCGACCCAGAGCTCATCAAAGAATCTAGAGGCATGCTTCATAACACCTTTTCCCAACACAGGCTTTGAGAACAGTCCATTCTTTCATGGATTTGTGTTAACCAGTGCCCAGAAGCATCCATACCCAGAGTAGGGGGCCTAGGCTTACACATTGAGGTCTTAGGTCTCCATGTCCTCAGGCTGCCCCCCACCTCATAACAGAAGTGTAGTTAACTGCTAAATCTTCTATCACTTCTCATTTGTTCATTAAATCATACAAATCTTAGATTTTAAGAATCTGATAACTAGAAGGGGCTTTAGAATTCAGATTGTCCCCAGGGCACCTGGGTGATGATTAAGCCTCCAACGCTTGGTTTCGGCTCAGGTCATGATCTCCTGGTTTTGGAGTTCAAGCAGCACATCAGACTCCATATTGACAGTGTGGAGCCTGCATGGGATTCTCCCCCCACCCCCCCACCAAGCCCTGCCCTTCCTCTGCTTGTGAGCTCTGTCTCTCTCTCTCTCAAAATAAACACACTAATTTTAAAAACTCTCCAAAAAAAGAAGAAGAAATCAGATTGTCCCTGCTTTGAGGCCCAAACCTTTCCCATCAGTCACTCTGCAGCAGGGTTTCAAAAACGCATTTCCACCTGTGTCCTCCGTGCTCGCCCGACAGCAAGGCCACCTTGAAACAAAGACAGGTGATTAGAGTTGGTGGGTAATGGGAGGTACTGCAGACTCGGTTGAGCAGTGATTCTCCAAATGTTAAAGCTCCTGATCTCCTTTGAGTAAAACTAATAATAATAAAGTCTTATATCTTCTTTTAATGTAAATTGAAACAATGTTTGGAATAAAAATACAAAATTTTTTAAATGTTTATTTATTTTTGAGAGAGAGAGAGAAAGCATGAGCAGGGGAGGGGCAGAGAGAGAGGGGGACACAGAATCCTAAGTAGGGCCCTATAATATATGCTTTTAATTTATACTGACCTGCTTCCTTGGGAAGATTCCTCCAAGAGAAACATTCCACCCCTTTGTCCACGCCTCCTAGACCCCACATTCCAGCACACACTTCTTGGCTCCAGGAGTGTGTTGGGTACACATGGCAAGACCACCAAAGATGAACAGGAAGAGGTGTGAGCCAGACACCAGCAGTGATTAGGCCCCACGCCTGGATATGTTGGGGGGGTGCTCCAGGATGGGGACAGGGGGAGGGGCATAGAGGAATTATCTAGAACCAGAGAAGAACAGTAAGGGCGGGGCTGGAGGGAAGGGCTCATAAAAGTGCCACTGTTCTTCCCAGCTAACAGAAATATAAAGGCAACAGGTCAGAGATTTAAGGTCGGGAAGGAAGGTGGGGAAGAGTCAAACTCCCACTTCCCTGGAGGATTTCTATTTTGTACCTTTCCAGCACTCCTCTGTTAGCTTATCCTGTTCTACGCTGGCCAGGAGTTCTGTGCTATTCCAACTGATCTCTCTTTGACTCTTGCCAGTCCCTCTTTCCCTTCTGTTTCTGGTGACTTCACCACAGTCCTGCCAAATTCACACACCTTAACGTTAGAAGGGCCTAATTTACCATCCAACCTAATTCTTTCAGGATTTGGGCCATGACATCACAGAAAGAAGTGCATTTTATACCCTGACCTAGTACCTGCACAGAGTATAACCAAACCAAGCTTCATGAAACAATCCTTACTTTACCACAACCATTCAATGGTTTCAATGTTAAAATACCGTGCGTCACTGGCTAAATTAACAACACAGGCTATTAATGGCTCACAATTCATTTTTAAACCCAGACTCATTTTACAGATGAGCAAATTAAAACAAAAGGAAAGGCCCCGAGTCAGACCACCAGCGTCACAACCAGGGCTAGAACTCCCAACTATTCTTGCAAGGAATTCGATTCCACTCAGAACAAAACCTTTGATTAGAAAGGGATTGCTATCTTGGGAACACCTGGGTGGCTCAGTTGGTTGAGCATCAGACTCTTGACCTCGGCTCAGGTCTTGACTCAGGGTCATGAGTTCAGGCCCTGCATTGGGTTCCATGCTGGGTGTGGAACTTACTTTTAAAAGAAAAAAATGTTAATGCTATGTTTGCATATAAACGTCTTGCCTAGTTTTGTGTGGGCTCTCTGACATGCTCAGTTATTTGATGCCAGACCACTGAGACCTAGCAAATGAAGAAACTTGGGTGAATTAGGAACTCAAAATGCATTTTGCTTTCATTTTTTCCTTTTTTCTTTCTTTCTTTTTTTTAATGCTCAAAGACCTCTACTGCTGCTCCCTGCTAGTAACTGGGGTAGACTGGTCCTCTCATCAGGCAGAGCTGGGTAAGTGGTCGGGGCTGGGGGAGAAGTGGGGTAGGGAAAGTGAGGAGGGGGATGGATGGGCTTTCCTGGATTTTCCTTCCCCCCTTCCTCCAGCCCTGTCTCCCTTCCTTCTCTCCTTCCACGAGTAAACCAATATTAAATACCTATTATTTACCAGGTCTTGTGCTACTTTCTATAGATTGGGTGAAAAAAAAGTTTCTTGAGAAACACGCTCTGGCAAAGCAATCAACTTGTAAGCAGTCCATTACAATGCTCCACAGAGGTTAAGGCTTTCTGAGAAGGAAGTTTAAGGCTGTATTTAACCCAGACTGATGAAGAAAGAAGCAATAAGAAAGGCTGCCCAGAGAAGGGGACAGCTGAGCTGACTCCATCCAGGTGAAGAAATGGGGAAGGAGGTCTCCGAGCTGAGACCCTGCTGGACCAGTGGGTAGTCTTGGCATTTCATAACATCAATGTGTAAAGATCCTAATGTGGGGGCAATCTGCTAAATATAACTGATTTTCAACTCCTGTCTCTGAATTCAGCCGAACAGGAGAGAGAAGGGCATCCCTCAACCCTTACCTGCCCAAACCAGTTTCTGAAGGGACAGAGCTCTCATGGGGCAGGGAAGAGAGATAGCACACACCTACCTTGCTCATTCTTTGAATTTTATTTTGTTACACTTTTTGAAGTTCTTTGAATTCAGGGACGCCAGGGTGGCTCAGTCGGTTGAAGCTCCAACTTTGGCTCAGGGCATGATCTCGCAGTTTGTGAGTCCAACCCCCACGTCTGGCTCTGTGTTGACAATGCAGAGCCTGGAGCCTGCTACAAGTTCGGTGTCTCCCGCTCTCTCTGCCCCTCCTCTGTCTCTCTCACTCTCTTAAAAACAAATAATCATTAACCAAAATAAAAGAAATTATTTGAATTTAGAAATCCAGTAAGAATATCCACTGAATATGCCAATGTTGTCACTACTTGGTGATGCTTTAAGAAAAAACAACGCAGCCCCCTCCCCTCCCCCATAGCCTTGCTTAGGAAGCACTTATAGTAGCAGTGCTAGAGAAACAACCTCCCTGCTCTCCTTCCTCCCTGCATTCCCTAGAGAGATTATGAGCTAGGGCCATTTGTTTAGATAGGACTCTGCCTGCCACCAAGACTCAGCCTTTGGCCTCAGGCAACAAAATAAAACAAAACAGGAAAGTCAGGAAGAAGCTGAGAAGCTAAGACTAGACTCTTGAGATATCAAGCCTCCAACCCAGCGATCTTGGAATGAGGATTCTCTATACAGGAATAAACAAATATGTCTCAAGATCTAACCTGAAACAATGCCACTTAGTACGTCCTCAGTGATCTTCATGTTGAAAATAATCATTTCTCAATCTAAAACTGATCCAGACGGTGTTAGAAAAGCTAAGTGAAAAATTCTGATAATTTTGTGGCTTCTTCAACATACTGTCTTCCTGAGGATCAGCAAATCCATGGTCTTGCTCTTCCCTTTGGCTGACCATCATCACCTACTAAAAACGTCTGAGGTCTTTCTAGTTTATTTCAACCATTACTTCTTAGTGATGATAGACTTGAAATTCATAAGAAAGCCTGAATTATGCAAGTCGTGTGATTCTGAAACCTCTTAGATCAGTACAAAATGGTGGTTCTCAAGACTTTTACTAAGTGGCCTTTATTAAATGCCTGTTAATACCAGAATTTTTTTAAAAAAACATATCCTATCTCATATATAACAGTCCTAAAAAGTAACTTTTTTTGTTCCATGAGATTCAGAAGTTAGGCAAGGTAGTGAGAAAAAGCAATAACTGAAGTCCAAATATGCCTCTCTTTTGAATCCATGATCCTTCTGTCCTACCACACTGCCTTCCCAACTGAACCAAAGTGGGCTCTAATTTAGTTAACTAGCTAAAAGCTAGAAGAATCTTCCTTAAGGCAAGGGAATAACCAGAACGGGACTTTCTGACCCTCTCTGTCTCACCTTCTTTCTTTGTGTCTCACAATCTCTTCTCTCCCTCATTCCTTAGATGCCCTGCTCTCTTCCCTTACCATCAAACAGAGCTCTCTAGAATGCATTCTACCACAAAAGGTCAGAGCAGCGTTTTCCAACAGAAGTCCAAGACTTTTATTATCCCCCTGTCAAATCTCTCCCCCTTTCCCCCAGCCGCACACTACTACCCTGGAGACCCCAAAAGGGGTCTGAGAGCTGTTCTCTCCATTTCAGAGAAGTCTAAAGAGAAATTGTCAATTCTTTTTAGGCTACTCCGATTCCTTTGTTTTTGTCTGGTGTCCCATCAACTCAGTGTAGTAGGCCTGGATGTCTTATGGGAAATTGAATTCACCAATAAAGGATATTTATCTGGCAGGTTGAAATCTTTGGAAGCACTGAAATCCACCCCTGAAAGCTACAGAGCAGTGAAAGGTTAGGGCTTTGCAATTTAATCTCCACTAATAAAGTCTTAATCCGAAGGGATCAACTCTTTAGTAAAATATTTAAGCAACAAAACCATTGTGCTGGAGGAGAAGGATATGGATTGAAAGGCTGAAGATATGTTGACCTGGATATCTAGGTCCATAATGAGAAGAAGCAATAGACCACAGTGGTTAAGGTAATGGACTAAGGTAAGTGACAGCAGAGAGACACTGTTCAAATCCTGCCTCTGTCACTTGTTAGGAGTTATTGACCAAATTATTGAACTTTGTACATCAGTTTTCCCATCTGTAAAATAATAGTAACCATCTCATAGGATTGCCAACTGGATGCAATGGCATAATGCATTTGGAGCAGAAGATGCCTCCAAACATCCAAAAGATGTAATAACTGCTCAAGAAATGCTGCCTTAATTTTTTTCAAAGGACTATAACCCAAATTGGTCTTCCACTGTGATGTGGAACATCTCCTCCTCCCCCATCTGCCTACTGACTATTTCCTTTTCACCCCCCGAGTTAATTGGATGTTTTGGCTGATGGAACAAAAGCAGAAGGAAAGTGTAGTCTGGGTCCGAAGGCCAAGCAGCAATCTTTTCGCCCTGAGTGAGGGTGATGGCTGGCTATGGCGTAGAGGGCATCAGTACAGAGAGGACGGTGAAGGACAGAACAAATAAAGGTCCTGTTTGCAGGGAGTTCACACTTGGAACCAGGAGTCACACTTGGAAAAGAGAGAGACCCACCAAAACCAGACTCAGGTAAGTATAAACTGTTGAATGTGTAAGTGCTAGGAGGGAAATCCTTCCTTTAACAGCAGTAGACTCAAAGATTCACAGTGGGTGACTGGTCAAGGAGAGCTTTGCAGTGCTGTGGCCTCAGCTCACTGAAGCTCCTTTTATCCCTCCAAGCTGCTCCCCCCACCCCCATCCTGCCAGCTGCCCTAGTAATAATCGCCCTAAAGTACTAGGTCAATCATGTCACTCCTCACCTAAATGCTGGTGACACCTACGGAATTAAGCACAGACTTTGTAGCCTCTCCAGTGTGAGCCCAACTTACCACCCATGCTCCCTGTCATGTGCCAGATTGTGGTACTCATTGTCCCCTGAGCTCATCCTGAGCTCTGGCTCCTCTGCACCTTCCTTTCTCCTCCTCTTCCTCCACCTCCTTGTTAAAGATTTTATTTTTCAGTAATCTCTACACCCAACATGGGGCTTAGACTTTCAACCCCCTAGATCAAGAGTCCCATGCTCCACCGACTGAGACACCCAGGCTCCCCCTTCCTTTTATTCTTTATTTTCTCTCCAGAATGTCCTCTCGTCCTCTCCCATCCCAAATGCCACTCCTGCCTTAGAAGTTTCCTCTAATCTTCCCCCAGTTCCCCCGGCAATCCCTCCTCTGAAACTTGGTGATGGAAGGTTCTCTGTAAATTTGGTTTTCTACCAGTTACCAGATTGTTAACTGCTTAAGGGTAGGTGAAACATCTGACTGGATGGTCTCCTCTGCCAGCACTTAATAAATATTCAAACTACATGGCAATGAGAAAGAATGAAATCCGGCCATTTGTAGCAACATGGATGGAACCTGAGGGTGTTAAGCTGAGCGAAATAAGTCAGGCAGAGAAGGACAAATACCATATGTTTGCATGTATAGGAGGATTAGGAGGAATTTAACGGAGGACCATGGGGGAGACGTAGGGGGGAAATAGTTGGGGAGAGGGAGGGAGGCAAACCATGAGAGACTCTTGAATGCTGAGAACAAACTGAGGGCTGATGGGGGGGGGTGGGGGGGAAGGGAAGGGGGGTGATGGGCATGGAGGAGGGCACTTGTTGGGATGAGCACTGGGTGTTACATGGAAATCAACTTGACAATAAACTATTTAAAAAAAAATTTTTAATAAGTATTCAAGAAGTGATTGCTGAATATCTTCTCCAAGGGAAATAGAATTGATTCTTCCTATTTTATTGAGCAGGAAACTGAGGCCTGGAGAATAAAAATAATTGGTCCAGAGGGTTTTGGGAGTGTGAGTACAACAAAGGCCGATACAGAAACATCCATAGCAAAGCAAACCCAGTGGTGATTTTGCTTGTCATTCTGTTTAGTCTCTCTTGTCTCAAGGCTACGGTGACAGCCTGGAGTGGATTAGACCCTGACAAGCAACGGTCGGTCTCTAGGCCTGGGGTGAAGTAATAAGTCTCTTCAGCTTTGTCCTCAAAGAGAATTTTAAAAAGTAAAAAGAGGCACCTGGGTAGTTCAGTGGGTTAAGTGTCCGACTTCAGCTCAGGTCATGATCTCACGGTCTGTGGGTTCAAGCCCCACGTTGGGCTCTGTGCTAACAGCTCAGAACCTGGAGCTGCTTTGGATTCTGTGTCTCCCTCTCTCTCTCTCTGTCCCTGTCCCACTCACGCTGTACCTCTCTCTGTCTCTCAAAAAGGAATACATGTTAAAAAAAATTTTTTTAAGTAAAAAGAAAGAGGAAAAGAAATTTTGCTCCTCGAGAAATGGAGAAATGTACTGCCACATAAAATCATACACAGCTTTAAAATTCAATGTTTTTCTTCTATGAAGATAACCCAGGACGGCCTGTCTCTACTGTTTCTCATCACATAAATTGCTTTGCTTGAAAGACAAGTGGGGGTAAATATAGCAGCAGTATCTCTGATGTAACATTCTCTGACCTGGCCTAGACATGTCCTTGACATTGCCCTTCAGAAAGGAAAAGAGAAGGAGAGAAAGCAGGTCCTTGCTACTGTGTGTAAGACAAACTGCCATTCCCAGCCATTATCAAGGTACAGGAGACTGATGAGTATAAAGAATAAAAATAAAGCAGTGAAGGATGCTAGTGATCGGTCAGGTTTCCTGTGTCTGGCTGCCTAGCAGGCAGCAGGCCAGGGCCAGGGCCAATCAGTGGTATTTACCACGGTGGACATGGCCCAAAGCCCTGCCCTGGAAACCACCCACGGCTCCACTTCTGCCCGCTGCATTCTGCAGTGTCCTGCCTAAAATATTTTGTAGGTTACTGAATCCCACTTCCTCCTTATTCTTTCCAGGCTCTTTTTCCTTAAGGTAACAACTTAAGGACAGCAATAATGAAACTGTAATTTGAAAGTTGCAGAGACTAATGAAACTGTAATTTGAAAGTTCTGTGAGAAAGCAGAACTCACACCAAAATAATCACTGTGGTTACCTCTGGTGAGAGGTCTGGGTAGAGGGTGGGCTGGGAGGAGGGCAGCATGAACGTCCCAGGGCTCTTGTCTCTGGATGGTTTAACTCTTTCACAATGAGAATGATTTAGTGAAGGAAATCATGGATTGAGAAACAGCCCATCTGCAATTTATACTTCGTTTAAGCATATTATGAGCTCTCAATTCCCCCCAAGTAAAGTATTTGTTAGGTAGTTAACTACAACATTCTTACTTCCAGTGTCTAGGATAACATCTCTTTCTTTTTTAAAAAATTTACATCCCTAATGTAAAGTTTCAATTATGTGCCACACATATATATATATGTCTGCATAAACCATTTACAGTGATTTTATATGCATACATACCTCCATCTATCCATTTCTATCGATTACCTACTTCCTTGTTTTCTTAATATGATACAAATAAGAGAACTTCATGATCCCACTGGCTTGAGTGCCCATCCCCTTCTGAAGACCACTGGTCAAACTAAGAGAGCTCTGCTGTCCCACGAGTTAATGTACACATTAATGTACACAAGATCGCTCACACAGTGCCTGGCATGTGCTAGCTGCTCTATCAGAACCGGGAAGCCTTCTCTCCTCCCTCTTTGTCCACAGAAGAGGACAGAGGTGACATGGAAGAATTTTGAAGAATTTCAGCGTGTAAGCCTCTGGCCCCGGAAAGTTAAAGGTAGGAAGCATTAGATATGATTTCACTGATTTTCCTCACCTTGAGACAGGGAAATTGAGGCCCAGGGAGAGTTGCTTATTTAATAAAGACTACAAATCCACAGAGTGGCAGAGCCAAGTGTCCTAATGACTTCTGAACTTCCACTTGTACCTCTGGCTCATTTCTGAACTAGTTAAATTAACATAATGGTCAATTTTTAGATTAACTGTCTTCTCTTTTCTCTTAGTGTGTCTGAATTAGAACTTTTATTTTATACCTACCTAGATTAGCCTGTAGGAGTAAAACCTCAGAGGAGATACCAATGCAATAAAATTTTTCAAGCTCATTTATTTTGAGAGAGAGCAAATAAGAGGGAAAGCCGCAAAGAGAGGGAAAGAGAGAGAGAATCCCAAGCAGGTTCCATGATGTCAGCACACAGCCTAATACGGGGCAATAAAATCTTTAATAATCAAGTACAGGGCTGAAGGCATTCTGACTTCCCCCAGGGTACAGTATACATAGTGAACACCAAGGGGTGGTTTATTATTATTAGCATTATTAACATCATCATCCTTATCAGTCTGTCTGCTGTGTGTGAAGAGGTTTTTAATGCACTATTAGGGGCATCTGGCTGGCTCAGTGAGTCAAACATGTGACTCTTGATCTCCGGGTAGTGAGTTGGAGAGTTCGAGGTGGGTATAGAGATTACTTTTATTGATTGATTGATTGATTGATTGATTGATTGATTGAAGAGATTACTTTTATTTAAGAAAAGCACTTCAGGGGCACCTGGGTAGCTCAGACAGTTAAGCGTCCGACTCAGGTCAGTTAAGCTCAGGTCATGATATCACAATTCGTGAGTTTGAGCCCCGCATTGGTTTCTGTGCTGACAGCTCAGACCCTGGAGCCTGCTTCAGATTCTGTGTCTCCCTGTCTCTCTGTCCCTCTCCTGCTTAGGTGCGCCAGCATGTGCGCTTTCTCTCTCTCTAAAAAATAAACTTGTTAAAAATAAATCAATTAATTAACTAATTAAGCACTTCAAAAGCCTGAGCAGCTTCTCACCTGGGAGCCAGTACCTAGGTGGCTCCCGGATGCTTTTCTGCAAAGCTTTTCTGCAAAGGATGGGAAGGACTTCCGGAGGGCAGTCCCCAGCCCCCAGCTTGTTGCCTGGGGCAAGTCCCCAGCCCCCAGCTTGTTGCCTGGGGCAAGCTCCAGGAAAAGTTTACCTAACTTTCACCTAGAAAAACAGAGCTCTCCTCTGGAATTCAAGCACAGTTGTGAGAGGTCAGAGAAATTCACAGCCTGGGGCCTGTTTCTGTCCACCTGATGCCAAAACAACCACATACTCTGCTTTCTGCTTTGCAGCTTATAAGGCGCAATGAGAGGCTGGGGACCTGGATAATAGGCCGGTTTTACAAAGTAGAACAAACCAAGAAACAACAACAACAAAACGGAGAGAAGGAAGTGAAGAGGAAGAAACAGATACTAATATGCCTTGAGAGCAGAGCCCCTGTGTCTGAGCGTCAGCCACCTCGTATCCCTGATCTCTTTCACAACCTCCCTTCCTCCCAAAAGTAAGAGTTGTCCCCGTTTCACAGAAACCAAAGCTCACAGGCCAGGCAGCATGTCTGGGGTCACACAGCAACCAAGTGGCAGACCCAGAAGTTGAACCCACCTGCTCTGACCCCTGGTCTAGTGGGCGCACCTTCCACAGCCCCACATGAGGAAACCGAATCCCAAAGCATTTTCTGTGCCCTGCAGAAGGTCACATAGCTAGTAAATAGCAAGGCTGGCATCTGCCTGTAGTCCTGATCTCACATTTGAGGTAGATCGTCTGTGTTTAACAAGATGTTTTGTTCCCTGATGGGAAACAAAAAGTGGGGTGGAAGAAAATGAGATGCCACACATAAATTGATCTGTTTAGATTAGATTAGATAACCCGGGGTGGGGGGTTCTCAGTGAGAGGTCCTTAAACTAAAAGGTCACACAATGAAGTCCCAAATCAGATAAACAAGTAGGTTATGAAAGGAAGTAAATCCGGGAGACTCTACTGACCAGACAACACAGCCTTCAGCTTTCCTTCTCAGCCTTCAAGTCTTTAGAACAACTCAACGTTTTTCAAATGAAATGATACATGTTCACAATACAAAATTCAAAAGATGCAAAAGATATCATGTGAAAAGTCACTTACCCTCCCTCCTCTGATCCCCCAAGCCAGGTTCGCCACCAGCGACCCCGATTCGGCCTAAACACAGAGGGTTCTAGGTAGTAGAAAACTGTTCATACGGTGCGACAATAAGTGTGAAAGATCTGATGCCTTGTCTGAAATATATTTCCACCAGCCTGGTACCACTTTCCCTTCCAACTAGCAGGAAATTCCCCTTGCCCCCGAGTGTTAATCCTTACACTAAAGCAAAGACAGGGAGGGGCTCCTGGGTGCCTCAGTCGTTAAGTTTCTGACTTTGGCTCAGGCCATGATCTCATGGTTCAAGCCCCGCATTGGGCTCTGCGCTGTCAGTGCAGCTTGGGATTCTCTCTCTCTGCCCCTCCCCTGCTCATGCTCACTCTGTCTCTCAAAAAGATAAATGAAACTTAAAAGAAAAATTTAAAGCAAAGATAGGGATATTACCTCCAGAACCACACAGGTAAAGGGAAATTGTCAAACTCCATAATTTTGCCTAAAGGTCTTTCTGTTCATCAACCTAATAATTATTTCCTCTGATGATTTTGTTCTCCCCATTCTCATCCTCAAAACATACACCAAACTGAGGAAGCTTTGAGGAGCCCTCACTAAGGCAGATCTAATTTTAGGATTTTAAATTTTTAAAAAATTTTTAAAATGTTTTATGTATTTCTGAGAAGAGAGAGAGACAGCGTGAGCAGGGGAGGGTCAGAGAGAAAGGGAGACACAGAATCTGAAGCAGGCTCCAGGCTCTGAGCTAGCTGTCAGCACAGAGCCCGATGCGGGGCTCAAACCTACGAACCATGAGATCATGACCTGAGCCTAAGTCAGACGCTTAACCGACTGAACCACCCAGGTGCCCCTAATTTTAGGATTTTAAATGTGATACATTTTTCCAGCAGCCCCACATTTTCTAGAAGAGCCAGCTTGACACAAATGAGATTTTGCTTACAGTGAAATGTGAGGAATGTATAATCAAAAGGCTTCCTCCTCTTCCCAGTGCCCTGCCACTGACCTCCCAGGAGCATAATTTATGAAGACCCTTACCCTCTGCTCCTCTTTTTTCTTTTCTCTTTTCTTTTCTTGTTTCAAGTTTTAAATTTAAATTCTAGTTAGTTAACATGCAGTATAATGTTAGCTTCAGGAGTAGAACCTACTGATTCATCACTTACATATAACACTGAGTCCTCAACACAAGTTCCGTCCTTAATATCTATCACCCACTCCCCCGCTGCTTCCAGCAAACCTCAGTTTGTTCTCTATAGTTAAGAGTCTTCTCCATTTTTCAAAGTAAAACAATGACCAAAAAAAGGAGAGGGGTGAAGCTCTCTTTGGATGCTATCAACTTTCCACTGTTTACCAGGTCTACTTCAGACTTGCAGTTAAAAGAGTCAAGGGCCCAGAGTTTACAACCCTTTCGTCTGTGTCTTTCCAATTCAGAACAAAGGCTTTGCCCAACTCTCCCACTAAAGGTTCTGTCCTGTTTCTACCCTTCTTTGGCAAACTCCTGTAACAAATTATGTGCAGTCGCAGTTATTTTCAGCTCTTAACTTCCAATAATTTGGTTTTGGTCTCTGTTGAGAATGTAATTAGGGGTCATTTACCTACTCTGGAATAGGTGGATTCAAATGTCCCTTCTCAGCCTTGACTGACATCCAGAATCTCTTATTCAATTTGTTACTGCAAATCACACTCTAAGGGATGGTTCTTTTGTTTTTAATAAATTAAAAAACATTTAATTACATGATTAGTATAGCAACATTTATACAGTTCTACATAAAAGGCAGAAAAAGTCGCCACAATGCCACTACCCTTAAAAAGATAAACATTTTTTAAAAGTTATGTTTATAGGGCACTAGCTCAATACATTATAGTTCATCTTGTGGAATATTATGCAATATTTGAAAACAATGAGATGAACCTATGCATCTGAAAAAACTCCCATAGTAAATGTCAGATGAAAATAGCATGCTGTATAACAATACCTATAATGCAATACTATTGCTGTGTGTTTATAAATATATTTCATGCTGGGATAGGTATGAGAATTTTCTAGAAGGACATACAAGAAACATCAACAGCCACTACTTGTAGACTCAAGAAAAAAGGAATGACTGATATGAAAAAGGATTTTACTTTTCTATTTATATTTTCCTGGATTGAGTGATTTGTTTACCACGTAATTAAAAAAAAAATAACGACCATCTAAAACAAAAGTTATGGGGCGCCTGGGTGGCTCAGTTGGTTAAGTATCCGACTTTGGCTCAGGTCATGGTCTCATGGTTAGTGGGTTTGAGCCCCGCATCGGGCTCTGTGCTGACAGCCAGCTCAGGGCCTGGAGCCTGTTTGGGATTCTATATCTCCCTTTCTCTCTGACCTTCCCCTGCTCACGCTGTCGCTTTCTCTCTCTTTCTCTCTCTCAGAAATAAATAAAACATTTAAAAAATAAATAAAACAAAAGTTATGTTTGTGCACAATCAGTTTTTTGGAAATAAATAAAACATGTCTACGCATGCAGGATGTGAAGTTCATTCATCATGTAGTTAATATTCAAAAGAAGCTTATTATATTTGAAAAGCATTTGAAAATTAAAGAGAGAGAGAAATAAACCAAAAACAGATTCTTAACAATAGAGAACAAATGATGGTTAGCAGAGGGGAGAAGGTGGGAGATGGGTGAAATAGGGGATGGGTTAAGGAGCGCACTTGTGATGAGCACTGGGTGTTGTATGCAAGTGTTGACTCATTAAATTCACACCTGAAACTAACATAACACTGTATATTAACAAGTGTTTGAAGGTAAATTTGACTTCATTCTAGACAAATTCACAAGATTATATGATAACTTTTGAGAAATGATAACCAAACATACATCAAACATTACTTGCTCATAGCTTAATAATTTCAAAAGAAAAATTATATAAAATTCTGTCAACATTTTACAGCAAATTTTGATATTTGATTTGGGATGTCATTATATAAGGTTATTTAATTTTTTAAGTTTTTGTTTATTTTTGAGAGAGACAGAGCCCAAGTGGGAGAGGGACAGAGAGAGATGGAGACACAGAAACGGAAGCAGGCTCCAGGCTCTGAGCACAGATCCTGATGTGGGGCTCAAACCCACAAACAGCAAAATCATGACCTGAGCCAAAGTCAGATGTTTAACCGACTGAGCCACCCAGGTGGCCCTGGATGTTACTATATATTTTAATATGTATATAGGATACTACAAAGAATACTACAAATGCTTAGAGCACAAAGGCTTTTAAATTAGACATGGGTAGCATAACACTCCAAACTATACAAAGAATAAATCCACATCTAATTCTGCTTTCACTATTGCCCTCCCTCCTTACTTTGGCCTCGGCTTCTAGAAAGCAGTAGAATGTCTGCTGATAAAGCAGGCAAGGCCTGTTTTTGTTCCCATTGTCTTTAAGAAAGATCCTTTTTTTAAAAGGTGAATTTTATGGTATGTGAATTATATTTCAATGAAAATAAAGAAAGATAATTTTCATGCTGGAAGGGGAAGAACAAACATAAGTAAGAAATTTAAATTCCACAGGGGTGAAATAATACGGGGTATTCTGCCACTTTTAGCAAAGCAAGATTTCTGGTCCCACATACTGAAAGGTGGTGAAAGAAATCACCAGTGTGATTACAACCACAAATGAAAATGTAAAAATTATTTTGACAGTGGGAAAAGTGGCAGAAGGTGAGATATATTGATTTTCAAGAGCGAATAAGGCCTTCTTTTAAAAATAGAAGATTGGTCAAACCTGTTTAGTTTGAAGTAGTTCCTGTCTAAGGAGTATTACTCTTTTCATTATAAATATTTGGTACTACTTTATAATTGCTTGTATATAATAACTAAACTTTACTCAAAAGGTGTTTTTGGCAGGGATGCCTGGCTGGCTTAGTCAGGGGAGTATGCCACTCTTGATGTTGGGGTTGTGGGCTAAAGCCCCACATTGGGTGTAGACATTATTTAGAAATAAAATCTTTTTTAAAAAGCAGGGTTTTTTGTGTGTGTAAAAAAATAAGATCCCAAAATTTATAGTCTGAAAATCTTCAGTGACCCCTGGGAGATTTTGGTATGAATTATTAAAAGGCGTTTAAAACTTTTTTTTTTTTTAAAAAGAGGGGGTGCCTGGGTGGCTCAGTCAGTTAAGTGTCCGACTATGGATTTTGGCTCAGGTGGTGATCTCACAGGTTCGTGAGTTCAAGCCCCACATCCGTCTCCCTGCTGACAATGCAGAACCTGCTTGGGATTCTTTCTTTCCTCTGCAGCTCAAGCTCATTCTCTCTCTCAAAGTAAATGAATAAACTTAAAAAAATTTTTAAAGGTGTTTTATGAGCACTTAAATGAATTGACTCTAGGAACCAATATGGATTCACAAAGGGCAAATTCATTGACTGAACAAAGACTTACTGCGCCCCTACTTACTGGTCCTGGTTACTGTGCAAGGCACTTTGGGTGAAGCAGAAAACAAAACAGGTATGTTCCTGCCCCTTGTGGAACTCTACTGAGGAAGACAAATGATAACAAAAATTATGGCATAATTGCGACTTGTGATAAGTGCTATGAAAGAAAACATAGGGATTTATGTGTGCATATAATTAGAGGAACTGGCCTCACTGCAGGAGAGGGCGATGCTAGAGAAATCCTCTCTGAGCAGGCAGCATATAATCAGCGCCCTGAAGGATGAATAGAATTTAGGTAGGCAAAGTGTGGGGAGTGCTACAGAGACAATCAAAAAACCACCTGTGAAAAATGCATGAGGCAGCGATAAACTTGGCATTCTAGAGGAAAAGCTGATGTGGCTGGAACAGTGAACAGGAGGTGAGTACAAGAATGAGACTATCCAGGTAATTAGGGGCCATACCACACAGGCTATTTCCCTTTTTTTTTTTTTTTTTGAGTTTTCATTTATTTAAGTAATCTCTACGCCCAATGTGGGGCTCAAACTCACAACCCCGACATCAAGAGTCACATGCTTTTCCAACTGAGCCAGCCAGGAGCCCCGTGGCTATTTCCTTTCTTGAAATGATGACAGGACAGGTAGATTAAAGAAATACAAAGACACACTAAATTTATTTTCAGCAAGACATTTGATCAAAGCACTTGGGAAGAACCACAGTTACCAGTTTTATAACCAAATTTGGTCCAAAATCCACCCACTCCTCCCCTACCTCTGTCTCGTCCCAAATGAGGCCACCACCATTTCTCTCTTGGGCCACTGTTTTCACTTTTACCTCCTCCCCACAATCCATTCTCTGTACAGTTGCTGGAGTGATCTAAAAACTAAATTATACCATTTGAGTTCTTTGCTTAAAATCCTTCAGGGGCTGCTCATTTGTAACAGGTTGGGTTCTCCACACACGTGGAGACCAAGTTTGGGATCCAAGATGTATATCAGGGTTTAACACCTCTGAAAGGAAAGAAGAGGAAGCAGGACTCAGCAAAGGAAGAAATTAGCGACACAGACCCAATAAAGCTTGTGCTGGCCCATCAGGGGACCCAGGAATGAGTACTATTGGTTAGAATTGTGTGGTGCAAGATCGAAATGATCAAAATGATTGACCCTTTATATCCTCGGTCACTCAGTCACAGATATGGTCTGTTCTAAGCGGGGTATGTCCTCAGTCAGCAAGGCTCTCTGCACCTAGGGTAGACCCTGAAAGAGCTGTCAGCTCAAGGCTCTTTGCTGACCACACTCTTCATTTCTGGGCATCAAGCACTTCCTTAAAGGCATTTCGGGCTATTGCTCTTCTTATCCATCTCATCATTGCATTTAGACATGTAGGACCTCAAAACCCTGATTTGGCTCCTGTCTACCTCTCCTCCACTTGCTTCTGTTCACAACTGGCTCTAGGTACACTAGCCTGCCTGTTTTTTGAAGCTTATCCCCTTCTCAGGGTCTTTGTACTTGCCTCAGTGTTGTATTCCGAGTCTTCATGTGGCTAGCTCCTTCTAAAGTTGTCTGCCTCCCTCTTCAGCACTCCCTATCATGTTGCCCTATTTCACTTTCCTCATGCACTTACCTAAAATTATCTAGATTTGATTTTTATTTACATTGGCCTCATCAATTAGAATGTAAAGTCCATGAAGGTATGGATTTGATCTGTTAGGTTCACTGCTGCATCCCCAGTCAGTACCTAAAACATAGCATACCTTCAATAAGTATTTGTTAAATTGAATTCAGATGAGGTGCAGAAATGTACACTAAACAACACTACAGATAGCTACCATGTTAGCTAATTGAAGAATTTGCCCAAATGCTATTTATTACTGCATTAAGGTTAACCTGAAGGGAGATCTCTAATTGATACAAATCTGTCTGGTCCTTCCAAATGGGTAAATGTCAATGATTTGTATAGACAAATATGGTGTGATCATCCAAATTTCTGATGTACAAAGCTGGAAGTATTAGTGGCTGATGTACTGGATGGCAGGTTTCAGATTCCAAAATACCTGAAAGTCCATCAAAAACAGAACGGGTAATTAATTGTAGTGTATCATTCATACAATGAACTATTGTGGAGCAATGAAAATGAGTGAACAGCTGGTATCTGCCACATGGAGAAAACTCACTAAAGTAATGATGAGGAAAAGAAACCAGACATACAAAAGAAGAGTATGTCTTGCATGATCCTACTTCTATATATTTTAAAATCAGGCAAAACTATTCTGTGGTTCTCTTAAGGAAGAAGGAAGAGAGCAATGATTGGGAGAGGCATGAGGAAGGCTTTTGAGGTTATCTATTTCTTGACCTAGGTGGCAGTATATATAAATGTGTTTACTTTGCAATAATTCACTGATCTGTGCACTTATGATTTGCCCACATTTTTAATTGTGTATTATACATCAATTTTAAAGTTGAGAGTAAAAAAGACCTGACAAATATATTTAATACTTTTTTTTAATGTTTGTTACCTATTTTTGAGAGACAGAGACAGAGCACAGCAGGGGAGGGGAAGAGAAAGAGGGAGACACAGAATCTGAAGCAGGCCCCAGGCTCTGAGGTCTCAGCATAGAGCCCGATCGATGTGGGGTTCAAACTCACGAACTGCGAGATCATCACCTGAGCCGAAGTTGGATGCTTCACCAACTGAGCCACCCAGTCACCTCTGACAGGTATGTTTCATTAAACGCTCAATGTGTAGTTCCTGATTTTATTTTATATTTAATTTTTTAAAGTTTTATTTATTTATTTCAGAGAGAGAGTGTGTGTGCATTTGGGGGGGAGGGGAAGCAGAGGAAGAGGGAGGCAGAAGAAGAGGGAGAGAACCACCCAGGTGCCCCTGTAGTTCCTGATTTTTAAAAAATGTTTTATTTATATTTGTGAGAGAGACAGAGCACGAGCAGGGGAGGGGCAGAGAGAGAGGGAGACACAGAATCTGAAACAGGCTCCAGGCTCTGAGCTGTCAGCACAGAGCCCAACGTGGGGCTTGAACCTACAAACCATGAGATCATGACCTGAGCTGAGTTCAGATGCCCAACCAACTGCGCCACCCAGCTGCCCCATTGTAGTTCCTGATTTTAAATGAAAGAGTTTTAATATTTTGCCAGTTAGGATTATAATTGCTGTTGATTTGCAGTAAATAATCTTTATTACATTTAAGTGTTTTCCTTTGATCTCCTGTTTCACAGGGGTTTTATTAGAATGATTGCTATAATATATATTGCTGCAAGGATATAGGATAAAGAGTATTATTTAAAAATACACAAAATGGGGCACCTGGGTGGCTCAGTCTGTTAGGCATCCAACTCTTGATTTTAGCTCAGGTCAGGATCTCACAGTTCATTAGTTCAGCCTTGTGTTGGGCTCTACGCTGAGCCTCACGTTGGGTGTAGAGATTATTGAAAAATAAAATCTTTAAAATACATATATCCCTTGACTTACCAATCTCAGTTCTGGGAATCTATCCTACTAAAATAAACCACTAGTTTCAATAAAACTATTGAAGAGCATCATAGTACATATGTACCAGGATATTTATTAGAACAGTGTTTTCAGTGTTAACACATGCACATACATATTGTAAATAGCATGCATGCCCATCGATAGGGGAATGGTTGCAAAAATTATAGTACATCCACAGTTTGGAACATCCATTAAAAAGAGTGAATCTGATTTAGAGATTTTTTTAAAAATTAATATTTATTTTTGAGAGAGGGACAGAGCATGAGTATGAGCAGGGGAGAAGCAGAGAGGGAGACAGAATCTGAAGCAGGCTCCAGGCTCTGAGCTGTCAGCACAGAGCCCAATGCAGGGCTCAAACCCACGAACCGTGAGATCATGACCCAAGCTGAAGTCAGATGCTTAACTGACTGAGCCCCCCAGGCACCCTAGAGATTTTTTTTTTTGTATGTTTATTACCGAGAGAGAGAGGCAGAGAGGATCCGAAGTGGGTCTGTGCTGAGAGCAGAGAGCCTGATATGGGGCTCGAACTCACAAACTGTGAGACCATGATCTAGCCCAAAGTTGGACACTTAACCTACAGAGCTACCCAGGTGCCCCTGATTTAGAGAGATTTTATACAAGAAATTGTTTTAGGTAAAAGTGAGAGGCAAAAATGTAGTCAATTTTTTTAAGCGTGTATTTATTTATTTAGAGAGTGATAGGGAGACAGTGTGAATGGGAAAGGGGTGCAGAGAGAGGGAAAGAGAGAATCCCAAGCAGGCTGTGTACTGTATGGGGCTCGAACTCATAAACCGTGAGATCATGCATGAGCTGAGCCAAAATCAAGGGTCAGACACTTAACTGACTGAGCCACCCAGGCATCCTTAGTCACTTCTTAAATTACAAGAAAGATCTATCTTTTTAAATGTTTTTATTTATTTCTGAGAGAGAGAGAGAGATAGTGTGAGCAGGGGAGGGTCAGAGAGAGAGGGAGACACAGAATCCGAAACAGGCTCCAGGCTCTGAGCTGGCTGTCAGCACAGAGCCCAACACGGGGCCCGGACCCACGAACCGCGAGATCATGACCTGAGCCGAAGTAGGACGCCCAGCCGACTGAACCACCCAGGTGCCCTAAGAACGATCTATTTTGAATATGTGTACATTTGTATTTGTCTATATGTGATTATAGAGCATGGAGAAAAGCATTAAATAGGTTGATAAAATGGTTGTAGAGGGGTAAGAGTTGTTGACACAGGAGGAGGGACAAAGTGGGAGTCAAGGTGGAAAAATAAAATAAGAGTTAAAGCTCTATATGAGTCAAATACCAAGTGAAAAATCAAATGAAGTCTTAGGGATGTTAAAAGATTGTAATGTGTCCAAACCCAAGGGCATTAATAATCACAGTGTACTCTATGCTCTCCAGACAAACTTGGTATATTGTGTCAATTTCTGGATACCACACTAAAAATAAATATCTTTCCTGCCCCTCAAAAAATTGTTTTCTGAGGGGGCACCTGGCTGGCTCAGTTGGTGGAGCATCTGACTTTTGATCTCAGGGTCTTGAGTACAAGCCCCACGTTGGGCAAGCAGCCTACTTAAAAAAAAGGTTTTTCTTTTTAGTGGAGGAATGGTCAAGAATTAGGCAAACCTGGTTCCAATTTCTTTTCAGCCATTTACTTAGCTGTGTGACCTTGGCATATTACCTAATCCCCTATGCCTTAGTTTCTCCATCTGTACAATGGGGGCAATTATAGTTCCTATCTTTCAGATTTATTGTAGAATAATTCTATATGCCTTCTAGGACTAGTATCTACAATAAACCCAATAAAAATAATTAATGTTGTCAGTTATTAAAGCAAATATTTATTGTGAAAATTAGAATCTACATAGAAGCAAGAAAATTTAAAAATAACCACAATCTTAACTTCCTGAGCTAACTACTTATTAACTTCTGGATGTTTATCTATTACTCAATGAGACCTTAAAAAAACATGAGTGATGATACTTAGTTAGGACAAATTAGCAGTCACCCAGTGGTGCGAAGGGTTGTCATATGGACAAGGGGTAGATATATTCTGTAAAAATTATTTTAAAAAAATAAAATAAGAGTTAAAGCTCTATATGAGTCATATACTCATATGACTCAGCAAGCTGCACAAGTTATGATGAGATCTGTCCAGCAATGAAATGAGCTGCCCAACACCATGGGGAGCTCCTCATTATACTATATAACTGAGTCATGGCTGGTGACCATTTGCTAGAAAAACTATTGAAGAAATGCTAGCATTGGAAGACAGGTCAAGCTAAATGACTTCTAATACTCTTCCTAACTCTAATGTATGATCAAGAAATACTTTTTGGAGGAATAGATATATTAGATTCACAGCCTTCATTAAACAATTTGTGTGGTTCTTACCATAATACCAGGTGGTAATAACAGTTCTAAGCTCCCATTAAAGTTAATAGGAAATTCCTAGCATAGATCAGGCAGAGGAACTCTCCCTGTACAACACTGAGGACGTGCAATTCCACCAATTAATCACATTCAAATGGAGAAAGAAATCAAAGGGAGGGGCAGGCTTGAAAAGAGTTACATCTTATCTTCAGGTACTGTTTGTCTGCTTTCTTAATACTCGGGGTCTTTTCCTCAGAACACTTTCTGACCTGGCAGAAATTCATAGTAATTACTCAGGGGAAAGGAAAGGAGAAACCAACAAACAAAAAATACATTAATGGGGGGGGGGTAAAAAAAAAATTTAAGAACGTGGTGTTGGTGGGAGAGAAGACTAAAGGCCTATGTAAGACCCACCCAAATGCTTTTGATGTTTGAGCAATTATCTTATTATTTTTCCTGCTATAGATGCAGCTGCAATTTATGTAACAGGATGTTTAAAAAGATTAAAGAGAAGCTGTAGTAGAGTTCTGAGGTGATAAGAGTCCCTGGAATATGTATTTATGGACGTTTAGAATATAAGTTCCTGTACGTTCTTAGAATAAACCATGTTTGTTTGTTTTTTTAGTTTTTTTTTAAAGAAACAAGTAATATTGTGTTTCAATATGGCTGCTTCCTGCCCACAAGTGATAGTGAAAAAAAAGGGCAAAGAGAGCAAACAAATAAGAGAGCAAAGAGAGGTTGGTGATGGTTCAATCTGTTATCTGTGCTGTTTTTTAATCAGCTTTGACGTTCAGGTCCCAGATATTTTATCACTATATTAAGATAAGTGTTTGGAATTTGTCTGGATTAAACCTGTTCGTCAGTAAATGGATTATTCTATTGCTCAAGCAGGAGAGTTCCATGGAATTTGTGACTACAATAACTCAGTCTGAATATGAAAGTTAAAGAAAGAAATAATTTTTGGTAGAAGAGCTTGTAGTATTGAAGTTGATGTGAGTTAACTGACTGGGTCAGAAGAGTGTTCTATAGGTGTCTCAAACACAGAGAATGACTCATCAGTATTCAAGACTTTCTGCCGAATGGGCTGCTACCTTATTTTATATCATAAATTGGCACCAGGCACCAAATAAAAAGGGCTTTGAGGCATATTCTCAGAATTTCTGATTAGTCATGTAAAAATTACTTGTTAATTTTAACTGTTTCTCCTAGCAACCTAAGCCAAACTTGTGTGTGCTTGTGTACTATCTGTACATATTTATTTATAATTTTTTCTGTTGAAGAATAAGTAGGAGGGGTGCCTGGGTGGCTCAGTTGGTTGTGACTGACTTCGGCTCAGGTTGGGATCTCACGGTTCAGTTCGTGGGTTCGAGCCCCGCGTTGGACTCTGTGCTGACAGCTTGGAGCCTGGAGCCCGTTTTGGATTCTGTGTCTCTCTCTCCCTCTACCTTCACCCCCTGCTCTATCTCTCTCTGTCTCTCAAAAATGAATGAACATTAAAAACATAAATAAATGAAGACTAACTTGTAGACATGATGCCCTTTCCTCCTAAGTACGTTACTGTGTATTTCCAAAAAACAAGGACATTCTCTTTCACAACGCCAGTGAAATTATGCGAAGTCAGAAGTCAGTATTGATACAGTAATACTATCCAATCTATAGACCTCATTCCAACTTTGCTCAATTGTCTCAGTAATGTCCATTAAAGAAAATTCCAAACCATACACTGTTGTCAAGATCAACATTCAGTTGTCAAGTATCTTTACCCTCCTTTAATCTAGACTAGATTTTCCATACTTTGTTTTTCATAACCTTGACATATTTGAAGAGTTATAGGCAAGTTGTTTGTAGAGTGTTTTTCAACTTGCATTGTCTGATTTTTCCTCATGATTAGATTCAGGTTATGTATTCTTAGCAGAAATACCACAGAAGTGTTGTTGTGATCTTCTCAGTACATCATATTAGTTGATTTGTTCCATTACAATTGAAGTTGCCTTTACTGACTTGGTTAAGGTTTTTCCACTTTAAAATTATTGTTTTTTCTTTCCTCATTAACACGTATCTTGCCGGGAGATACTTTGACACTATGTACATATCCTATCCCTCATCAGACTTTACCCACTAGTTTTAGCATGCACTGATGGTTCTTACATGAGTCAATTATTACTACGATGACTGCCAAAGGGTGATTTCATAATTCTTTCATTCCTTTTCTATTTTTTTAGTTGGTATTCTACTGTCAGGAAAAATGTACTTTTCTCCATGATTTGCTTGGCTGTTTATTTATACCAGTAAAGACTCATAGATTCCTATTTTATTCAACGGATTATAATCTGTTACTGACACTGTTTATTATGATACTCAAATTGTCCCTGATACAGCTAGTCCCTTCAAACTGTCCTTTTGACGTGTCCTAAAATCCTTTGAGCTTCCTAACTTTATGATGCAAGAAGATGGTCCAGGTTTTTCTAGTGTCTTCCTAGCACCAGCCACTTTTCTAAGAAGTGCTGGTTCTTTTGGTGGAGTATAGCGTTCAGAAAGACTTGGGTTCTAGGTGTGTTAATTTGCACTAGTGTGTCATTGCCTGTAGGTCCTCTCAGAGAACAATCTCCCCACTCCCTGACACACACACACACACACACACACACACACACACACACACTTAAAAACAATGTGCTCATACTGATATTTCCAATTCCAGTCCAGCATCATAGGGTTCATTCTAGTTTTCTCCCTTTCCAAACAGTGAGAAATCTGCAGAACCACAGTCTTAACTTCTACACTTAACCATTCCTACATGCACTCTTACCTTCCTACTTCACTTCAGTGCAATCTCCCATTATCCGTAAGCCAAAGCATACACACACACTGATGCTAGGGCCACAAGCACTTGAAGCACTGATATTTGGCTAGATTACCAACGCTCATTGAAGGATGATGTCTCCCCTGCTTCTTTGGGGGCCCTTGATATTGACTGATTTCTCTTGTTTTCAGCCTGTTAATGCTTGCAATAGAAATACCACCAGGAAAAAGCATTCTCCACCCCATATTTTCTCCACACAGTGAAAGAGCCAATCTGGGAGGGCTGTGTTAAGGTCCTGATGACTCAAAGATTTAATGGAAATTACTCTTTTGGATTTTACATGCCCTTAATTTTAGCTCCCTTGCCCTAGGATTCAAACATGAATCTGGTCTGTGCCCAATCACTCCTCTCTTATGGTCAACATTGTCCTGTGGTCCTCTTTTCCATTAGGACGAGATTGTTCTTCATCTTTCACATGTATGGAACCTTGGAAGACAGGTCCTCCAGACATGTCTGAATATGAGAGTGTGTAACCTTAAATTCTCAAAACAGTCCCATCACATTCATTATGCTCTTAAAATTACTGGCATTAATAGCTTAATTCAGAAACTCTCTTGAAGACTGAGGACTATACCATGGAAGCAGCACAGAAATAAATGGGCTGCAATCTCATCCAAAGGATCTTATCCAAGGAAAAGAACTCCTTCATGATTCTCCTGGCTGGCAGAGATAGAAGCCTGGAGTGCTTGCAGTTTGAAGACAGCCCTGCACCACACTTGATCACAATGACACTATTGTCTGGCATGTTTCTTAGAACACCATCATCAGGATGTGGATGTTAAGTTGTTTTTCTAACAGTGCAAACAGATACCTAATCTATCATCCCCTGATTTCTTTTGTTTTCAACAGCATGCCTCCAGAGGACTGGCCAGGTTAGCAAAATAGTCTGTGGCAATGAAACTTATAGATATTACCAATATTAACTAGTTTGTGCATAGAATAAGCCCAAGAGTTAATAACCTTGATGTTATCATACCTTTCTCAATCTCTTGAGCTAACTAGTCACAGTTTACATTTGACCATTTTTTACTAAATTGGTATTTAACAACATGCAATTACTTTACTTGAGTTGAGATAAAATCTCCTGATTACATGAATGAGATAATTCCAAATTAAAGCCAGAGGATATTAAATTTGCAGCACTACAGATTATCAGTGGGAACTCTAGTGTGGTTACTGAAATTGTTTCTTTTACTAGATGTGGCCCCCTCTCTATGATGAAACTGTGAAAAGTCTGTTCTGCCAGTCTTCTTGCTGTTTTGTGGGTTTAGGATCTGGTTGTGGTCTAAGCCTGTCCATGGGACAGGTGGCTTAGGATCCTCCTACTCTGCCATCTTGCTGGAAGTCTGGTTTCCTTCACTAGAATGTAAGCTTCATGAGGGCAGGGAGCTTTGTTTCGTTCATTGCTCTATTCCCAGGACAAGTATGCCTGATTCGTAGTGGGAGCTCAGTACGTACCTGAACACATGAAAATGTTTGGTGGTACAATAAGAAATGAAAAAGTATTAAACTAAATCCTGAAGGAATTATTGCCCAGTTATAAGTATTCCAAACAATATCAGTGAGAATGCTAAGGAGGAACTTGGCTACTACTGACGTGGCCTGAAGAAGCAAACCTCATCCCCCCTTGCCGGCCCCGCACCTTGTCTCCAGTAGTTCAAAGGCTGGGAGAGAGGAGAAGTCTTACTAAGAACTTACCTAGATCCTTAAGGGAACATTTAAAAACTTCATGTGGTTTGGGGGGTGCCTGAGTGTCTCAGCTGATTAAGCGTCCAATTCTTGATTTCAGCTCAGGTCATGATCTTGCAGTTCGTGGGACTGAGCCCTGTGATGGACTCTGTGCTGACAGCATGGAGCCTGCTTGGGATTCTCTATCTCCCTCTCTCTCTGCCCCTCCTCTACTTGCACTCTCATGCACATGTGCTCCCTCTCTCTTTCTCTCTCTCCTTCTCAAAATAAGATTACAAAAAAATTTTTTTAATTGCAAAAAATAAAATCTTCATGTGGTTTGGGATTAGTTAAGGGAGTGTCCTATTATAACTTGAAGACCAAAGGGGCAAAGTTTAAAAGCAGAAAGAGGACAAAGGAGATATGTTCATATATTATATAAAGGTAATTAGGAAAATGTATATCTTCCTCCTTATGGGTTTAAATGTTTATTTATTTTGAGAGAGGGAGACAGACCATGTGTGCACGTGAGTGAGGGAGGGGCAGAGAGAGAGGGAATCCCAAGCAAGCTCCACGCTGTCAGAGCAGAGCCCGATGTGAGACTTGAGCCCACAAATCATGAGATCATGACCTGAGCTGAAATCAAGAGTCAGATGCTTAATTGACTGAGCCACCCAGGCATCCCTCCTTAAGGGTTTAGATGCAGGGATCTCAAACTCAAACCTTTTTTAAGGTCAGGCCAGTACATAAATGAATGATGCAGCTAGATGTGAATAATAGGAAAGAGTAGAGACTGGGTGGAAATGGCAATTGCATGCCCCTTCTAAAGATATTAAAAATAATCTGAAGACCATAACAACAACAGGAAGATCAGATACGTCTGTAGGAAGAATTCACTATGTAGGCAGTCTGAGGGCTTTTGGTTTTATATTGTCTCTGTGATTTAACATTTGTCCTTGAAAGTGGGGTGTGTGTGTGTGTGTGTGTGTGTGCGTGTGTGCTTGTGTGTGTCCATCTGTGTTCCAAGAGTTACGAGGTAGACAGTTTTAAGAATAAAGAGCATATTGGCTACTCAGAGCAGGGAAGAGACAAACGGGATCACACTTGGAGGTCTCATGTGCCCACTGGGACTGCTCTGTAAGGCTCTGGTGTGTGGGAGTTGTCTAAAGCATTCGGACTGTTTTAACTGAATAACTCAGACTTGAAGAATGAACTACTGGAATAGTTCCTGGGATGAGACCAACTCCATGGGTGATGACTAGAGTTTGTCAAAGATAGGCAGGTAGCCAAATAGCAGAGGTGAGGAAATGGCAGGGCTCTCAAACTTGAATGCAGGGCAGAAAGATTATAAATCAGGTTATCTAGCAGGCAATCAATCTCCCGGCAAAGGTGTCATGTCTTATTCACTTTCCTGGGATGATGGAAAGGTTATTTAGCTGAACTACCATTGATACACTAAAACTAGGATGTACAAAAAAATGTGTAACTTGATCAATTAGTATCGCTGATCTCAACCTCTGACTTTCTCTTAGGTCAGGGCACTTAATTTTGCTGGCCTCCCTCCTGCAGTCTTTTGTGGGTCCACTAGGCTGAAACCAGACTGACATGAAAACTTGAAGAGTAGAATATGGACTTCACTCTTGAAGCAGCAGGTTTATGTGGCCAGGAGTCTAAGTTTCTTATTAATGATATTAAGTGGAAGTCTTGATGGGATTTCCAGGAAGGTAGTTTAAATAGAGCTCCTATCTATCAAATGCACTGTGAGCTGGGTAATTATAGCAGATTTCACATTCAGTTAAAATTTTTTTTTCCCTTCCTACACTGTGATTTCCTTAAGTTACTCCAACCATTCACTAAGTCTAGTAGATGTGCACTACCTTCTGTGGTGGAGGTGTGGAGGATAAAGGGATGAAACTGAAAAGAGAGGTGTGCCCTGCCTCACATTTAATCTTATGCTGCACCCATCACAGAGAGCAACAACCTACAAGAGAACCATGTCTAGGAGTTCAGGGCATTAACCTGTAATTAAGTGAATGGTGGCTCACAATGGAGCAAATGGCTGGTAACGAGCAACTGGGAAGAGCATGTTGTTTCCAAGTTAGGAGAAGGATGCTCAGAAGGGACGTGAACCAATACTCCTCTCCTTTCTCAACTTACACTAGAGAAGAGAGGTCAGGATAACTTAAGCAGTAATTGTGTTATGCCTTGTTCTTCTGGTGTGCATTAAAATCATACAGGGAATATGGCTTGTTATTACCTTGGTAAGATTTCAGAGAGGGTGGAAGATAACTATTTGTATTTCAACAGCTTTCCCTCAGCCTAAAAAATGTTAAAATTAATAAAAAAGACACCTCACTGAAGTGGACTTGGGAGTCTAGAATGAGAGACTGGAAGGGGAAGGCCTACATTAATTACAGGAAGAATTGTCAATTACAGACCCCAAAAGAAGAATCAACTGAAAAGAATCATCAATTACAATGCATTGCATCTCATACAAGAAATCGAGTGGCCCAGCAACCCAACCAATGAGAAAGCATCATCACCCTGAACTTTTCTTTTCTTCAATGGACTTTCATTCAAAACAGGTCCCCCCCACCTCCTTTTTCTCCATAACATGAGGTTCTTCTCCTTTGTTTGTTGGACTTGCCTATGGCTTAGTTATGCATTGCACGTCCCAAATTGCAATTCTCCATTATTCCTGAATAAACCCATTTTGCTGGTAAAATAACTGACAATTTTATTTTTAATTTTTTAAATGTTTTATTTATTTCTGAGAGAGAAAGACAGCGTGAGCACTGGAGGGTCAGAGAGAGAGGGAGACACAGAATTGGAAACAGGCTCCAGGCTCTGAGCTGGCTGTCAGCACAGACATGGGGCTCAAACCCACAAATCATGAGATGGTGACATGAGTCAAAGTCGGACACTTAACCAACTAAGCCACGCAGGTGCCCTGCGACAATTTTATTTTTAGTGTTAACAAACAGCTTTCCACATCTTTTTTTTTTTGTAATTTTTTAAATGCTTCTTCATTTTTGAGTGAAAAAGAGAGAGACAGGATGCAAGTGGGGAGGGACAGAGAGAGAAGGAGTCAGAGAATCTGAAGCAGGCTCCAGGCTCTGAGCTGTCAGCACAAAGCCCATGCGGGGCTCAAACCCTAACCGTGAGATCATGACCTGAGCCGAAGTCAGATGCTTAACTGCCTGAGCCAACCAGGCACCCTGTGGTGTGCATGCTCTTGAAGGAGGCCACCAAAGGTGAACCAAGACCTCTGCTTTAAGGGTGAAGGTCATATTCCACTCCCAAATGTTTCCATTGTTTCAGCCTGGTGAACTTTCACCCACAAAAGTCTTTCTTTGAACAGTCTGATCAAAAACAAGGTCTTTAATTTTTTTTTTTGTTGTTTGTTTACTTACAGCTAAACTTTTAGACAGGAGGCCAACTCCCAGTGGTCAGTTTCAAATAGGTTAACTTTGGACTGAAGAGATTTTTTTCAAACTCTGCAATGTTCTGATAGATGTGCGAGCGATGCCAGTATGCTTGACTTTATCTGCTCTCTGAAGAGCTTCCTCCCTCCCAGGGAACACCTGAAGGGAGTAGCATGGAGTTATGAGAACAACTTTAATGGGCAATCTTTGTCCAGCCCTGTAATGAGGAGTGCCATTGATTGCGTGACGACCCACACATCTGGGTGGCATGCCTGGGTCTGCAGGTGGGAACAGGAGAGGGAAGGAGAGGGAAAGTCAGTGCAGCCGTGTTAAGTATGCCTCCACGTGCCTTTTTTCAACCCTTCTTATGAAACTTGCAGACATGTTCACCTACTGCTTTTTTGCATAGGATCAAGGGTAAAGTTACAAGGGAAAAGCAGTCACCGACTTAAAAGTCTCATTCTTGTGCTTTAGGAATATTACCCTTTTGGGCTTCCCTAAGAAAACTAATAAAGTTCAGATACATATTTTGTCCAGGTACTTTGGTATTTTAGGAACCATAAGAAAAGAATATGGATTTTTTTTTGGACAAATAGAAGAGTCTTTGTAAAATTATATTTGAAAAAAATCATTTAGGGGTGCTTGGGTGGCTCAGTCAGTTAAGCGTGTTACTTTGGCTCAGGTCAAGATCTCATGGTTTGTGGGTTCGAGCCCTGTGTCAGGCTCTGCACCGACAGCTCAGAGCCTAGAGCCTGCTTTGGATTCTGTGCTTCCTCTCTCTGCCCCTCCCCACTTGTGTTTTTTCTCTCTCTCTCTCTCAAAAATAAATTTAAAAAAACATTTAAAGCCTTTAAAAAGAACAATCACTTAAACTTTGAACTGCTGTTAATATAGGCAGGTTAATCAACTGATTTCTGTAATGCCACACTTATAGGTAGGTAATATTTCCAAATAACTCAGGAATTTGGAATACAGTTCAGTGACTAAGTATCCATGAGTAAACAGCCATCAAAAAGCACATGCATTTTGTTCTTTAGGAAGTCAAAGTGCTCTCACACAGTCACTCAATTGTGCATAAAATAAAGAGATTAAGCACACAGACCAGAGATTCTGATGGCAGCAGCAGAGTCCATTCAGATGACTAGAAGATGGTGTAGTCAGCTGCAGCTATTTAGCCCAGACAGTAACTCTGGGGGTTATTAACAACATGATAAAATAGCTACTATTTACTAAGTGCTTTTCGTGGTCTACTGGGCACTATTCTATGCCCAGTAGTAGGTACATATTACCCCACTTTACAGTTGAGAAAACTGAGACACAGATTAAATAACTTGATGTGCTTTAATGGACAGAGGCCAGTTCAAACCCATCTCCGTCAAACTTCAAAACTCAAGTCTTACCTATTTTGTTTCATTGCCCTATATTCCAATCCTAATTCTTTCCTAATATATTTTCAAAAGAAGACATCTATAAGCTATATTATCTGATAAAGAGCACAGGGAACTATGTAGAATGTTTTAAGACATTTTAAACCTAATACAGGGGTGCCTGGGTGGCTCAGCCAGTTAAGCGTGTGACTCTTGCTTTCGGCTCAGGTCATGATCTCATGGTCTGTGAGTTTGAGCCTCGAATCAGGCTCTGTGCTGACAGGGTGGAGCCTGGTTGGAATTCTCTCTCTCCCTCCTCTCTCTCTGCCCCTCTCCTGCTCATGCTCTCTCTTCTTCTCTCAAAATAAGAAAACTTTAAAATTATTTTAAAAATCTAATACATATAAATTTGTTGTATTTTAAACAGTAAGTTTCAAATATTTAATTTATATGGAATTTAATTTATATGGAAGACAAGATGACTCCTTTATTGATTCATGAAGGTTTGATTGCATGTCTTCTATGTTTGTCTCAACAACGACTTAAAGGACCTTTTTTTTTGTTTTAATATTTATTCATTTTGGGGAGAGCACAAGTCAGGTAGGGGTAGAGAGAGGGGGACAGAGGATCCAAAGCAGGCTCTGTGCTGACAGACTGACAGCAGCGAGCCCGATGTGGTGCTCCTACTCACGAACTGCGAGATCATGACCTGAGCTGAAGTTGGACGCTCAACCAACTGAGCCACCCAGGTGCACCTTACAGGACCTTCTTAATCCAAAACTCCTTCAGCTCCAGGGTGATAAGCTTGCTGCAGTTCACGTGAGACTTTTCATAGTTTCAGCAAACTAACTCCCACACTCCAAGAAACCCCTCAGTCTTTGGGAAAATCAGGACAGTTGGTGGCTCTAGCTTCACAACACATAAGGGGTGCTTTAAAGCAGCTTTTGGATGGAGGTACCTGATGCTCAGTCGGTTGAGTGTCCAACTCTTGATTTCAATTCAGGGTCACAATCTCATGGTTCATGGATCAAGCCTCTAGTCGGGCTCTGTACTGATATCGCAGAGCCTGCTTAGGATTCTTTCTCTCCCTCTCTCTCTGCCCCTCTCCTGCTTGTGCTCTCTCTTTCTCTTTGAGAATAAATAAACTTAAAACATTTAAAAAAATAAAGTTTTTTTGGATGATAATGGTGATTACAAATAGGATCTGACAGGCTTAAGACCTTTCTTTGGAAGAAAGTAGTAGTTCAGTTTCTTTCTCTTTGAGAATAAATAAACTTAAAACATTTTAAAAAATAAAGTTTTTTTTTGGATGATAATGGTGATTATAAATAGGATCTGACAGGCTTAAGACCTTTCTTTGGAAGAAAGTAGTAGTTCAGTTTCTGCTTCTGTGGGAGCACCTCAAGTGATGGGGAAACTTCTTCCTGAAACTTCATTTCATTTTTAGTTTGTCAATTTTATATGCTTCTTTTGCATTCTGAATTAAAAATCTATCTCAATGAATTCTCCACCCACTTTTCCTAGCTCATCCCTTGAGATATGAAATAAACTGAATCCTTTCCCCATGTGATTGCACATTTAATATTTAAAGACATCGATAACGGCCCCAATATTTTCACCTTCAAACAACACATCTCCAAACCATTCATTTCTCATGTTCTTTTACCAGGATTACTCTCTTTTGAATGCAGTGTGGCCATATTCAAATTGTAGCCTCTGAAATTGCAGCTTCTAGAAATCCAGTCAGCAGAGTAGAGCGGAGAGGTCACCTCCTTTGTCTAGAATCTATGCTTCCTTTAATTCAGCATGACACCTTAGTATTTTTCTTGGCAGTCATTAACTTAGATTAAGTTCTTATCTACTAAACCTTCTAAGCAATTTTCTTATATACTTCTGCTGGGCTATATTGTTTATATTCTGTACATGAAGTTATTTTTTTCCCAGCTTAAAGTACAGGATCTTACATTTAACTCTGCTAAACTTAATGTTCAATCCCTCCAACATTTAAAAATATCACCCATTCAACTTATTTTGATGACCATAATTTCATGTCAATGATAGAGCTGTTAAAAAGGCATGGCCTTCCTAGGCCACCTTTCTCTATGTTTGTATTCATCTGTTAACTAGTCTTTAGTTACCATAATTTAACCCATTTGTAGCTAACCTAATTTACAAATAACAACACACATTTTCTTATTTCATCCCATACAAAAGCAGTGGCATAGGAAAGTGAAGTCAGCCTCAGTGGAAAATGCTCTCTTTATTTTATGCACAATTGAGTGACTGTGTGAGAGCACTTTGACTTCCTAAAGAACAAAATGCATGTGCTTTTTGATGGGATGTCCAGGGGGCTCAGTCAGTTAAGTGTCCAACTTCAGTTCAGGTCATGATCTCACCATTCCTGAGTTCGAGCTCCGCGTTGGGCTCTGTGCTGACAGTTCAGTGCCTAGAACCTGCTTCAGATTCTGTGTCTCCCTCTCTCTCTCTGCTCCTCCCCCACTGTCCCTCTATCTCTCTCTCTCAAAAGTAAATAAACATTAAACTTAAAAACAAAAAAAAGAAAGTGCTTTGTGAGAAAGAAGTATTTGGTACTTCTGTCAAAACTATGGGACTGCTTTCTTAGCCCCATGCTTTCAGCCACTTATGGCATGGCCCACTGTAATTCTCCACTTTACATACTGGACTTGGCATTGAGTAAGTTATGGTTATTAAGGAAGATCAAACCTTCTCATAAAGAACAAAGATTTTTCCCTTCTTAAGAATGTTAAAAATAAATAAATCACAAATTTTTCAGTTCAAAAGAGGAGTCCTGAAGAGGCTTAGGAATAAATATACAGACTTCCAAATTTATTCCTTTAAAGGAGGCAATACTTTTGGAAGCACAAGGTTTGCTGTGTTTGTTAAATCATCAGAGACGGTTTAAGCTAGTAGTCAAATACATTGGCTTTGGCCTGGTTCAACTCCCAATTCTAGCAGTTGCCAACTGTTTGACTTTGGACAAATATATTAATGCTTAGCACAGTGTCCAGCATCTAGTAAGAGCTCTAAAAATAAGAGTAACTACTATTTATTAAGCAACCTTTTATGTTAGGTATTACATAAGGGCCCAGTACACATAGAGTGCTTAACATGCTGTCAAGCATTGTTGTCTAACAGGCCCATGAAGCGCACACTTCAGTTATGCCCAAATCACAAATGAAGAAATTGAGTCACAGACAGATTATACAATTTGCTTAAGTTAAACATGAAAGACAGGCTTTGTACCAAGTTTATCTGACTCCAGACCAGGTTACCAAGCATAATTCCATCCTCCCAGTCCCTGAATATAAACAGAACTCCCACTAGGCCTGATAATGTTAGCAGTTTGGGTAGTAAGGATATTGACCACTGGCCAGTTAGAGAGTTTCTAGGAACCCCCAAAGGTCCTCCATGGTATGGTCTTCTCTTTCATCAGAGTGAGGTTCTGGTCTTCAGCCATATAGGCTTAGAAATCCAATATGTTAACACATGGATTATAAACTCATCTCCCAAAGCAGACTCATGCTCCCAGAGTATGGTGTTCAAAACCACAAGTTTATTCATAATGTACGTTATGAATATAAATAGAAAAAAATATAATAGCCAAGGGCTAGAACATTCATGTCCTGGGGCACCTGGCTGGCTCAATTGGTGGAGGTTGTGACTCTTGATCTTTAGGTTGTGAGTTGGGAGTCTCACGTTGGGTGTAGAGATTACTTAAAAAAATAATAAATAGGTAAGTAAAAACATTCATGTCCTGTGACCAACATTTGGGAACCAGATTGTAAGAGTAGGTTGCTTACCAAGCAAGGAACTAGAAATAAGGGCGTCTGTTTTAAGTGTGAATGTTTCACAAAACGAAATCCATCCAACTTGAAAGCCACAATTTACCTGCCTCCAAACTGAACGGACCAATGTAACCTCTCACCTAAAACTACTCAAATAAATACCACCAGGATTTGCCTCTTAGACCCTCTTTCTTCCTAAGTTTTCAGGGCTAACCTGCCCTGACCCCATGTTCTTTCTTGAATTCAGGTTAAATTTTTTTTTTCAGGTCACAGCAGAATTATTTTCCACCGAGATTTTGAATAGCTATACTTTGATGCATTATGCACTGCTTTCAAGGTTTACATCTAAAAGGGCAACTTGAAGTAAATTTAATAAAACAAAACAAAACAAAATAAAATCAAATAAAATAGCAACTTGAGTTCCAGGTTCTTGGTGGGAAGTCTTCTCACTGAGGCACAAAGTACTACTAGCAGCAATAAGAGACAGGCTCCTCTGGTGGAAGCTGCCTTCTCCTCTATGAAACTTTTGCTGGTTGGCTCTCCAGCTAGAGAAACAGAGACTGTTGCCAGCAGTTTTCACCCACCTACTACAATCTAAAAGATAACAAGCAGAATTTCTGTAGCTACCTAAGGGACAGACTGTGTGGAGGAAGGTTTCCATGGCTCTGAAGACTCCCTGGTACCAGCTCTGAGGGGACTTGGGGTACAGGGTGTGAAGTGATTTTTTTCCTTGGCTGTTTGCTGTAGGTCCAGGCAGCTACAGCAACAGCAGTGGTCCCTCTCATGCAATGCTTCCAGAATGCCTGGGAATCTCCTGCTGATAACAATATGGAATGCCTGGAACTAGTCAAAGAGGTTGGAAGCCCTACCATCTACAGCAGCCAAGACTTAAAGCAGGGAAGTTACCCCAGAACCTCTGGGCTCAGCATAGCTTCAGAACTTAAAGGCAAGGGGCAGCTGGACAGCTAGGTTGGTTGGACATCTGACTCTTGATCTCAGTTCCGGTCTTGATCTCGGGGTTGTAAGTTCAGGCCCCATGTTGGGCTCTGCGCTGGGCATGAGACCTACTTTAAAAAAAAAAAAAAGAACTGGGGTGCCTGGGTGGCTCAGTTGGTTGAGCGTCTGACTTCAGCTCAGGTCATGATCTGGCAGTCTGGTTCATGAGTTTGAGCCCCGTGTTGGGCTCTCTGCTGACAGCTCAGAGCCTGGAGCCTGCTTCAAATTCTGTGTCTCCCTCTCTCTCTGCTCCTCCTCGACTCATACTCTGCCTTTCTCTGATTCTCAAAAATGAATAAACATTTAAAAAAAAGAAACTTAAAAAAAAAAGAACTTAAAGGCAAGGAATGGATGCCTCACTGTGCACACATGCCACACAACAGCCATGCACAGCAGATCATAAGGAAAAAATGGCGCAGACAAACTCCTGTCCTCTCCTGCAGGTGAGGCACTTACATACCTTCAGGTATAAAGAAAAGGCAGAGCACCCTGGGAGAGAACAAATTTTCCAGCATTACTGGGAAGGCACAAGAACTGAAGCCTTTGGCTTTCAGGGCTTACCATTCCCACTTCCTTCTACAGGATGAAAATCTCAGGGGCACCTGGGTGGCTCAGGCTGTTAGGTGTCCGACTCTTGATTTTAGCTCAGGTCATGATCTCACAGTTCATTGAGTTAGAGACCCACGTTGGGCTCCACGCTGACAGCTTCGAGCCTGCTTGGGATTCTCTCTCCCTCTCTCTGCCCCTCCACTGCTCGCTCGCTCTCTCTCTCTCTCTCAAAATAAACAAATAAAATGTAAAAAAAAAAGAAAGAAAGAAAGAAAGAAAAAAGAATATACCTTAAAAAAGAAAAAGAACCTCAGGTAGACCCAGAGCTCCTAGTGCCTAGACAGACTACGAGAAGATTCCATGATACCCACAGCTTCTCTCTCTCTGAAAAGATCTCCAGGTGATGCTGGGAAAGAGGAGTTGGGCTGATCAGGGAGGTCATGATACAGTTATTAATTCTCTTCACTGAAGGCCAACTAGGGGACTAGACTATCAAGTCCACTCACTCAAGATATCATGATTTCTCACCATATCCCACCTCTCCCTAATGTTCACACATTCAAATGAAGCTCCCACCAGTGTTTAGGGGTTAACTGAGTAGGAAGACGTGGCCCCTTTATGACTCCAGATTCTTCTGCAAGACGTTTGTTTTCTGAACATTCCCCTGTGTATACTCCCTCTTGTCTTAATTGGCCCTACCCATTGAGGTAGATTCCACATCTTTCTCCTGGATCTTTCAATTGGCTCAAGCCTCTGACCTCTCCACTGCAGAGTCTAAAAGCAGGGAGATGGCCAAAATAGGCAGTCGGGGAAGAGCACAGGCATTCCTACTGCATCTGCTCAGTCTCTCCGCAATCCTCATGTCAGGGAACCTCTCATGTTTACAGGCTGGGGCCACAGAGACAGTCTCCCCTTCCTCACCCACTGTGTAACACAGGGAGCAAGATCTCTCAGAGGCTATCTGCAGAGTGCTGACAGAGGTGCTGTTGTTGAATGTGGCTGTTTCCCAGGAGCCCTGTTCTGGACATAATCCCTCAGAGCTGCTCGCTGGGTCTGTGTGAGGAGGGTTCTGGATGACTCCCAGCATGGCTCCTTACCCTTTCTCTTGTTGTCACTGGCTATCAGGGGAATCACTGTTCATGGTTGCCACAGGTAACCCCTATTCTAATTGTTGTAGTTGTCATTTTTTAATGTTTCTTTTTAAAACTATGTTTGTTTATTTATGTGCTTTGAAAGAGAGAGTGTGGCAGAGAGGCAGAGAGAGATAAAGAGGGAATCACAGTAGGCTCTGGCTGTCAGCACAGAGCCCCATGCAGGGCTCGATCCCACAAACCGTGAGATCGTGATCTGGGGCTGAAATCAAGAGCTGGGCACCTAACTCACCGAGCCACCCATTATTTTTCATACTTAGAGAGCTGGAACTCAAAGTTTAAAGACTTCCACAAAACTAGGCAACAACCTGCTCAACAGATTGATTCAAAAACATCTGTTGAGCACTGGCACAGGCAATGTACAACCTGAGGACATGGAGGGGAAACAAGGATAAGAAAATGGATCCTCTCCTTGAAAAGGCTACATTGTAATGGAGACATGGTTGCACACCTGTCATACAAGGTAAGCATGTAAGGATAGGTCACAGTTACACTCTATACACCTGGAAAAGTGAAAGGTGAGCCTACAAGGCCACTAAGCCTATGCCTGTTGATCAGCTGGGGTAGTCTGATTGTTTTTACCTCAGAAGCCAATGCCAACACGTTAGGCACCGTAAAGTAAATATTTTGTAATGCTCTATGTGCATGTAACAGTAGCTCAGTGTAACACTTTCCTTTAAATGGATCTCTTTTAGGGGAGCCTGGGTGGCTCAGTCAGTTAAGCATCCTGCTCTTGACTTGGGCTCAGGTCATGATCTCACAGTTCATGGGTTCCAGCCCTGCACTGGAAGTGTGGAGTCTGCTTGGGTTTCTCTCTCTCTCTCTCTCTCTCTCTCTCTCTCTCTCCCCCTCTCTCTCTGCCTGTACCCACTCATGTGCTTTGTCTCTCTCTCTCGAAATAAGTAAACTTAAAAAAAATAAAAATAAAATAAATGAATCTTTTAAATTAATAAAGTGGGTTGACTGCCATTTACTTCCCTTTAATAGCAAGAGAAATAGAAGTTGCCCTTCTTTTCCCTGTTCCTCAGGGCAACCAACCAGAGAACAAACACCGTTCAGTACCAGGAATAAAGTTGACTCATACTCTTAGGCTTTCTCTCCTCTTAGAATACATTGATTGAAGACTTGGAATGGGATAACATTCATTCGAATAGAGAAATAGATGAAGTCGCCAAGGAAGACAGGGTAGGGAGGGAACAGGGAAAATGAGGTGAAGGAATAGGGACAGGGGCTGTTACACTACTTTTGATAAAGTCTCTTCACCTCAGAAGAAAAGATTGTTCCAGGAAGATTATATTCTAGGCAGAGTGATGAGGATGAGTAGAAATCCTATACATTTTGGCCCACCATCCTAGAAGAGAGTCAGTCTTGTGGCAACAGGAATTAGTGTCTTTGTGGCCTGGTACCAGTCTAACATCCCCAGGTCTACGAAACTTAAAAACAAGCCAACAAGAGTATGGGTGCCTGGATGGCTCAGTCAGTACACCATGTGACTCTTGACCTCAGGGTCATGAGTTCGAGCCCCATGTTTGGTGAAGAATTTACTTAAATATATATATACACACACACTCTAACATATAGAGTACATATAGTCTATAAATAGAATTAGTAGTAGAGAGGAAGTGAACCTTTCCCAAGGCAGGAATCTCAGTGGGTGCCACTGAATGACCTTAGGTCAAGAGGTAAGAACCTAAGACACAGGAGATGACCCACAATACACAGAAGGTTTATAGGGGACATATTTTTTCCATTAGTATACTTCAAAATAGTGACACAAAAGAAAACAGGACGTGAGAGGCTCCTATACTGGGCTCTTGGCTTTCTAGATAGAAGGAGTAGAAATGATAATGATGCCTCATCTTCTGGTGAATTCTTGGTCTTTTTTTTTTTTTTTTTTGCACCATTGCCTTCACTAACCTTCCTACGACTGATGACTGTCATGTAAGTCTTTACCTGGTATTTAAATATTCATATGTTTGTTTTTATATACACTATAAAATACTTGAGGGCAGTGATCATATCTCTATACCTTTGAGGACAACTAGACAGTGCCTGTTCTCAGTAGGTCATTAAGAAATGTTGATTGGATGTTACAGGAGAATTAGGGTCAACAGCTGCAAGAGCTGGCAATCCATAGGTTTCTGGCCAAGAATTTCCATGAGGCAAGGCAACATTTGGCAATTACAAGGGCATTCCAGTGAAGTGAAGAGCAGTGTGAGATTTTGCAATAGTTCTGCAAATAAGATAGATTTTCTGGAGTAGGTTGGTTTGTGGAAAAACATGCTGAATGGCAAAAAGGAATGTGGGTTTTCACCTTTATAGTAATCATTGTAGCAAGATATAATCTCTGCCAGATTCAAATAGGAAGGGATGACATTAATAAGTTTTCTTAGCACTACATAGCATTATGCCATACACGCAATATTTTCTTTTAATGTTATTATTGACCTCAACCTTAAAATCTCAATGGGAATTCAGAGGTACCTCGGTGGCTCAGTCAGTTAAGCGTCTGACTCTTGGTTTTGGCTCAGGTCATGATCTCACAGTTTCATGAGTTCAAGCCCCACATTGGGCTCTGTGAGCCTGCTTGGGATTCTCTGTCTCCTTCTCTCTCTGCCCCTCCCTCACTTGCGTTGTCTCTGCCTCTCTCAAAATAAATAAACTTTAAACAATTGTAATGGGTATTCAATGTGTACATACAGAAACTAGTTAGGAAAGAATATGAGTGTTACATTGAGCTACAAATTAAACATTATACCACTGCTCTTGGAGATGGATCTTGGGAGTCCCCTAATTTCTGTAGGTCTTTGCTCCTTTGAGCCTTCACAAAGTTCTCTATCTTGTGGACATTTGACTGTTTATTATTAATAATAAACATACTACTTTATGTTTATTATTAATAAACATGACACTTTATTGCTTTAACCACCACCACCATCTACCTTAGTATTTCAAGACATCATTTCATATAGCTGGTGTAACAGCATGTTTAGTTCTTAACCTCCTGTCTCTCTAGACTTTGAGCTTGAATCTATAAACCTAACTTGTAGATTAAGCTTTGCTCCAATTCAAGGACTCCAATTCTTCCTGCTAGGAGATGATGAGTAGAATGGGTCATTAGTTCAAAGAGTCAGTCTCAACGACAATCAGGCTTTGGGGTGGTTCCTGCCTTAAATTTCTATTCCCCAGTACTTCTCTTGCTGGTAACTTCTCCTTCCCAAAATAGAGTTACAGCCCTCAACGGGGCCTCTGGTTTCTATGGCCAGGTTTTTTGGATATCAACTTTCTGTGTACCTGTATCTGTGTAAATTGCCTAATGGCTTTTTAGATCCACACCCTGGATCTCATATTCATTTTGGACTTTTTACTGTAGATTAAAAACTTTCTGCATGGTCCTCAGGGGCTAATTTTGGTGCCAGAGTCACAGAGAAGGTGATACACTGGTAGCCCAAGGGTCTCTTATTTCAAACACTTCTGAGCTACAAAGCAAGAACAAGTGAGAGGCTCCTGCTCTGTGATGGGCTCATGGTTATCAGCTTGTTTTATGATTCAAAGAATAACCTTAGAAGATTTCTGCTTTAAGTGTGAGACAATGTGGAGAAAGAGTAGATTGCACACATACACACACACACACACACACACACACACACACTAGAGTATTACTCAGCAATCAAAAAGAATGAAATCTTGCCATTTGCAACAATGTGGGTAGAACTAGAGGGCATTATGCTAAGTGAAATTAGTCAGTCAGAGAAAGACAAATATCATGACTTCACTCACATGTGGAATTTAAGATACAAAACAGATGAGCATAAGGGAAGGGGAGCAAAAATAATATAAAAACAGGGAGGGAGACAAAACATAAGAGACTCTTAAATACAGAGAACAAACTGAGGGTTGCTGGAGGGACTGTGGATGGGGGGATGGGTTAAATGGGTAAGGGGCATTGAGGAAGACACCTGTTGGGATGAGCATTGAGTGTTATACACAGGGGATGAATCACTGGATTCTACTCCTGAAATCATTATTGCACTATTTGCTAACTAACTTGGATGTAAATTTAAAAATTAATTAATTAAAAATAAAGTGTGAGACAATGAAACAGGTATTTTGGGAAAAAATTAATATGGCATAAAATGTATCAGATGGCAACGTGACCAGATGCCTCAGAACAGATGAGATAAGGCAAAGTACTCTGCACAGTTCCTGGACTCAGTAAATGTTAGTTCTCTTCCCTTTGCAGGTGGATTTTACAGTTCACAACATGCTTTTGTATATATGTTAATACCCCCCACCTTAGTTATTTCCCTCAGAGCAGTAACTTGACCCCAAAAGCAGTACTTCTGAAAAATTGCAGGGTTGAGAGCCAGACTTAGACACCAAAGCCAGTTCTCTGCCCTGCACCCCAGACTCTTACTGAATTATGTTAGACTGAGGATTGTGTAGGCCTAGCTCAGAGTGCTACAATGAGATGGAGATTGAAGAATGATCTAGAAGTTCCTGCATAGTTGAGCTTCCTGGGGCCTTATTATTATTATTAATTTTTTAATTTTATTTAAATCCAAGTTAGATAACAGTGTAATAATGTTTTCAGAAGTGGAATTTAGTGATCAATCACTTACATATAACCCCCAGTGCTCTTTCTGCGACCTTATTATATACCTTTACTTATAAAACACGACAAAAAAACCAATACTTTATTTTACTTATTCCAAGATACATATCTTTTCACCTTTTAACATCTCTGAAATTGAGACAATTGGCATTTGTCAGCTGTTTCCACCACTACACACCTTGAATATCATTGCTATTGTCTCCTTATTTGCAAACTTGGTTGTTACTCCTGGTTGAATGATTGGACAATTAAAACCCAGGGACCTTTCAGTCAGCCAACCACCTAAGCAACATTTGCACAAGAAATATGATCCTAGTTGTTGTCTGAAAACCTTCCATTGACACTTTGTGTATGTAGCCTATCAGGCACAAGAAAGCATCAAGGTCAAAATTTGCAGAACTGATGCCAGAATGGTGGAAGAAAATCTTACCCCAAAACGGAGCCTTGTTTAAGGACTGCTGCATTGCCACTGCTTTCCAATGGTACAAAGGGTAATGTATTGAAAGATATAGTACCTCAGGGCGCCTGTGTGGCTCAGTTGGTTAAGCATCCGACTTTGGCTCAGGTTGTGATCGCGCGGTTTGTGAGTTCAGCCCCACGTTGGTCTCTGTGCTGACAGCTGAAGCCTGGAATTTGCTTCTGATTCTGTGTCTCCCTCTCTCTGCCCCTCCCCTGCTCGCGCTGTCTCTCTCTCTCTCAAAAAGAAATAAAACACTAGAAAAAGAAGAAAAATTCAGTATATCAATTATTCAGAGTTGGAAAGTGATTCAGAAGACAGACTTTGAAAATAAAGACATTTTGGATTACCTTAACTGAATTGTTTACCATTAATGTACAACTTTCATATATGATAAAAACCAATGTTTAAATAAACCTAAATAAGCCCTTTAATAAGGCCTGAGTGATAAGAAAGCATTGTGTCACAGATTAACTCGTATCATCAGTTTCTTTTTTTAATTAAAAAATTTTTTTTTAATTTATTTCTGAGAGAGAGAGAGAATGTGAGCAGCAGAGGGTAGGAGGGAGAGGGAGACACAGAATCCAAAACAGGCTCCAGGCTCTGAGCTGTCAGCACAGAGCCCGACGTGGGGCTCGAACCCACGAACCACGAGATCATGACCTGAGCCAAAGCCGGACACTTAGCCAACTGAGCCACCCAGGCGCCCCTCGTTAGTTTTTTTCTTAACAGACTATAAAATAATGGTGTGCCCTATAATCTATGGTGCCTCAAATTCAAAGAGAATGGTCATATTATAGTGCTTCATGGTTTATATATTAACCCATTTTGGTCATCATAATAACCCTGTAAGATTAGCAGCAAACTATTAGCCCCAATTTTATCCATGGAAAAATAAGGCAGATTAAATAACCTATTCAAACAGCCAGGATAAGGACTCATCCTTATTCAGTCCTCTAGAATAAGCTTAAAATCCCTTTTCCCTTCTAAAATTACTAGGCTGATATCAATCTTACTGCTATTATTTTTTTTTTAAAAGGCAGCTCTGATGAAAATGAACATAGTAGTTCAGGATAAACATTGAACGTGCCTTTCTTTTGGCAAGGAAAGTGAATTGCCAGGGTTTTAACAATAATAAATCACTATTACAAACAGCCTACTAATGTGCCTAGCACATAAAAGATGTTAAATAAATAATATATGTTGCATTGCTCAGGATAGCTGATTCTGGCTGTCCCAGCAGCCAAACTCTGAATCCTTTGTGGCTTAATCAACAAAACTGTCTCGCACAGGTCACTGATCTAGTACAAGTTGGCAGGCGGTGAAAGCCGTGTGTCGCTCTACTCCACACCTTTACTCTGAGTAGTGGCCAACATGACTCAGGTTCTACCATCTTGTAGCTGCACCAAGTCGAACATGTAACCTCTTAGATTGCTGTGAATCCTGTAAAAAGGGTTGGAGGAAACACAGGGGCTTTTAACTTGTTCAGTGTGAAAGTGACACTGAAAGTGATACAAATCACTTCTTTCACAGGCCATTAGGCAGAAGTGATCACAGGACCCTAACTTACCTGAAGGGAGCTGAGAAAAGCAGAGCAGTGATGGAATATGTGCCAAGTACTGTCTCTACCACAGTAGTCCTATTTCTTGAGGGCAAGAACCTTTTATTTACTGATGTTCCCAAATATCTAGACTTGTGTCCGGCTTACAGTGTTCACTAGCAATTATTAAATGAATAAATCAATGAATTAATAAATGGCATCTGAACCTGCTTTTCCTCATTGCAACTACGAATCTGCAGAGTTTCCAGGTAGAATTAGATATTCAAGTGCAGGTTAATATTTCAGAAACACCTAGTGTTAACAAGGCAGCAGTTTGATAAGAATTTATTTGAAGTTGGCAAACTCATTCTCAAATGTAATTACAAATTACATGAAATCTTTTCTATGGGAGCTTAATGATTCTTTAAATTGACTAAAATATGAGGAAATACAACACTCAACTCTAAAAGCCAATTTAGATTGTTGGTTTCATTTAACAAATGAACACAGACTGCAACGTTCCTAGAAATGATTGCTTAGGGAGTTGGGAACAAGTTGCCAGGATAAGAATTTAGATTGTAGTGATATGAGAAGGCAAGCAGAAGTCAGGCATGGGGAAAGCACAATAAGTAGCCATCCTTTTGGCTCTAATTCAACTCCTGTTGAACATTAACCGCATGATTAGGAAGGCACAGAAGGGTTAATATTTGGTTTTCACAAAGGAATCTCAAAGTGATTATAAGATGTAACTCATCATTTATTCGGAGCACCTGGGTGGCTCAGTCAGTTGAGTGTCTGACTTCAGCTCAGGTCATGATCTCATGGTTTGTGGGTTTGAGCCCCACATCGGGCTTTGCACTGACCACAAGGAGCCTGCTTGGGATTCTCTCCCTCTCTCTTTGCCCCTCTCCTGCTTGTGCTCTCTCTCTCAAAAATAAACATTTTAGAAAAAGATGTAATTCATCATTTATTCATGTAATTCATCATTAAATGTTTATTAAGCATGCAGAATACTTGGTACTGGAGATTTCAGTGCAAAAGACAGATATGAGTCCTACCCCAATGGAACTTATGATCTAATAGAGAAAATAGACACTGGGCAATTATTATAATAAGCATGACATAGGTGGCAAAAGGGGAAGCAACAGGTGCTATGGAGTGAACTAGAAAACTTCTTGGTTTTCAGCAGTAAGAAAGTAGGGTTGGTCAGAGAAGATCTCAAGAAATGGGTGTTTCAGTTTAAAGCCAGATAAGGAGGATTTGCCATGGAGAAGTGAGGGAAAGAGAATTCCAGATGGAGGGAACAGCTTGTCTGCACAACCCCACTATGAAATCCCAACAAGATTACATGCTCAATCATATACATGGAGAGATGGTCAGAGAAGTGACTTGTTCAAAGAATGCTCTTTAATAAGTTAATTAGGACCATAAGCCATATTCGTTACCATACAGAACAGAGCACACAATTGTGTGTCTAAGGTAGGCTCTTTCCTGACTCAAATGCAGTTGAGCCAGTCACTCCTATAGTCCATCAGGTGCATCAATCAGCCACGAACCACAGACTGATGTAACAGATATAAACTTCCAGGCTGTTTCACAGCATGCAGGATGAGAACTAAAAGCTCTAAACGGCTTTCATGCAGGAAGGGAGGGGTATGGTGGCAGAGGGGGAAACTCCATCGGTTGAGAGCCAAGCGCTAAAAGCAACTGCGTGTGACATTTCCATCAACACACTCCCTCCCTCATTGTGTATGAGACACACATCAGATGTTCTGGTTTATGATTTCAGCTTCAGAGTACATACCCTTCAAGGTCCAAGCTCATGTATCTCTTCCAGGCATGGTGCCTGCTCATTAACTAGACTCAAAAGCTCATCTGAGAGTGATAACCAAATGCTGAGAATACTGGGGTCCCTTTCTCCTACCCTTAAGGAGGTCTGGAATCTTGGTTGAGGCAGGCCGACATGCCCAGCCTCTGTACTTGCTAGAAAGTGACAAAGCACAAGCCACCAAAAAGATTCTGTCCGGATGCCAGAACCATATCAGAACACAAGGTCACTTACAGCTGCTGTCTTCCCCTGTTTATAGCAGCCTGGAGGACAAGCCATTCTCTTTCCCTTGGAGGACACACAGTAGGGGCTAACTCCTGTAGGTCCCAGGTAAGTGCCACTTTATCTGGTAGGTAGACCAGACCTAAGGAAAGCTAAGTCTTCGTCTTTTCATGTTGTGTTTATCTCCCCAGGTAAGTTAGAAAAATCTATTTTCAGGGGCGATAACAGGAAAGCCCTTTTAGACCTTTGCTTCTTTGATTCAAGAGCACAGAACCTGATGTGACTGAGATGTCAGCAAGCAGTATGTCTGCATACCAGTTAACAATCTCCCAAAACGTAAAAGTTCGTGATATTCTGATCATTTAAAAATGTATTACATTTTAAAAAATATATTGCTTTAGAGATTTCTGTTAAATATTGGTGGTTGAAATCTGTTACTTGTTCTAAAAGATGCTGGGTCATATAATCTCTCAGATTACTTTTCCAAATATGTCATGCAACTATGAACCACTGTAAAATAAATGTCAGAGAGCTTTCTTTTTATTTTTTTTGAGAGTTTTCTTCTTAAAGAACAAAATTAATAATAACAGTAATTTGTTCTAACCCAAATGACTACAATCTCTGAGCATCAAGGTTGCTTGTTTTATCACTGGGTGGCCACATTTATATGAGTTTTTTTGGTCAGAAATCTTTATTTTTAGGTGATTTGAAAGATGGGTTGGCTTTGGAAGAAGTATACTCAAGTCTGTCGTGAGGTTTTATCAGGGTTTCTTGATCCACATTATTCCTCAACTGCCACAAGTCTATGTCTGAAGTAGTAATAACAACTTCTCAGTTTAGGTCAAAGTAACTCCTAGTAAATTCATTCATTTAGTCTACAGACATTCAAAGAAAATCTACTATATTCATTGTACTGAATAAGACATGACTCCTGCCTTAAAATATGCAATTTAGTGGAAACTATTATACACTAGACTGTAAACTCCAAGGGTCTGTTGCAATTACCACTTTATATCAAAGTACAGCAGTGTCCGTCTTGTGGTAGGTGCTCAATGAATATTGGTTGAATGTGTATATGTGTATATGTGTGAACAGATATGTTTGATGCTACTTTTTTAATATAAGTGTATATTACATTGATAACCACATTGTTTGTTGATTAAAATTGTGTAAACATTTCAATATTAGCCATCCATAACTCAAATTTTAGTAGGGCCCATGGAAATAGTTGATTTTCATTTTTACTGCTTGTAATCAGTCTGTGGCCTTGAGGAAAATTAATAGCACTGGCTGGGGGAAAAGAGAGAGTATAAGAAAAAGGGATATTTAAATCACCATCCTGAAGTTATATTTAGAGGTTTTATTTCAAATGGGCTATTCTGAAGATAAGCACAAAGTACGTGTGTATTTTTTTTCTTGGCAAATGCTGATTCAAAAATAGGAAGAACAGCTATATTACTACATTATTTGTGATATCCTATATCTTAAACCTTTTCCTCTTCATCCTAAATTTTTTCCATTTCTTTTTTCAGACTTAAAAGAACATAGTTGCCAACTATGGCATTATAACACAAAAGTAGAAAGAAACAAAGATGACATAAAGATCAATCCAAGTATTGTTTGGATTCTAAACACTATCTTTGTGGCCTTGGCTAAGTTTGGACTTAATTTTTTCAACTGTAAAATAAAGAGAGTTATTTCTAACCTGTCCTCCAGTTTGAATTTTCTGTGATTTCGTCTGACAAGCAAACTCTCCTTTGTCATCCTTGTTGTATGTGGAATCCTCAATTTTTTCCAGTTTACTTTATAATCATCACAGATGTTTAGGATAAAATAGTTTTCTCTATATAGAATGTCTGCCTTTCCCCCGTCCCCAGGTAATCATGGCACTACTTAAAAATTATAAAATATGTCCAAATAAAGAAAATACCACTCTATAATCCCACTAATATTAGTCTTTTATGCATATTTATTGAAAAAATAAAATTATAATCACTTTGTACTTATTTGAACAGTACAATTACTTTTTGAGAGAGAGAGAGAGAGAGAGAATGCACACACGTGTGAGCAGAAGAGGGGCAGAGAGAGTATTCCAAGCAGGCTCCGTGCTGTCAGTGAAGAGCCTGACGCAGGCTTGAACTCACAAATTGTGAGATCATGACCTGAGCCGAGATGAAGAGTCGGACACTTAACCAACTGGGCCACCCAGGCACCCCTTTCATGCTGCATTTGTTTTTGTTTTTGTTTTAATGTTTATTTATTTCTGAGAGAGAGAGAGAGAGACAGCGTGAGCAGGGGAAGGTCAGAGAGAGAGGGAGATACAGAATCTAAAACAGGCCCAGGCTCTGAGCTAGCTGTCAGCACAGAGCCCGATGCGGGGCTTGAACTCACGAATTGTGAGATCATGACCTGAGCCAAAGTCAGACGCTTAACCGATCGAGCCACCCAGGCGCCCACATGCTGCATTTGTAATCCACTATTAAATACTACAAGTTAACTCATCTATTATTGTTAGATATCTAGGTTATTTATAGTTTGTGTTATAAATAACAATGTAGTGAACAAATTTGTACAAGAATAAATGGTTATTTCCTAAGAATAAATTTTCATAACTAGAGTTACTCTCACTAGCAATTTATGAGTGCTGGTTTCCAGACACGCTGGGGGTTATAAAATAGGTTTTATAATTTTTTATTTATATGTATTTTATTTCTTTATTTTTATTTAGAGCTAGACAAAGCAGGGGAGAGGAGCAGAGGGAGAAAGAATCTTAAGCAGGCTCTACGGTCAATGCAGAGTGGGATGTGGGGTCTGATGCCACAACTCTGTTGTCATGACCTGAGTCAAAATCAAGAGTTAAATGCTCNGCTCACACTGTCTCTTTCTCTCTCCTAGAAATAAATAAAACATAAAAAAAAAAAATTTTTTTTTAATTTAAAGAAATCCTTGCTAATATGCATGTGAAAAACCCTTGAGGTTCTAGGCTTTGTAATTTAGAGGAGCCCTTGTCAATATCTATATCTGATTATTACTGATTATTTTTGTTTGGTTTTGGTCATTTCCACTTCTTTTTTTGATTGTCTACTCTATTACTCCGTTCATTTTCCCACCTGTTCACCACTTTTCTGTTTGAGACACCATGAAATGCCTCATTATTATTGATAGGATAAATTTTATAAAGTGCCCTGCAGATTCAGGGAGATTCAAAGTTGCTTTTGAAGATCATAACCACCATAATTATGGTCCCAGACCAAACTTCAACTAATGTCCTTTTTTTTTTTAGTTTTTTTTAGTTTTTTTTTACAGTTTTTTACAGTTTTCCTATGCATGAATTTTATGATTTTGTTTTGCATTTTAGTTATTTATTTTTAAATTTTCTTTTAACATTTATTCATTTTTGAGAGACAGAGAGAGACACAGCACCAGTGGAGGAGGGGCAGGGAGGGAGACACAGAATCCAAAGCAGGCTCCAGGCTGAGCTATCAGGACAGAGCCCGATGCGGAGCTCAATGCCCGACGTGGGGCTCAAACTCACAAACCACAAGATCATGAACTGAGAAGTCAGGCACTTAACCAACTGAGCCACCCAGTTTTGTTTTGCAGTTTAAATCCCAAACTTANTGAGCCAAAGTCGGACGCTTAACCAACTGAGCCACCCAGGCGGCCCCCAGTAACATTTTAATTATGAAGTATTTTGAATTAAAATACTAAGGCTTCATTAATTTTATGCATTGAAACATTAATAAATCTTAAACATTGGTAGGCCAATATTAGATAAATTGGCAGAACATTAGCACACTGCAGGTATTCAATTTTAAATGCGCAACTTAGTCTAGTGTATGTATCAAAATTATGGCAGCAAAAAATTTACATTCCGGTATGTACCTACAATTTGATTCATCATTTTCTATGTGTGGACTAGCCAGGCAAATAAATAGGCAAACACTTTGGAAGTGGCTACCTTTACCAGAACTTTAAAAAAACAAAAACAAAAACAGAAAAACATTAAGTCTTCTGTGGCCCTGACAAACATGGTGCTTTAAGAGAAGTACTAAACTAGAAACACTGGGAATCCACAGAACCCCCTTGCTGGGCTCTGACTTAGTGGCTCAGCACATTATAGTTGTTGATCATTCAAAAGAACAACTTGTAACTCACTGGCCATGTATGGAATAACAAAGTACATCTTCATATAACTTACTGCCCCTTTACCTTCCTCTGAGCCTGCATTTATTCTTTTCTGAACATATCTTTTCATTTCTCTTGTGTTTTGGGTTGTTTCATGTGTATAGCTATTTTTAGAATTTGTTTTGTAGAAAAGACAAAAATTTGCAATAACTTTTTGATTCTGTAACAAACACTGTCCTTACTGAAATTAAGAAAATCACTTCCAGGTCTTTTCTGGGGCAATCTGTTTTTTCATTTAACTAACACTTTAATATTGAAATGTGTTGGTTGTGATGTCAACATCACATTAATCTAATGTACCAAAAAAGCAATAAATCCTAGAACCTGTTAAGTGAAAAACATAGAGAAACATGGGTGCCTGGGTGGCTCAGCTGGTTAAGCGTCTGACTTCGGCTCAGGTCATGATCTACTGCTTTCAGCACAGAGCCTGCTTCAGATCCTCTGTCCCCTCTCTCTCTGCCCCTACCCTGGTGTTTCTCTCTCTCTCTCTCAAAATAAACAAACTTTAAAAACAAAAAAAGAAGAGGGACAGAATATAATATGCAGTATGCTACCATTACATATAAAAATGTACTTTTATATACATAGAATATATGCAGGAGGATATAAAGTACCGAAATGTTAGTATTAATATTGGCTTTCTACCAGGAGGTGAGATGAGTATCAGGGTATCAGGGGTGCAAGATTTCCTTTTTACTGTATATTTCTTGTACCTTAAAATTTTTATTCCATGTATAGGAATTAACAATTTAAAAATAGAACTTAATTATAAATATCTTATTACACGTAGTAGGCATTCAGTAAACATGGAGTGAAAGACTAAATGAATGGATGAATTAAATAAAATGAATCAGTATCTTACACTTGTCCTTACACTTCAACTTGCACAAAAGCCTTGTGTAATCCATAATGTATAGCAGTGGTATTATGTGCCAAAACCACAGCAAACTCTAAGGCTATAAATGGTCAATATCTGTAAATCTTCAGAAATGGCAGAATTGTGGTAATGCCAAGAAAAGAGCTTTGGTTGGTAGAAGAACAGCATTTTTATAAGTGGTTCTAGGCTAGTGCTTTAAAAATTCCTAAGTAAATAAAGCCAGATCATCCATCCCCCAAATCTGTGAAAGAATTACCACTCACTGGCAGAAACACCTCTTGTGGTCTGGAAGAAAGTGCACTAACTCTATTATTAAAGAGTCAGGTCCCGGGGCGCCTGGGTGGCTTAGTCGGTTAAGCGTCCGACTTTCGCTTGGGTCATGNAGCACAGAGCCTGCTTCAGATCCTCTGTCCCCTCTCTCTCTGCCCCTACCCTGGTGTTTCTCTCTCTCTCTCTCAAAATAAACAAACTTTAAAAACAAAAAAAGAAGAGGGACAGAATATAATATGCAGTATGCTACCATTACATATAAAAATGTACTTTTATATACATAGAATATATGCAGGAGGATATAAAGTACCGAAATGTTAGTATTAATATTGGCTTTCTACCAGGAGGTGAGATGAGTATCAGGGTATCAGGGGTGCAAGATTTCCTTTTTACTGTATATTTCTTGTACCTTAAAATTTTTATTCCATGTATAGGAATTAACAATTTAAAAATAGAACTTAATTATAAATATCTTATTACACGTAGTAGGCATTCAGTAAACATGGAGTGAAAGACTAAATGAATGGATGAATTAAATAAAATGAATCAGTATCTTACACTTGTCCTTACACTTCAACTTGCACAAAAGCCTTGTGTAATCCATAATGTATAGCAGTGGTATTATGTGCCAAAACCACAGCAAACTCTAAGGCTATAAATGGTCAATATCTGTAAATCTTCAGAAATGGCAGAATTGTGGTAATGCCAAGAAAAGAGCTTTGGTAGGTAGAAGAACAGCATTTTTATAAGTGGTTCTAGGCTAGTGCTTTAAAAATTCCTAAGTAAATAAAGCCAGATCATCCATCCCCCAAATCTGTGAAAGAATTACCACTCACTGGCAGAAACACCTCTTGTGGTCTGGAAGAAAGTGCACTAACTCTATTATTAAAGAGTCAGGTCCCGGGGCGCCTGGGTGGCTTAGTCGGTTAAGCGTCCGACTTTCGCTTGGGTCATGATCTCGCGGTTCGTGGGTTGGAGCCCCGCGTCGGGCTCTGTGCTGACTGCCAGCTCAGAGCCTGGAGCCTGTTTCAGTCTGTCACTCCCTCTCTCTCTGACCCTCCCCTGCTCACGCTGTCTCTCTCTCTCTCTCCTAGAAATAAATAAAAACATTAAAAAAAAAAAAAGAGTCAGGTCCCAAGTTTATCTGATGGCAGTGAAATTTCATAATACATGAGACTAAATGATTTAGAAATCAAGACTGAATGGGAGGGGAAACTATTGTCACTTCATTAGATTTCTAAATGGAACCAATCCATTACTCTTTATTTTACAAAGAAGTTTCATATGTAGATGGTCCCTGACTTAGGATGGTTCGACTTAACAATATTTTGATTTCCCATGGTGTGAAAGTGATACATTCAGTAGAAACCGTAATTCAAATTTTGATCTTTTCCTGGCTAGTGATATGCATTCAGTATGATCTTCTCCCATGAAGCTGGGCAGGGGCAGTGAGCCGCAGCTCTGTCAGCCATGTGATCATGAGGGTAAACAACCCCTACGCTTATTACAGTCATTTTATACCCACACAGCCATTCTATTTCTCACTTTCAGTATTCAATAAATTACATGAGATATGCAAAACTATTATAAAACAGTCTTCTGTTAGAGGATTTTGCCCAACTACAGGCTAACATAAGTATTTGGAGCAGGTTTAAGAAAGGTTAGGCTAGGGGCACCTGGGTGGCTCAGTCAGTTAAGCAGCTGACTTCGGCTCAGGTCATGATCTTTCAGTCCATGGGTTCGAGCCCCGTGTTGGGCTCTGTGCTGATAGCTCAGAGCCTGGAGCCTGTTTCAGATTCTGTGTCTCCCTCTCTCTCTGACCCTCCCCCACTCATACCCTGTCTCTCTCTGTCTCAAAAATAAAATAAACGTGGGGCGCCTGGGTGGCTTAGTCAGTTAAGCGTCCGACTTTCGCTTAGGTCGTGATCTCGCGGTTCGTGGGTTCGAGCCCCGCGTCGGGCTCTGTGCTGACTGCCAGCTCAGAGCCTGGAGCCTATTTCGGAGTCTGTGTCTCCCTCTCTCTCTGACCCTCCCCTGCTCATGCTCTCTCTCTCTCTCTCTCCTAGAAATAAAAATATATATTAAAAAAATAAATAAAATAAAATAAAATAAACGTTAAAAATTTTAAGGAAAAAAAAAGAAAGGTTAGGCTAAGCTATGATATTCAGTAGGTTAGGTGTATTAAAAAATGCATTTTCAACTTAGGATATTTTCAATTTACAATGGGTTTATTGGGCTGTAAGTCCATCATAATATCCAGGAAGATCTGCTATCTCCCAAAATTTGCTGAGGAAGCTGGTCCTAATATTTTCCTGAAAAATAATAAAAGCTAGGGCAAAAAGACTTCAAATCAACATGTTTACTGTATCTCTTACTTCAGTGAAGGTGATCAAAGGTTTACACCAACTGCAAAATTACTTTAGGCTTTGTTTACTGCTTTATGTCCTAAGATAAGCAAAGCAGCAACCTCTTGTGTGTATTCAGGTCAAGCCTTAGGGACAAGCATGGATCGAAAAAGTAACAGTTTCTTGAAGTCAAAATAATAAAGAGATGAGGGTGGAATTCTAGCTATTCTTGTTGGGTAGATGAAAGCTGAATTGTGGAGTCCACTGTAACACAGATTCTTAAAGAGGTTTGCCAAAAAATTAAAGATGACCGGATAAAAGCGGTTTTACGTTGAGCAACTCTATGTGAAATGTTTACAACGATGTCTGGCACAGACATTTTATACAAATGTTAGTTGCCACTTATCATCATCATTATTACACTGACACTCACCGTTTTAAAATAATCAACAAGGGGCGCCTGGGTGGCTTAGTCGGTTAAGCGTCCGACTTTCGCTTAGGTCATGATCTCGCGGTTCGTGGGTTCGGGCCCCGCGTCGTGCTCTGTGCTGACTGCCAGCTCAGAGCCTGGAGCCTGTTTCAGAGTCTGTATCTCCCTCTCTCTCTGACCCTCCCCTGCTCACGCTGTCTCTCTCTCTCTCCTAGAAATAAATAAAAATATTTAAAAAAAATAAAATAAAATAAAATAAAATAAAATAATCAACAAGGTTTTATTAGCCACACTGTAGGTCTGTATAAAGCAACCTGCAGGATACCATGAGAAGAAAGAGTCCTTGTTTGTAAGAAGTTTATAATGATACATTTTGAAGGAGAAAAGATAGAAAGTAAATTGTTAAAGAAAAAATATTTAGTTTCTTTGAGACAGTGTCTTTTGTTAGTTTAGCTAGAGTCCTGCATCAAAGGCTGAGAAAAGTTCATAGCTTGTTCTTTCTCAAACAAGTTAAAAACAGAGATCACTATTACTTAAAATAAAATGGTAACAAATTATAGTAGTAATTTATTCCTTTTCAACAGTTCTGGTGTCATAAAATCTAACTGAACCAAATCCCACATATATCCTGAATACAAGAATCAAAATTCTCAGGGAAGTGAGGCATTTGAGTGGGAGTCTATAGTATAATCTTTTTTTTCCCCCCGAGAAGGGTAGACTACCATGAGGAAAAGGCCCCGAGAAAGGCTGCTAGAGACCTATATGCATGGGACTGTCCTTAGCTTTCAGGTATGTACACGTCCATTTCTGAACACCTTTATCTTTAGATATCTTCCAGTCAATGAAAAGAAAGGGAAGAGGGATAAAAGGAACTGTAATACACTGTACTGGGTAACAAAAAGGCGGCAAATGTCCGTCAGTCAGTTATAACTGTCTTGCTATCCCCCTGAAATGCAAAAATCTTTTTGAAAAGAAAGCCTTGGGTGCCTGGGTGGCTCAGTCAGTTAAGCAGCCCACTTTCTTTTTTTTTAAGTTTATTTATTTTGAGGTCGGGGAGGGGCAGAGTGAGAGAGGTAGGGAGAGAGAATCTCAAGCAGGGTCTACACTGTCAGCACAAAGCCCCAAGAGTCCAACTCACCATTTTGGCTCAGGTCATGATTGCACAGGTTTGTGAGAACGAGTCCTGTGACCAGCTCCACACTGGCAACATGGAGCCTGCTTGAGATTTTCTTTCTCCCTCTCCGTTTGCCCCTCCCACGGGTACTCTCTCTCTCTCACTCAAAATAAATAAATAAACTTAAGGGGAATAAAAGGCCTTAATTTCTAGTAGAGATTGTCCTGGAAAGGTTAACTTTCCAAACTGACAGAAAGGCATATCAAACACTAACACATAATTTAAACTTCCCTCCAACATACAATAGAAAATTTATCTTTGAGGCATTAGGTCTTTTATACCTAGCTTAAAATATACCCTGTCCCTCGCTCCCCTTAGCTTTCCCTCCTCAGGTGAAAATTAAGGAGAAATTTAATTTGCTTTGCTAACTTGAGGAAAAGTTTCCTTTTTTTTTAATTAAAAAAAATTTTTAGTGTTTATTCATTTTTGACGGAAAGACACAGAGCACAAGCAGGGGTGGGGCAGAGAGAGAAGGAGACACAGAATCCAAAGCAGGCCCAGGCTCTGAGCTGTCAGCACAGAGCCCGATGCAGAGGTTGAACCCACGAACGCGAGATCATGACCTGAGCCAAAGTCAGACACTTAACCAACTGAGCCACCCAGGCGCCCCTGCATTTTTTTTTTAATATTTTTAATTATTTCTGAGAGAGAGAGACAGTGTGAACAGCGGAGGGTCAGAGAGAGAGGGAGACACAGAATCTGAAACAGGCTCCAGGCTCTGAGCTGGCTGTCAGCAGAGAGCCCAACGCAGGGCTCGAACCCACAAACCGTGAGACCATGACCAGAGCCGAAGTCAGAGGCTTAACCGACTGAGCCACCCAGGTGGCCCCCCTGCATTCTTAATAGTAGACAATTTATTAAGACTTTAGAAAAAATGAATTTTATTTACTTTTTAATTTATTCTTTATTTGAGAGAGAAAACATGAGCAGGGTAGGAGCAGAGGGAAAGACAAGAGAATCCCAAACAGGCTCTATATTCAGCATGGAGCCCAATGTGGGGCTCACTCCCACGATCCTGGGATCATGACCTGAGCCAAAATCAAGAGTCTGATGCTCAACTAAGTCACCCAGGCCTGAATTTTTAAAATACAAAGACTGCATATAAGTTTGCCTGAGGTCCTTAATACTTCAGGGATCCACTAAGAATCTTCCCAAGGGTTGTTAAGACTTGTGAATATGTAATGTTAAAAAACAATTTAAAGAAATCTAGGTCTTTCCTAGGAGATACAGCAAGACAACTTAATTGTGAAGCCAATGCTTTCCCAAAATAATCATGTACCCTCGTAAAGGAAATAGGAAATGAAACATTACATTTAATTTGGATTTGGAAGTGGCCATCCTAAGCAATTTATTCAAGTATAAATAACAATTATGTAGAAAGAATCTGGTTATAAATATAAAACCTGATTAATTCACATTAATCAGTGGGGAAGCTAAATTGCATTATGAAGAGGTTTGAATTATATAATAGAATTACTAAAATTACTCCCTTGTTCATCTATCTGCCTCTCTTTCATTTCCATGTTGTCCTGTACACAACTTACTGTGTAGGAGAAAGTATCTTCTATGAAGAAGAAACAGCATACACAAAGGCTGAAGGCTCAGGGTTGACACTTTAAAACAGCCCTGCGTATTCTGCCTCTCATTATCTGCCTCAACACTATGCTTCTATTCTTCTCTATGACCTCAGGATTTTGAACAAAATAAAAGGAAAACAGCCTTGTATTTAACACAGGCTAAGTTAAGTAGACCTAGGTTTAAACCTCAGCTGCATGGGGTGCCTGGATGGCTCAGTTGGTTAAGTGTCCAACTCTTGATTTAGCTCAGGTCATGATTTCATGGTTCATGGGGCTGAGCCCCATGTCAGGCTCTGCGCTGATGGCAAAGGACCTCCTTGGGATTCTCACTCTCCCTTTCTTTGGCCCTTCCCTGCTTGTTCTCTCTCTCAAAATAAATGTTTCAAAAAAAAAAATCTCAGCTTTTTATTAGTATATGTGCTGCCAAAGTGAGCACAATCTTAGCCTTATAGTACTCATCAGGTAAGAAGAACTTAGTGACATATCTATAAATGTGGGGAGATGGGATGGAATCTCCCTAGATTCTTGGTGGAAAAACCTTTGTTTAGGAGCATGGCTGCAGTGAATAAGAGTTCTCGCCAATACTCTTCGAGTCCATCTCTCTCTCATTCCACTGGATTCTGTAAGCGAACTCTGTTGCCAACATAGTCTGAATCATGTACTCCCATGTTACGATTGAAGCACATCTGGGCTGTTTCATGCATGATGTGGTCTCACCTGCATTGGTTAAAGGAATGACTAGTGAACTACAGGGGATATACAAGACGGGAGTTAGGGGGCTTCCAGATTAACTTCGTCTTTTCACTGCAAACAGAAGCAAAACCCTATCATCCATCCTGTCTGGGCCTGATGGAATATGAGATGAAGCCAGTACGTACTCCACTACTTGGATGGCTAAGCTGATGAGTGTTACCTGTTTGCAATTAATGTCTTTGTGCCTCTTGTTAACTTCCTGCAGCATTTAACTTTTCCTAGATTCTTGTTCCCACTGATGTGGCTATGCTAAGTATACAAACAATAAGGTGTGTGTGCATGGTGAGGATGAGAGACTGGTGAAAACAATGGCTGCAGCAGAATGAGCTTGATGAGAGTTACTACTTCTGGCCCTGAGGTACTAAGCAGACCAGCAGTCCTGGAAGTTGGTAGCATAGTACAAAGGGCATTCCTCTACTATAAGATTTTCCAGTTTCTTTCTTGCTACTAGATTAGAGGTGGTAAACAGTCGGAGGTATATGTGCACACCCAGAAGACTTGAAGAGGGCTCTACCAAAGCAGGATAAAATTAAAGCCCTCAGTGTGAGACCATGAGTTTGAAGACACTAGAGAGAAAAGAACTTGTCTGTAAGCAGTTAGCTTGGCATCTGAGGCTGAAGGGGCTGTCCCTCGCAAAGGATATAGTGGGCCACTTCAGTCACTGTGGCCATGGTGACCAAAATGGAATCAGGGCCTGAGATGAAAGAAAATTGTGAAAGAAGTCAGGAAATCCACTGGGTCTCCTAAACTTGAATCTTGATCTGCCAAAGGTGACAATGAAAGGAGATTCTCCATATAGGGAGGAGACTGCCAAATCTGGTTACTAAGACCCTTGTTCTCACTTAAACTTTTCCTTGGGGATCTTTCATAAAGTATCACTGACACTATGAGGAAGACTGGGGGTTGGGGAGTATCTCCTTTTAGCCTTTGTTTTTGTTGTTGTTGTTTTGTTCTGTTTTTAAGAGAGAGAGTGAGCAGGGAGAGGGGCAGGGGGACACAGAGAGAATCCCAAGCCGGCTCCATGCTGAGCCTCAATCCCACAACTCCTGGGATCATGACCCAAGGTGAAGTCAAGTCAGAGGCTCATCCAAGTGCTCCACCCAGACACCCCTTGCCTGCTTCTTAAATAGCTCAGCAGAGCTCCAGCTGAAACAGACTAGCTGCTGTATTTGACCCCCTCCCTAACTGCCTGCCCCATTCCTCATTTTCAACTCCCCACACAATTTTCTGTCATTATTGTTTTCCCCTCCATACTGATTAAAAATAAAGTATTAGGAGTAAAAAATTCTATTTTCCTTTCTATTATTGAACAATGTATGATGTAGAAATGTCAAGCAAACTTGTACTATAATTAGTGCTGTTTAAGGAAGGACTTCATGAAGCACATTTGAAACATGTGAACTTTGAAGCCTACATGGTATGGACTCACTTTCACCATACTGCTCATCACTCCTTATACTGGGCTTGACTAACTTTTCCTAGTCCTTGAAGGCTTTTCAATTTTCAATCTGTGATTTAGATTAAACCTGGCTAACATTCAGAGATAAGGTAGAGTGATGCATCAAAATGCAGACTTACAAAACATGAGTATTTACCTTCCCTTTTGGGTATCCAAAAAAGGCTCTCTGCCTGGCTCCTACTAGGTAGCTCTGTGGCACTGGCCATTTCCCTCATGTAAGTGGGGAGGGCCCCCAACATTTTCTAACTCCTCTAAGTCAAAACCCTGAAAAGGTAAATCCACCAGTGCCACCTTCCACCTGTTCTATGTTCCAAGGTTTTCTGTGTAAGGACCTTCTTCTTCTTTGAATGACTGATAATGTGAATGTCTTATTTAAGGAAACCTCTGCACCCTACCCAAAGGTAGGGGTACCTACCCTATCAAAGGGGTATAACCTTACTCTATGGTCATAAACACAAGCCTATCAAAGCATAACAGGCATGACATCTGAACTCATGGTTTGTGCAAAAGGTTAGGTAGGGGGTGGGGGGGTGGCTTTACTCTATTAATACACAGCTCAGAAGTGAGGTTGGTAGGCCCTGGACCTCACTTGGGCACAGGTATCATAGATGTTGTGTGGCATGGGGCACTGTGGCAGATTCACAGTTCTCAGAGGTCACCACAGATTAAGCTCATGCTTTATTTAAGCCTCATCTTGTTCACCAGTGCAGCAGCATCCATGTCCAGTTAGAACACCCAGGTCTGGCTACCCAGGCAGGCGGATACATAAAGCTAGTCATTATGATCTAAGAGGTCTCCTTCATTGCATGCACCCCTCTTCTGACTCACATCAAGCGTGAGTCGCAGCTGTTCAGGATTTCCAACTGCCTGCCGCTGCTACTGGGTAAGGGCCATAAGGTCTAAGTTCTCACAATGAAAGATCTTACAGCATGGAATATAGGTGCCAGGACACCCAGAACTTCCTGGAATACAGGTAAAATTAAGCTTTAAAAAATATGTTCCAATGTCTCCACCCCCAACTTACTGCCTAGAGGCTCACAAGTATCCTAAATTCAGAAAATCAGAGAGTAGTTTCCTGCAGTACACTGTGTGGTTTCAAAGGCAGATTTTGTGGCCAACAGCTTTTGTAAGGATTGTTGACCCCTATGAGGGGTAGAAGGAGACTAGAACAGGATCTTCCTAATCAAGATGGTCTTCAAACTCTAGGGATTAGTTTCCTATGGTATTAATAGTCATAAATAACAATTTCTGCTCCTGTATCTTTGGTGAAAACTAAATGATGAATACTTCCAAATGATGCCAGAAAATATTATGTGCCCTTAACCAAGTTACTTAACCTCTTGTATCTGTATCTGTCTGTAAAATAGAGATTATAACAGTACCTAAATCATAGCATTTTTATGAATAGTAAATGAATTACCATATGAAGTGCTAAGATCAATGCCTGGCATATAGCAATCACTCCCTAATTCTAGCACCAATTTATTATTATTATATTTCCAATCCCTACCCCATCTGCCTAGAATACTAAAGACAGGTAGAAAGGGAGGGAAGGAAGGAGGGAGAAAAGGTAAAAGGAAGAAGCCCAGGGTTAGCTAGGATCAAGGAAGTAGATAGGTCTGGCAAATACTTAGCGCTATGCCTAGAAGGAATGCTTACTAGGAAAGATCCGAAACAATGATATAGGTTAGGAAGAGCAGAAACCAAAACTGTCTCTGTGCTGGCAGAGAGAAGCAGCAGGAGACACGCTGTATCAGACCACAGATGGAGTAAGGGTATAGGAACTGTACTGTCGCATACAAACAGAGTTTCAGGCAATCTGGTTAAAAGCAAATTTCATTTTATATATTACCTTTTGAGTTATTATAAATTATACATGGGGAATTTTTCTTAATCAATTAAGTATGATTGTGTTTATTTAAAAAAAAAAAACCTTTCCTGCTTCATTTGGTGCTAGTGAAATGTGAATAATAGCATCTTCCTATTTCCAAACACAGAGAAATTATGGAATAATTAAGGGGAATGCAAGTGAAGTATTTTAATTCCAGAAAAAATACACTGTAATTTTATTACTTTCCTTGTTAGATAAAGCAACTGGGTAACTTACTCAGCTTAAATAGTAACTGTTACAAATTTTCAATTTTTTTTGCGTTTGCATTTCTCATCCCATTACAAATTTCTGCTTATAACTCTTACCTTAAAATCTTCAGAACCTTTGCTCATTTAACAAGCTTCCCGACAGCAGATTACCCATGCATCATCCAGTCTATCAGCCTTTAAAACAGGTACGTGAATCTGAGGAATTTCATAATAAAACCAAAAGCTACTAGAGAACACCATGCCTTCTCTGGTTTTGATGTAATCATTTTGAAAGACCCCACGATGTTCATCAGTTTTGCCAGCTCACCCACCCTATTTCTACTTTTTCAGCTAAGAATCTTTTCCTTGCTTTTGATATTTCCCTCTTACACACTTTATGAACAAATTATAATATTAATCATAAACACTTGTAGAGTGCTTTCCAAGTTTTACCAACCCCTTCTGCATATACTCTTGATTATCACAACAGCTCAGGCTGATAGATATTATCTTCAATTCACCTGGCTCAGAAGAGTTCAATGGTTCAATGAATTAACTGTCCAGAGTAAAACCAGTAGTAAATTATGGGTACAAGTCTTCTGATTCCAAAGTCTGTAGTCTTTTCACAACACTACCATTTCTACTAGGGGCAGATCCAGATTTTGTGGAGTGTGCAGCATACACAATTTTGGTGGACATTTTCAAGAAAAGGAATACAAAATTTCAATAAAACACTAATATAATCCTGTAAACACATTGTTAAGGCCCCTCTCAGGGCCCTGGAAGGGGTCCAGCCAAATGAAGTGCCTTTGGGATTAATCTTTAGGACTCAGTTTCATGGGTTTCCAGGTTATACAGTTATTTAGTGCTTACTAGACACGTAAGTAAATAGTACTTTTATTATAACAACCCCAGGAGGCCTACCTAGGGTAGTATCCTTGTTTTATGATGCAGGCAATGAGGCTTGGAGAGGAAAACAATTTGTCTAACGATATAGACCTTCCAAGTGCCAAGTGTCAAAATTGAAACTCAGGAGATCTGTCTCCTGGGTTGATAATATAAACCCACTCCACTCTGTTCCTAATTAAGCCTTCCTTTCGGGTTTCCTGGGAATCCTCTTACTCGACCGCTTCCCACTCCATTCTACAGTTCGGGCCCTGATAACTCAGCTCCTGTCCAAACCAGTCCCATTCTGTCTGCCCAACTCAATTCTCCTACCATCTACCAGGAAGGCTGCAACCACCGAAGAACCCTAAAGCACTACTGTTCTAAGTCCTGGACACCCCGATGGCCTAAAGCGCCTGCCTTGTCTTCATTTATCAAAGGTGAGAAGCAATTACTGCTCATACACAGTACTTGGTCATACTGTCCTCGAAGGTGTTGAACTGAAAACTTTTCCTTGTGTGAAACGGGGGCACAGTGGGTAAGGGGAAAGCACAATCACCTCCCAGAACTGGATCCCTCAATCCCCACTCTTCAATCTTTTTTTCACTTGCAAAACAAAACCTTAGAGCCAATCTCACAGGGTTTTTGTGCGAATTAAGGGCAAGGAGGAGTAAGGAGGGGCAGGGCTGGGGGAAATGGTCATCAAATATTGGCTGATTTCTTCTGCCTGAATGTTTGGGAGACTGCCCCCAAAGAACCTGCAAACTCTCTGAAGGCAGGAGCCTCCATACAGCTTTGGTATTACCCGGGGGCCAACATCAGAGACAGCGATTCCTCAATCTGATCACTTAAACAGATCCACTGCCCCTGTCTGGACTTGCTCAAGAAACTACAATGGCTCTTGGGACGAAATCTGGCTCTGGAGTCTGACTTTACATGTTGGCCACTTACTCTGTGACCTCTGGAAAGTTACTTAATCTCTCCTGAGCCTTGTCCCTTATTTGTAAAATGTTAACAATAGTTAGTTACCCACCTCAGAAGATTATGAGGATAATTCAGGTGAACTGCTTAGAATCGGTCCCTCAAAGCTGCCAGCTCTAATTATATCCTGTCCTGAACATTCGGTGTCCATAGAAATTTGGCCTCCGCGTTCCCTTGCCCCCCCCCCTCCCCCGCCCGTCTCCGGCATACACACCTTCCCCCTAGTGACGGGGTCGCCACCCTCTGACCTGCTCTTCTTTCCCGACTTGTGTCTAACCGCTACCGTTCCATAAATTTATCAAAACTACCGAAAGCGCCTACGAGGTCGGATCTACTGCTGTTGCCATTTTAGAGAACAGGAAACAGGCCCTGAGGGTTTGGGTGACTTCCCCGAGTTTACCCAACTCTGCAGAGGCCACAGCCCGCGCCCTCTCCCCCCGCCCCTCGGCCTCCTCTCTCCTCTCGGGCCCGAGGTGCGGTCGCATCCATTCCCACCCCGCCCAGCCCCTCCTCTTCCAGTCGCTTCCTGGCTGCCCCGCGCGCCCTCCCGTCGCCCCCCACACCTGAGTCAGGCCCCCAGGGGTACGCCCCATCCGTCCTTCGCGGCTTTTCCCTTTTCTCTGCCAGAGGCTGAGGGGGAGGCCGGCGCCGGCGTCCCGCACGCGTGTAAGTCACCGCGAGCTCCTCGTACTGAGGATAT
>NW_027527549.1:33473-110094 GCF_008692635.1 Crocuta crocuta | reverse complement strand
GCATCGTGGCCACGGGCCGCCGCGTGGCCCCGGAGCGCGGCGTTGGTGAAGGAGACCTTGAGGCGGTGGGGACAGCGCCTCGCCCCGCCGAGCTGCGGCCCCCGTGGTAAGGTGCCGGCTACCGGCCTGGCGGAGGAGTTGGGTCTCGGTTCCGGTGACCTTGGGGAAGTCGCTTTCCCGCAGCCTTCAGGAGCCTTCCCAAGAGATGCTTTTGATTTGGGAAAGGGACGACGTGAGGCGGGTTCACGTGGTGGTGCCTGCCGGCTCTCCTGGCCGCGTTCTAATCCGAGGGAAGGGACTAGGGGCGGGAGTTATTTTGGACTCGTGGCACGCCCGCCCCAGCCAATCCTTGCCCCACCTGGTGACTTGCGACAGTGGTTTGAGGAGCCGCAGTCCCCGCCGCCAAGGCGTGACTGCAGGGTTCGCGTGGACTTTGCGGAGGCAACGGTGTCTCTTGCCGGCCCCGGGACGGGCGCTGACGGAGGCTCTTTGTCATTCAACCCGTGGCTGCAGAACGTCGCCTGTAGCGCCCTCGCGCTCCTGGACTCGAAGGTGGCCCTGTTGAGAGCGATCTGAAGGATAGCATTACACTTGGTCAGATGGCCCTGTTTTGTTCCAAGTACAGCCTTTTTTCCCCACGTGCGTTTGAACATTTCATTTCCTTGTCGTGACTTACTTGGCGTGAAACGCAGTTGCCAAAACTACTTTGTAATTATTTTCAGCCAAGAAACAAACGGATTTCTACTTGACTGGCGTTTCCATCGTTTGCTTACAACCTAGGCGTCCACTGATAACAGTAGAATGTTTACAGAGCTTACCATAGCTAGTTTTGAAATGTTGTGTGAGTGTGTGTGTGTGTGTGTGTGTGTGTTTTCAAAAGTTATTCCGGTTTCCAAATAAAATGCGTACACGTCAGTGCCCTAATGAAACAAATGTGGATTTAGTAACTACTGGAATGTCGTGAAAGGGTAAACTCCGAATTGTGTAAGTTTGGAAGAGGATGACCAGGAATTAGGCATTAATAAACAACTTCGATGTCAGTTACCAGACCTGTGAGTGAATTAGAGACCATGTATCTTCAGCTTTTTAGTTTGGCATTAAATTGCACCCATAAATCCAAGTTTTATGCCCTGAAGCACAACTTCGCCTTCACACTGACATTGAAAATATCAGGAATTCGGAACACCCAGCCTTAAATATAAGTAATGGGTAGGTATTATTTAAAAGTTTAACATACTTGAGTAATGCAGGAGTTAGATAAATGCTGTTCTTTAATCATACTAGAGTGACTCTTGTTAAATATGCAAGTTAATGGTCTGGAGAGCATTTTGTGAGATTTTTATAGCTGAATAGGTTTAAAGCTAACATAACAGGTTATAACATTCCTAAACAGATAAAAAAGGAATAAAAGACCATAGGATGAAACCAATTGATAGTGTTTCTATAGTTTACATGTGTTTTTGTCTTTTAGATATTAATGCGTATAATATTAGCCCTGGAAAAGGTCCTAATCACTACCTAGTCAGGTTCTCTTATTTTACACATTAGAAAACTGAAGTTGGAGAAGTCAAGTGACTTAACATCCTAGGTCTGAAAACTTGTTAATGTTTGGGAATTAATGTGTCTTTTGACTCCCATTTAATCAGAGTGCCACTCTTGAACTTCCTGTAATATTGTTAAAATGGATATATTATGCTAAAATAGATTATTTTGAGTAACATTTTCCCAATTTATGTTCTTCATTCCCATTGTGTTTTCAGTCCACTTTATAATACATTCCTTTGTAGGATTTAGGCCAGTCTTTTGCTGTTGTTGCAGATGAAGACTCGGAAGATGGAACTGAACTTAGTTATAAGAAAAACAGACCAGAAAGTTGTAAATGTTTATGTATTCAGCAATTTGTTATTAGCTACTACGCGCTAGGAGAGACTTAGGATTCAGCAGTGAACAAGTTCCAGCCCTATCCCTCCTGGCATTTGTTGTTTAACTGGAGAGCAGACAGGTAGGTAAAGGTGATTACCTCAAGTATGGGGTGTTCTGGTAGAGGAAGTACAGGTTCCTAGGGAACCAAATAGTGTATTCTGTAGCCATGACAAGACACCCAGCTTAGTATAGAAGCAATCTGGGTAGGCCTCTCTGAGGAAATGGTACTTAGTTTTTTAGACTTGAAGGTTAGGAGCTAACTGAGCCAGGAAGTGATGGTGGAAAGAGCATCCCAGACATGAATACTGAAGCTGCAGTCAGAGTACAGGGTACACTGGAAAAACTGCAAGAATTTAATCAAAGCTAAAGTGTAGAGGGAGAAGGGGGATTAAGGAGAGCTGGAAGTTGGAGAGGTAGATAATCTCAGATAATGGAAGGCCTTATAAGTTATTTCAAGGAATTAGGGAAGGGACTACGTCAAAAAAATTATGGAAGCATTCTTGCCTTGAAGCTAATCGAAAGCAGCTGAAGGGTTTTAAGTGGAACTGGGGATGGCCTGATCATGTTTTGCCTTTTAGGAACATCACTCTGTATACAATGTGGAGAACAGGCTGATGGGGAGGCTGTTGGATCACTGAGACCACAGTGATAGGCAGTAGTGGGAGGATGGAAGACAGAGGGGACTCATGGGGTTCAGTGGCAGAGCATATGTGGGAGACTGGGGCAGCCAGAGGAGTTAACGATATCTCATAGGTTTCTAGCTTCACCAAATATGAGTTTACAGGTTTATTAAATGGTCTTTATCTCCATTTAATCAATGGGGACGTTTAAGACTAGCCCAGGGCTACTCAGGTTTGAGTGTTGGAAACAAAACCCATTCTATCTTTTTAGTTCCATTGGTGTTATTGATAGTGATATATTTTTTCTTATTCCCTTCTAAACAATTTATTATTGAAAATTTAATACACAATTGAGAGCCAGTACTGTTTCATCTATACCCTTTCCTACACCCCCATGGCTCCTACTGCGTTATTGTGAAGCAAATCCTAGATATACAATTATTTCATTTGTAAGTATTTCAGTATATCTCTAAAAGATATGAGTCCAGAAAAATCATAACCCCACACAGCATTATCTCACCTGTAAAAATGAACATCATCAAATAAGCAGAAAAATTCAAATTTTCCCAAGTTGGTTTTTTTTTTTTTCCTTTTTTTAAGTAAGCTGTGTACCCAATGTGGTGCTTGAACTCATGACCCCAAGATCAAGAGTCGCATTCTCTAGGGACTGGGCCAGCCAGGTGTCCCCCTAAATTGTTTTTAAATAAGTGGGTTGTTTGGTTTGGGATCCAAACACAATCAGACATTACATTTGGTTGGTATGTATTTTAATCTGCAGTTTTCCCCCTTTCTCATTTTCCTTCTAATTTATTTGCTAAAGGAACCAGGTTATTCTTCTTGAAGTTTTCTTCATTCTGGATTTAGGTGAACCTGTCTCTCTGGAATAGTTAAAAACAATTTTTTTTATTTTTTATTTTTAATGTTTATTTATTTTTGAGAGAGAGAGAGAGTGCCAGCAGGGGAGGAGCAGAGAGAGGGAGACACAGAATCTAAAGCAGGCTCTAGGCTCTGAGCTGTCAGCGTGAAGCCCAATGCAAGGCTTGAACTCAAGGACTACGAGATCATGACCTGAGCTGAAGTTGGATGCTTAACCAGCTGAGCCACCCAGGTGCCCCTGAAATAGTTTTAATATGTTCTAGTTCAACATGTCTCTTGATTCACTGTATTACCTGTAAGTTGGTAGCTAGATTGAAGACTTTGAGCATGGTTAAATATGTTCAGGTTTGATGTCGTTTTTTTTCTTTAAATTTTTAATATTTGTTTATTTTTGAGAGAGACAGAGACAGAGGGTGAGTGGGGGAGGGACAGAAAAAGAGGAAGACAGAATCTGAAGCAGGCTCCAGGCTCTGAGGTGTCAGCACAGAGCCCAGCGCAGGGCTTGAACTCAGCGAACCAGGAGATCCTGACCTGAGCCAAAGTCAGATGCTTAATCACTTAATCAACTGAGCCACCCAGATGCCCCTGTTGATGTTTGATTTCTGAGAGTAGGGACAGTGTGGGGGAGAGGGCAGGTATAATCTGTAGATGATGATGTATGTTTCCATCAGGAGGTCTGTGTTTGGTTGTCACCGGTTCTGCTATATTAATAGCATGGTTCCATTATTTCATTAGAGATTTGCAAGTGCCCTCTAATTCTAACATTCCTTCTCGATCAACTAGAATACCTCTATAAAGAGAAGTAGGGCTTCCCCTCCCTTCCCCCCAGTTTTAGTGGGATATAATTGACATACATCATTGTATAAGTTTAAGGTGTACAATATAATAGCTTGACTAACATATATTGTGAAGTGATTACCACAGTAAGTTCAGTTAGCATCCATCGGCTCATTAGATACAATAAAAAAAAAGCAAAAAAAATTTTTTTTGTCCTAGAGAGAATTCAGAATTTATTCTCTTATCATTCGTATGTATATTAGTGTTATAACTGGAAATTTGTACCTTTTGACCATCTTCCTCCAAGTGGTTTTTGAATGGTAAGGGTAAGTTAAAGTTTGTGTTTTAATACAATATTCTATATGAATGAGACACTATCTTTTTGGAGAGGTGTATTTAAATGTATCAAGGTACATCCTCTTTAAAAGCCAGTATCTTCGGGGCGCCTGGGTGGCTCAGTCAGTTAAGCGTCCGACTTTGGCTCAGGTCATGATCTCATGGTTCGTGGGTTCGAGCCCTGCATCGGGCTCTGTGTTGACAGCTAGCTCAGAGCCTGGTGCCTGCTTCTGATTCTGTGTCTCCCTCTCCCTTTGACCCTCCCCTGCTCACACTGTCTCTCTCTCTCTCTCTCTCTCTCTCTCTCAGAAATAAATAAATATTTAAAATTTTTTGAAAAGAACAATAGTATGAACTGTGATTAGCAACAAAGTAGTGTGGACAAACAACACAGCTGGACCCTATTACTTCTGTCACGTATTGCTCAGTGGTACTCCTAAATAGCTCAGCCCTTTTGCAGGCAGTCTCACTGATGGTAGATGTGAACTCATGCTGTCACTGTGTGTGCTGTGACCTCAGAAGAGAAATCACCATTTCCTTTTGGTCGTTATTGCTGTTTTATCACTTCTTTACAGGACACAAGGGTTCAAATATATCACCTATACTGATCTTGGCATAATGATCCATTATAAAATGGATCCCATGACCAGGGAAAGAGAAAACAAAATTACAGGGGAAAAAAGCATGGAGAAAAATTTCAGTTTGTTAGTGCAAGTTAAAGGATGAGTAACACACAACTAAGAAGGGTAGTTTGGAGTTATATATTATAGAAGACTTAAATCTCTATAGGCAAATACTAATTTGGTAGGCACTAGAAAGCCATGAGAAGGTTTTAATTAGAGAGATGACATGATCAGAACTGGCAGCACACTATAGAGTAGATGAGAGAAGGGGGATAGCAATGATAGAAGGTAGACAGCCATGCTTCGAATCATGGCAGCAGCCTTAACTAGGGAGCAGTAATAAAAATGAAAAGTACGTTGGCGGAAGAGAATGGGTACAAGAGGTAACAAAGGAAAGAAGGTTTGGCATTTAATTGCACTTGGTAGGGCAGGGGATCTACTAGAGAAGTATTAAGATGACTCAGAGGTTTTAAGCCTGACTACCTGAAAGAATGGTAATCAGAAGAAAACACTAGCTTGGAAGGGGGGGGGGGGCCTGCGGAATGATGGGATGTTAAGAATAGGCAGAGATAATGAACTTTAAGCAACATTTTAAGTTTGAAATGCCCAAGAATTAGAAAAGCAGATCATTGATAAGAGTAATCAATCTCTGTCCTCAAGGAATTTAAAATCTAATGTGATTACAGTTAGAGATTTAGATTTGGTAGTGATACCAGAAATACTCAAAAGCTATGGGAACAGATAAGCTCTTCAAAGAAATAGCAGAGAAGACCAAAAGAAACCCTATCAATTTAAGAACAGAAATTCTAAATATTCCAAATACTAAAAACCATTTGAAATATTAACATCAAGTGCTAAAAACATGTTAGTAAAATACTGGCTTTTATCTTTTTTTTAATTTTTCTTATTTATTTCTGAGAGAGAAAGAGAGAGAGACAGGGTGAGCAGGGAAGGGTCAGAGGGAGAGGGAGATACAGAATCTGAAACAAGGCTCCAGGCTCTGAGCTGGCTGTCAGCACAGAGCCCAACACAGAGCCAAAAGTCAGACGCTCAACCGACTGAGCCACCCAGGTGCCCCCATAATATTGTTAAATCTAATCTGATTTGATTACAATGACTTAGCCTTCATGTAAAGGAGAAATTCCTCAAAACGTACAAGCATTGTAAACTGCATATTTGATCATTGGTTGAAAAGTACTTTTTCTTGGGGCTCTTCGGTTAGGCATCCAACTCTTTTTTTCTTTTTTTAAATTTTTAAAAAAAATTTTTTTTTTTTTTTGAGAGTCAGAGCACATGCAGGGGAAGGTCAGAGAGAGAAGGAGACATAGAATCCGAAGACAGGCTCCAGGCTCTGAGCTAGCTGTCAGCACAGAGTCTGACGTGGGGCTCGAACCCACAAACCAAGAGATCATGACCTGAGCCAAAGTCAGATGCTTAACCTACTGAGCCACCCAGCCACCCCCGGCATCCAAGTCCTGATATCTGTTCAGGTCATGATCTCACAGGTCGTGAGATCTAGCCCCTCATTGGGCTCTTATGCTGACACCATGGAACCTGCTTGGGATATTATCTCTCTCTCTCTCTCTCTCTCTCCTCTCTCTCTCTCTCTCTCTCTCCTCCCCTCCCCTGTGCTCTCTCTTTCTCAAAATAAATAAACACTTAAAAAGAAAACAAAGGGGCATCTGGGTGGCTCAGTCGGTTTAGCAGTTTAGCGTCTGACTGGTCAGGTCATGATCTCGCAGTTACTGAGTTCAAGCCCTGCATTGAGCTCGGTGCTGACAGTGTGGAGCCTGGAGCCTGCTTCAGATTCTGTTACTCCCTCCCTCTGCCCTTCTGCTCCCTGCTCTCAAAAATATACTATAAAAATTTTTTAAAGAAAAGAAAAATACTTTTTTCTCTTTGATTTTGCTCTTCCTATATAAATCACCAAAGATTATTGAGTAAATGAAAGCCTGATGATACTGCTCTAGTATGTTACTATTTTGGATAGTAATAAGACTTTTTTTTAATTAAATTTTTTATTTTAATGCAAATATAGTTAATATACAGTGTTATGTCAGTTTCAGGTGTGCAATATGGTATCTCTTTTTTTTTTAATTTTGAGAGGGAGAGAGTGCACACGGGGATGAGAGAGAGGGAGAGAAATTCCCAAGCAGGCTCCGTGCTCTCAGCACGGATCCTGAACCTGGGCTTGATCTCACAAACTGTGAGATCATGACCTGAGCCGAAATCAAGAGTCAAACACCCAACCCAATTGAGCTACCCAGGCGCCCTGGAAGTGATAATTATCTTAAAGACAATATAGTCTAAGATTTATGATATGAGCAATTAAAAAGGCTATTTCAGTTTAATTATAGTACATTTTGAGGTAATAATGCTGACTGTTTGCTACATCCTTAGTGTCTATGAATGTCTCCTAAAAAAGCTTTACAAATACACACTTGAGAATGGTAATGATTTAATTCCAAACAAACAATACTCAATTTTAATACTCTTCTGTAGTTTGTCTGTTATTGGTAAAACAAACAAGAAAAGAAAACAACTTAGTTTTTTGAGATAATGAGGGTCAAATGTAGCATAATAATGAAGTTCAAACTCATTCAAGGCCTGTTTATTAAATAATCACTATGTGTACAAGAAATTACTAGAAAGAGATGAAAGAATATCTATTTTAAAATGTGGTTTGAGGAGCCAGTCAGTTGAGCGTCCATCTCTTGGTTTTGGCTCAGGCCATGACCTCCCGGTTTTGTGGATTGAGGCCCCAGGCTGGTCTCTGGGCTGGTAGCCCTCTTTCTCTCTGCCCCTCCCCCACTCGTGCTATCTCTCTCAAAATAAATAGATAAAATTTTAAAAAGTAAGATAAAATGTGGTTTGAGAACATTTAGAATGAAAATAAAGCTTTGAAATGAAATGTTAGTATACTACTATGTTGTTTCTAGTCCTCAAAACTTAAGATATTTTTATGTGAAAATAAGTATAGTGTTAATTATTTCTGCCAGTGAGTAGTTCAAATCTGCTTTTTGCAGGAAAAGGAAAAGATTTCTTTGTTTATCTTTTAATGAATTGTAATCTGCTTATATTCCCTATTAGGCTTCAGAATACTGGAAGTGAAATAGGTTCTAGCAGAAATGTCACCTATTATATTCAAATACTCATTTATATTCAAAGTGATAGAAATGACAACTCTGACAACATATCTGTATGTAATTTTTTTTTTTCAATTTCAGAAACAAGGTAGGTCTTATATTAAGAAATTGAAATCCCACTTAGATCTTGATTTGGTGAATATGTTTTTGGATTGCTGAAGAAAAACAACATATACAGGTGTTCCAGAATATAATGTGCCAAGGATATAGCCTCCAACTTCCCCTTCTTTGCTACTACTCACATTCTTTGTTTTATATAATGTGAAATGGGTCTATATTTGGAAACTTTTGCCAAAGCAAGAAATAAATTAGCATGTGAAAGGGAACAGGACTTGGCCTCAACATGGAAAATAACCAATTTTTCAGTCTGAGAACCAGGCAAAAATGAAGCATTAAAGAAGGCAAGATCTGCTGGTGTAATAATTAAGAAAGTGAGACTGATTAGATAAATTATTTTTTGTTGTTGTCATTAAGTTTATTTATTTTGAAAGAGTGTGAACAGGGAAGGGTTAGAGAGAAAGAGAGAGAATCTCAAGCAGGCCGTGCACTGTCAGTGGGGACCCGACACGGGGCTCGAACCCACAAACTGTGAGATCATGACCTGGGCTGAAATCAAGAGTTGGATGCTTAACTGACTGAGCCATCCAGGTACCCCTGATCAGCCATCCAGGTGCCCCTGCCAAAAGTTGTATTCAGTAAATTTTTTCTCTTTATTTAAAAACAAACAAAAACCTTTTCTGCCTCTTTGTAGAGGGCACTGCTCCAGAAAGCATACATCACATCACTGGAGGGTTTTTCCTCATTTCATATTTTTCTCTACTTCTCAAAAACAGGAGAAGTCAGAGTCCTTGAAGTCCACCTAATGCTAACTTATGGGGGAGGAGGTTAAATTTTTTAAAGTAGGAAGAATGGCCTCTGTTCTTAATTCATGATCTAAAAGCACACATCTAAACTCATGAGGGAAATAATTATTTATATAGAAAGAAATAGATATATAACTTAGTATCTTAGAGTTTTCAGAGTGCTATCCAAGAAGCACTAAGATATCATGGAGGAAATTCACTTCATGTGGCATGGTGTATTCTGAAAAATAGTAAGGATATTGGTGGGCCAGAGTAGATTTTTAGTATTAGGTAAAATTAGAATTATGGAAATTGTAAGTGAAAATTAATTTCATTTTTACAAGTTACTAAATGTTTTTATCACCTCAATATGTGAATATGGAATAAAGTGATACTATCTTTTTGCCTTTGTTTCAGATTTGGTCTTTAAGACTAAGGTGTCCTGAAGCAGTGGTACCTCTTGATGGCCTGTTGTCCTTTTCTCCCTGGAGAATCATATGGTTGATTTTCTTTCTTTCTTTCTTTTTAACGTTTATTTTTGAGAGAGCACAAGTAGGGGAGGAGCAGAGAGAGAGGAGCAGAGGATCTGAAGCAGGCTCTACACTGGTAGGCTGACAGCAGCGAGTCTGATGTGGGGCTTGAACTCACTAACCCAACGGTGAGATCGTGACCTGAGCTCAAGTTGGACGCTCAGTCGATAGAGCCAGCCAGGTGCCGCTAGCTGATTTTCTTTTTCCTTCTTTTCTCTTTCACAACTGAGATTGCTTGAAGCATGATTCCATCATGAATTGTAAATACATACTTTAAGAGTCCCTTACCTTTCCTTCCTCTGCTTCCAACTTTTATACAGTAGCATTACCAGAATATCTCTTCATTTTCCCTTTCCTTCTTTCCTCTCTGGTTTATGAGACAAAAAGCCTCAATCTTTGTCAATGAGTGTGAGAAGTACTAATGATATAACAGTATCAAGGAAAAGGAAACTTCTAAGTATACATTTTAATCATGGCTGATGTAATAAAGAATTGGTTCTACTAACTTCTCTTAAAGCTTTGAAATATCCATAGAAATTATTTACCAGTTTCTGGACACCCTTATGTGCCTCCTTATCCCCACAAGTGAACCCCAATATTAAAATACCTTGATCTCATGGGTTTTGTCTTAGTTAGTTATACTATTGTTTTCTAATATATGTTACAGACTTACTATATAACTTCAGCTTCTCTGAATGTGACTTTCTCTGTGGTGTGACTTTGAGAGGTAGCCTAGGTGGCTAACCACAGTGAAGTTGGGAAGGTTCTCTAAAGTTAGGGGTTTGCAGTGAAAAGTAAAAATGAGTTTGCCGCTTTGTTTAACTAGGTGTCCAACTTTGGCTCAGGAATCTTAATTAATGCTGAGCCCTAAATAACTACCCCAGGCCCGTTATATTGAAGAGTTACCTATTTTTTTTAATTCATCTGATGTTAAATAATCCATGAACTTTAAATATAGAAAAAATGAAGATGGTGGTTATTGTCTTAAAATAAATCTTACCATAAAATAGAATACCACTATTCAGAAATAATACCATTGATCTGGGTACATATCCAAAGATGTTTCTGATATTGAACGGGAAAAAGCAGACTATAAAGCAGCATAAAACACAATCCCATGTTTATATGACATTTATGCTTATGCATGCTATCCTAGAAAGAAATTTAAGAGAATTTTCATTAATATGTAGAATAACTGATATAAGGATGATAGCAAGGATATTTTATTTTCAATTTATATATGTATATCCTAGGGATGCCTGGGTGGCTCATTTGGTTAAGCATGTGACTTCCGCTCAGATCATGGTCTCATGGCTTGTGAGTTCAAGCCTCATGTCAGGCTCTATGCTGATAACCCAGAGCCTGGAGCCTGCTTCAGGTTCTGTGTCTCCCTCTCTTTCTGCCCTTCCCCAGCTTGTGCTCTGTCTCTCTCTGTCTCTCAAAAATAAATATTAAAAAATTTACATATGTATATCCTTTAATTTTTCTATAATGAGTATAACTTGTCATCTTTGAAAACTTTGCTACTTTGTGTTTTTCATTATAAGGTAAAATATGTTCACTGTAACAAGTCAAAACAACACAGGCATATGAAAAGAGGATTATTATATACTCCTCACAACCTCCAACCAGTGTAAAGTTTCAGATACATTTATCAGAGCATATTTATTGAGTTCACTTAATTTACATTTTTTCCCCTTTCTTCCCTGTAATCTAAACTCCATGAAGGCAGGGACCATGTCTGTTTAGTTTATAGCTTTTGCTGTAAGCACTCAAATTTTATTCAATGAGTGGCAAAAAAGTTTGGTGTATCTCTTGATATAATTTTTAAAAATGATTATATAGTTCTATCCTGTGTAGCTTTAAAAATCTGAATTACAGGGGCACCTGGGTGGGTCAGTTGGTTGAGCATACAACTCTTGATTTCGATTTTGGCTCAGATTGTTATCTCACAGTTGATGGGTTTGAGCCCCCCTTCAGGCTCTGTACTTACAGTGTGGAGCCTGCTTGGGATTCTCTCTCTCCCTCTCTCTCCCTCTCTCTGTTCCTCCTCCACGAGAGCTCTCCCCTCCCGCTCAAAATAAATAAACTTTAAAAATTTTTAAAAATCTGAATTGCAAAAACATTAATGAAATTTAGGACATTTATCATTGATCTCATGACTATAAAATCCTGCCTTTATATGAATCTTTATTGTTAACAAGGTATGCCCCTTTCTTGATTGCACAAATAAAAACTAACCCTTGTTCTTTGGGGTCTTAGTGTTCGTAAAGAAAGTCACACAGCAGTTTGTGTTTGGGTAGTAAGTAGGAAGGGTGAAATAGCCAAGGGATGCAGTGCGTCACTTAGGAGGTGATTCTGTACAAGAATAAAAGAATCTGCTACTGTAAGACTATTACCTTTTTTCAGTTTTTTTTAAAGTTTATTTATTTTTCAGAGAGAAAGTGTGTGAGGAAGGCAGGGCAAGAGAAGGAGAAAAAGGGAGAGAGAGAGAAAACACTTTCATACATCACTGTATGCTCATCACCATAAGTGCATTTCTCAGTTCCCAGCACCTGTTTAACCCATCCTCACACCTGACTCCCCTCTGGTAACCATCCGTTTTTTCTCTCTGTTCTCTTGATTTGTCTCTCTCTCTCTTAACTTTTTAACCCTTGTTTGTTTTGTTAAACAAACATACAAGTGAAATCATATGCTATTTGTTTTTCTCTGACTTCTTTCACTAAGCATTATACTCTCTAGCTCCAAACGTGTCATTGCAAACAGGATAATTTCATTCTTTTTTATGGCTGAATAATATTCCTGTGTGTGTGTGTGTGTGTGTGTGTGTGTGTGTGTGTGTGTCTCTGCCACTTCTTTATCCATCCATCAATTGATAGGACACTTGGGCTGATTCTGTATCTTGGCTGTTGTAAATAATGCTGTAGTGAACAAAGGGGTACATGTATCCCTTTGAATTAAGGTTCTTGTAATTTTTGGGTAAATACCTAGTAGTGCATTTGCTGGATCAAAAGGTTTTTTTAACTTTTTGAGGGACCTCCATACTGTTTTCCACAGTAGCTGCACCAGTTTCCATTCCTACCAACAGTGCCAAGAGAGTTCCTTTTTCTCCACATTCTTACCAACACCTGTTGTTTCTGGTGTTGTTGATTTTAGCCATTCTGCCAGGTATGAGCATTTTCCTGATGATGAGTGATGTTGAACATCTTTGCATGTGTCTGTTAGCTACTGGATGTCTTCTTTGGAGAAATGTCTGTTCATGTCTTCTACCGATTTTTAATTGTATTGTTTTTGGATGTTGAGTTTTATAAGTTTTTTGTATATTTTGGATGCTAACCCTTTATTGGTTATGTCATTTTTAAATATCTTCTCCCATTCTGTAGATTGCCTTTTAGTTTTGTTGATTGTTTCTTTCATTATGCAGAAGCTTTTTATTTTGATGTAGTCCCAGTAGTTTATTTTGGCTTTTGTTTCCCTTACATCAGAGACCTACCTAGAAAGAAGTTACGGCTAATGTTAAAGAAGTTACTGCCTGTTTCCTCGGTTTTATGGTTTTAGGTCTTTAATTCATTTTTAATTTATTTTTGTGTATAATGTAAGAAAGTGGTCCAGGTTCATTCTTTTGCAAGTAAGTGTCCAGTTTTCCCAACACTGTTTGTTGGAGAGACTGTGTTTTTGCCATTGGATATTCTTTCCTGCTTTGTTGAAGATTATTTGGCCATGTAATTGCGGGTTTATTTCTGGGCTTTCTATTCTGTTCCATTCATCTATATTTGTGCCAATACCGTACTATTTTGATTTCTACAGCTTTGTGATATAACTTGAAATCTGGAATGCTGATGCCTTCAGCTTTGCTTTGCTTTTTCAAAATTGCTTTGGCTATTAGTGGATTCATACAGATTTTCGGATTGTTCTAGTTCTGTGAAAAATGCTATTGGTATTTTGATAGGAATTCTTCCAATCCATGAGCATGGGCTATCTTTCCTTTTTTTTTTTAAGTTTATTTTGAGAGAGAGAGGGAGGGAGAACACATGTGCATGCGTGTAGAGGGAGAAGCAGAGAAAGAGGGAGAGAGAGCATCCCAAATAGTCTGTGCATTGACAGCACTCATCTTCCCATTTCTTTTGTTGTAAGATTATTACTTTTCATCCTGGATAGTATTTAATAGCTAACAGCTTCACTTTTTTTTTTTTTCCTTTTTGAAATACTAATTCACTAGGAGCAATGTTAAACTAGAGATTTATGTTTTTCATGCTATGTCCCCTTAGAAGAAGTCTACTTAGTTTTAGAATTGGGAGCCATAACACTAGTAGTACAAGATCCTAAGTTGGGTCTTAACTGTTTTATTCTCTTGTCATATTTTGCTGTTATCAGCTAGAGTGGAAATAGTTGCTAGTTTCTGGATAACTTTTTATAATTTTTAAATTTCACAATTTTTCATGAAGTCTTGAGTTTAACATTAAATTATTAAAGGGAGAGGGGCACCTAGGTGGCGCTTGTCAGTGAAGCATCTGACTCTTGATCTTGGCTCAGGTCATTACCTCACAGTGAGTTTGAGCTCCACATCAGGCTCTGCACTGATGGCATGGAGCCTACATGGGATTCTGTCTCTCCTTCTCTCTGCCCCTCCCCTGCTTGTGCTCTCTCGCTCTCGCTCTCGCTCTCTCTCTCTCTCTCTCACACACACACACACACACACAAAATAAATAAACTTACATTTTTTTTAATTGCTAAAGGGAGAAATATTTTTATTGGCATTAGTTTGATTATGCCAATAGTTGGCAAAACAGACTTTAAAAGTAAGTAGAAGTTTCTCTTTTTTATTTTGAAAACTTTTGTTCTCAGTTTAAATTGCATGTTAATTGGGGTGCCTGGGTGGCTAGTCATTTGAGTGTCTGACTCTTGATTTCAGCTTAAGTCATGATCTCACAGTTTTGTGAGCCTGAGCCCAGTATCAAGCTCTGCGCTGACAGTGAGGAGCCTGCTTGAGATTCTGCCTCTCTCTTTGCCACCCTCTCACAGTCTCTTAGTCTCTAAATAAATAAATAAATAAACTTTNTGATGGACACTTAGGCTCTTTCCATGTTTTAGCTATTGTGGAGAGTGCTGCTATGAACCAGGTAGATTACTTTTGAAAGAAATTGCACTGATATGGAGAGAAGAGAGTAATAAAATATTAAAATTAACCAGAACCCAGGTTAAGGGTGTCTACACATTACAGAGACAATACTTCCTCCCCCATCCACTTGCATAAAATTATGCTTATTTGGTTGAATAGATGCCAGAAATCATTGTCTTACAAGGAGAATTGAGAGTGGTATAGATTCAGATTAATTGTGTAAGACATTAGCTGAGATTAACAAAAGTGGATTAAATAAGTAGATATGAATACATACACGTATACACAGATATACATGTATGTATATTCACTACCTTTAAGTTTGCATATTTGTTCATTTTCAGATATGATCAGCTGCATCAATTCCTTGTGGTACTTATAAAACTTTAATCCTCTTTTTTAAAACAGCTACAACAAATTAGGATTGACATTTTAAAAATTCAAGTTGCTATAACAACATCATAGGGCTGTTGTAGAGCATTAAACAAAGTCAAGATAAATTAATTTGATTAATATTAAGTCATGGGCACTCTGTAGTTTCTTATGGAATTTAGTTGAAGTTGCAGATAGCCAAAATATACCATGTTTGTCATTCATTGAATTGCTTACCTGGCTTTGTTCACGGAACAGTGAACAGTAAAGTAGCTCTAACTGTTGCTTTAGATACATTGATATATTGATTGCCAGGAAGCCTTGTAGGGAAACTTAAACCCACTTCACAAAACAAGCCAGGAGTATCTACAATGCCTGTCATTCAGTAATGGCACAAAATTCCATTCTCTGGAAACCTTTCTCAGTGATAAGTCTTTATGTCCACATATCTCTATGTTATTGTCAAATTTGTATTGTTCTTCCTTTTCAAAAAATTTTAATCTTGTGGCTTTGCTCAGCTGAGCATATGGTAGTTGACTAATATTTAAAGAAGATGCCTCATGAAAAGCTGTCATTCATAAGATAGAAAAGTGTTAATGCTTGAAAACTCTGTACATACAGCTCCAGTGGACAGGGAGGTGGCAGAAAAGCTGGGACTTAAGGGTACTGCTTGTTTACATTGGAAAAACCCTTGTCCCTTGACCTCTGATAGATCCCCCCTTTCAGTCTTATTTTAGGTGGTGAAAGAGCTCTCAGATCTAATACCCTCCATTTCATTACATGTCTTTTGGCACATCATACATTTACTTGAAACAGCAGCCCTTTTCTAGATGACAGTAGAAATGAAGACAGTTACAAATGTTAGTTTTCATCTGTTTCATGGTGCTCTGCCTCCTGACAAGTGTGTACTGTGAGCTTTCTGTTGGGAAAAACTTAGAACGAATTTCCCAGTTTGGGTAGAAAATACTCTCCAAGACTGCATATGGTATTTGGGACTAAAAATTGTGAGGGGGTTGACAGGGAATACCTAATAAGCCAAAGAACTCTTAAAGGAACTCTTAAATTATTATTTTGTTTTATAATAGAATCATTACATTATTTTCTTTTGACTGACTAAAAAATAGCAAAAATTTGGCATATTTATTCATTTATTTATTTATTTTGGGAGAGAGAGGGAGTGAGAGTGCACTAAAGGCAGGAGCAGAGAGAGAGAATCCCAAGCAGGCTCCGAGCTGTCAGTGCAGACCCCAGCGTGGGGCTTGAGAACATAACCTGAGCCAAAATCAGGAGTTGGATGCTTAACCAACTGAGCTACCCAGGCATGCCCCCAGTTATTTTAATAAGTGAGAGGTTATTGGGGCGCCTGGGTGGCTTAGTCGGTTAAGTGTCCGACTTTCGCTTAGGTCATGATCTCACGGTTCGTGGGTTCGAGCCCCACGTCGGGCTCTGTGCTGACTGCCAGCTCAGCCTGGAGCCTGTTTCAGATTCTGTGTCTCCCTCTCCCTCTGACCCTCCCCTGCTCATGCTGTCTCTCTCTCTCTCCTAGAAATAAATAAAAATATTTTAAAAAATAATAAGTGAGAGGTTATATACATATAATTTTATCATAGTATAAAATACATGTATATAGTTTAAATAGACTTACAACTTAGAATGAAAAATAGTAGTCCATTCGTACGATCTCCTACCATTCTCTCTTATATACGTTGCATCAGCTTTTTTCTGTAATTAATACACTCATTATTTGTTACTTCATTACTTACTTTAGCACTTAGAAAATGCTACCCAACCTATAGATATTATGATTCAGTTGAATACACCAAGATGGTATACAATCTGAATAAACCAAAAACCAATAGGTATCAATTTAGTTACTTGTGCGATCAAGTAAACAGTTTAAAACAACAGCAGTTCTCAAAGTGTGGTTTATAGCCCCCTGACCAAGGACCTCAAGATTCAGGGTTGGAATCCTTAGTTTTCACATTGGCACATTGTAACTAATCATTAAAAAATCATAAATGATAATTTATCCAGTTTTGGTGTAGTATCAATATAGAACATCCACAGTTATCTGAAAAGGCTATTAAAGTACTTCCTTGTCCAACTACGTACCTGCTTAAGGTAGCTTTAGACCAAAAACTTTGAGATCTGTGGTATTAAAAAAATATATTTATTGGTATGATAGTTTGAGCATGTAAATAATAAAACAAATCTGGAAGTGATTAGTAATTAAAATATTGATATTTTTAGAGATTATTAATATGAGCTAAATAAAAGCAAAATCTAGAATTAGTTTTCATATATTATGAAGGACAGACCCCAAATTTTTAAGCAGCTGTTAATTTCTCTTCAAGGATAGTGTATTTAGGGGTGCCTGAGTGGCTCAGTTGGTTGAGTGTCTGACTCAGTCTTGGCTCAGGTCATGATCTTATGCTGGTGCGATCCTGCCCGGCATTGGGCTCTATGCTGACACTATGGAATCTCCTTGGGATTCTTTCTTTCCCTCTCTCTCTCTCTCAAAATAACTAAACTTAAGGAAAAAAGGGGTGGTGTATTTAACTTCCTGTAATGCAAGTTGGATTTACCTTCAGTGATAAGGGAGATACAAACAGTTGGAAGTTTGCAAAGCCAGATTTATATTTTTCTGGGTTCTTTATATTAAGTTTGATCAAAATCATGCATTTCATAACTGTTGAGTATTTGGCTAGCCAACAATAGTATAGTTATGGTTCTCCTTTCACTGGTGCTTTGTGTTTGTTTTTTTACTGTTTTGCTTTCTTCAATCTTTTGTTTCTTTCTGTTCAGTTTTAAGTGGAAAAGAGGGTAAAAAGAAGATGAGGCTTCCTAGACCTTGAATCTTGGGATTTACCTTGGGGTGGGTGGTTCTGTAAGCTATGAAGCTGGACTAGTGCCAGTAGTAATGAGTAGTAGTACCTTAGTTACTTTAACAGTAATAGCTTTAATAAATCAGCCTTCTGGATTTTCCATGTGAGTGTGTCTATGTAAATTTGAAACCTGAAACTAGCCTACAGTTAGTAACAATTTATTTTAAAAGTACTGATTTTAGATACTTTCTTCCTCTTTTAAGTTCACAAGTTGGTCATTGTCATTGTAGAAAAATGGCTTTGTTTTAAACATTGATCATGAAAGTGTAGGGAACATAACGAGTAGTACTATTTGCAAGGGCTTTTGTTAACTCTTATCTTCTGGAGTGGCAGCAGAGCATGGGGGTATGGAGAAAAACTTCAGCTTTCCGGATGAATTTACGTGCACAATTCCTTACAGTCATGAAGAAAGGAAAGAAATGAGAAGGTGATTAGAAGAGAACTTAGGCAATTTTTGCACTACAGTCATTGCTAAGAAGTTAAGGTTGTTTCCCTTTGTCCTTTACAAGGCAAAGGGATGAAGAACTTTCTTGTCATCATATCACTGTTTTTCAATCTCCCCATCATTTTCAGGGAACTACTAGAGAGTAATAAAATAATAGCCAGCTAATATGAAGGCTACTGCACACACTGTAAGGATTAAAATCTTAAACTTTAATCCCTTTTAACCTCTATACTTGGGCACTCTTTCTCTGTGGGGCTCTGAATACTGTGCAAGGGGCCCTGTTCTCATAATTTATTTTTTGTATGAACCCTTTTGTTTATAGCTGAGATATGAGCTGAGATATGGTCGGTTTAAAAGGAAATAATATATTTTTATAAGGAAGTAATATATTTAGATAATGATACTACACAATTATTTTTTACTACTTGCCATCAGAATTTTTAAGTTAATAAAGAGCCAGATAATAGCAGAATTGTGTTGAATCCATATCTGGGTGTTTTTTTTTTTTAAGTGTTTTTATAATGTGTATAGTCTTATACTTCTTAACTTTTGAACCTTTTTTTTTAAAGCTTCTTGAAGCTTTAAATTTAATTTTGACACTATGGAATAAGGTATTTTTAACTTGATGAGGCAAGTCTTAGTGACTAAAAATTGTAACTGCTTTAAGTAACCGGGACAAATCATAGCTGGCAGCTAAGCTCAAAGTTTAATCACGTCCAGCACGTATTAGCTTTTCGAGTCAGAGCTTGATGCATTAAATAGCTCTGCCGTCTGCGTGGCTGTCTTTCTATGTGTGTAAACAATCTGGGGTGAATTAATCTTTTTAGTGATTCTTTGAAAGATTTCATGTGCTTTATTTTTTCATACTTAAGTGAAGGAAAGACTCATAAAATTAATGTCTGGAGCAGTTCTGTTTAACGTAATTTTAGAATCGAGACTGTTTCCCCTAGCAGAACTGAACTGATAAATAACTTTTTATTTATTCCAATAGAAATTTTAGGAAGCTTCAATTTGTGAATATTTTTATCCCACCTGAATCATGGGTAAGTGAAATGCCCTAGGACAAGCATCTGTAATCTTCAAACTTGGGTTCTATTTTTAAGGGAATTATTCTTCAGATTTTCAGATTCAGATGTATCTCTTGAAAATGGGTGCCTGAAGTTTTCTCCTTTGCTTTTTCAGTTTGTTTTACCTAAAAGCCCTTAATCCCGCTATGAAAGAAAGGTATATCTTTCACTTATCCTAATTCTTACTGTGGCTCATTGCCCCAGACTATCAGAATCTCTGGGATCCCCAAACAAGAGAAAATTGCAGAATGCATTGTTCCAGAGAGAGTCTCATGACAGAAATCCAAAGAGGGATTAGGTGAGAAACATTGGAGGAAGCAGGACTTTATTCCATCTGGACAACAAACTCCTTTCCACTCTGTTTTTCAAGTTAGATTTTAAAAAATGAGACAGCACAGGCTATGGATCAATACATTTATTTCAATTAAAATGAGGTATGACTTTGACAGAAATCTATTTGATTGGCTTTATTATTTTTTCAAATTTTTTAATGTTTTATTTATTTTTGAGAGAGATGGCATGAGCAGGGGAGGGTCAAAGAGAGAGGGAGACACAGAATCTGAAGCAGGCTCCAGGCTCTGAGCTAGCCCTCAGCACAGAGCCGGACACGAGGCTCTAACCCATGAACTGTGAGATCATGACCTGAGCCGAAGTCAGACACTTAACCAACTGAGCCACTCAGGCACCCCTGTTTGATTGGTTTTAAAATGGGCTGAGCAGGGGCGCCTGGGTGGCTCAGTTGGTTAGACCTCTGACTTCGGCTCAGGTCATGATCTCACGGTTAGTGGGTTCGAGCCCCACGTCGGGCTCTGTGCTGACGGCTAGCCCAGAGCCTGGAGCCTGCTTCAGATTCTGTGTCTCCCTCTCTCTTTGACCCTCCCCTGCTCACGCTGTTTCTCTCTCTCTCTTAGAAATAAAATAAAAATAAAATAAAATGGAGTGGCCAGTTAGATTATATGGTATTTTCTATAAATTGGGCTAAATATTTAGTGCCAAAGTTTTGAAATCTATTTGAAGTGCGTAGAATATAACATATAATATGCCAGAAATTATGTTCTATATGATCTAAGCTTAATAATAAATTTTAGATGTAAAATTAATATACAAGGCAGTATGGGTTTTCTGTCTACACAAAACCTGCACGTGGAAGTTATACAGCTTTATCCATAACTGCCAAAACTTGGAACCAAGACTCTGTCAGTAGGTGAACAGACAAGTAAACTGTGGTACATGCAGACAATGGAATATTATTACATAGCACTAAAAAGAAATATGCTATGAAAAGACCTAGAGGAAACTTAAATGTTTATTACTAAGTGAAAGAAGCCAGTCCGAAAAGACTACATACTATGTGATTCCTACCATATGGCATCCTGGAAAAGGCAAAACTATGGAGACAATAAAAAAGATCAAGGGTTGCCAGGGGTTAAAGAGGAGGGAGGGATGAAGAGAGGGAGCACAAAGGATTTTTAGAGCCATGAAACTACTTATTATGATACTATAATGGTGGATACATATTATTATAAATTTGTCCGGACATAGAATGTACAACACCAAGAGTGAACCTTAAGGCAAACTATAGAGTCAGGTAATGATGTGTCATATATTGATGTGCACACTGAGTGAAACTAAAGACTACAGTTCCAAGGAAAAGAATATTATTTTAGGGGGGCGCCTGGGTGGCTTAGTCGGTTAAGCGTCCAACTTTCGCTTAGGTCATGATCTCGCGGTTCATGGGTTCGAGCCCCGCGTCGGGCTCTGTGCTGACTGCCAGCTCAGAGCCTGGAGCCTGTTTCAGTCTATGACTCCCTCTCTCTCTGACCCTCCCCTGCTCACGCTGTCTCTCTCTCTCTCCTAGAAATAAATAAAACATTTAAAAAAAAAAAGAATATTATTTTAGGATGTTGACACTATTCTCACATAGCAAACAGCTAGGGTTCTTCAGATAGGCGAAGTACCTGAAATCCAGAAAAGCCAGCAATTCTTGCTGTGCAAACAATATTCTTCGACAAGGGAGAATTCTGCATCAGGAGATTAAGACCTATCTGCAACTCTAGTGAGGCTGTGAATAACTCTTGGAGATGTCCTCTCGTACTGTCTAAACCTCTTCTATAAGGAAAATTGGACAGTATGTTCTTTATTTCCCTGGGCACTTCACCTTTTCATTAGCCGTATTTGCTCTACCAGTGAACAAGAATAGATTGGGAATTGTATTGTGGCATAATTTCACCCATCCTGATGAATTAACCAGGGGAAACTCCTGATAGGAATAAATTTATAATTGTTGTGTGTGGCTTGCAGTCAATATCTGATCCCATCAGTCTTGGCTTGTTCCAATGCCAGGAGGCTATGGAGGAGATGCCCTTGCCTAGCATTCTTGAATCACTTCTCCCAGATAATTTTGAAGGAGCACTACTAAGTATGGCCTACACATCAGTGCTGGTCTGTTGTGTATTGCCAGTCCATGATGAGATAAATACAAACATTGACAGTAAGGAAGCATCTAGAAACTTTTATAACAATTTCATTTCTTATATACCATTTTGTACATGTCTGTATGTGATGGTATCAGTGTACGCTTTTTATAAAGACATTGGTATAGATATATGTGTGTATCCATATATAGTTTTGCCTAATTAAAATTTTCCATAAATCATACTGTATGTGTCCAAAGCACCATTTTGGATATGGTGTTTAGCATCCATTTCATCCTCTTTTCTAGTGCACATTAATATATCGCAGAAGCTTTAAAGCTAAACTACATTTCTCAGGTTCCCTTTCAACTGTATTTCTGAATTTGTTTTAATTTCTGCCAGTCAGATATATTCATGTGAAATTTGTAAGGCAAAATTAGAACAGAGGTCTCAGTGTCTACTCACTGGCTTTGAGATTTTGAGAAGCAGAGCACATGAGATCCAATTTGACGATGTCATAGGAGGTACATATTGTTCTCCAGCTCACGGCAGATATTAACAGCCTTCGTGCCGACTTCCTGATTTCGATGATAACGTGATAGCAGCTTCTTATTTTGCTGGCTTCCTAATTGTGGTAGTAGTGATAAGATTATGGAGTCAGCAGTCTTCTGGTTATAGAAGGAGGAGTAACTAACTCTCTTGGGAGCCTGAGTAGTGCTTTGGAAATCTTCATGGATCCAAAGGAACAAATTTTGGAGTCTAGGGCTCACCAAGAGTAAGAGCTCAGGTAAATCCTGTTCTTTTTGGTTGGGGTCATAAAGGGCTATGCCGTACGAGTAAGGGTGCGCTGGAGGTAAACCAGTCCTCAAAGGAACTGCAACCTGATGTCAAGTCATCTGGATGAACGAAACATCTTGGTCCTTGAAATATTCTTAAAGAGTCTAGGTTTATATAGCCCTAGGTAAATGAAAATCATCTCTGGAGGAAGATAACATCCAAGCCTCAAATTCTCAGTACAAATGGCACTGTACTAAGGATGGAAAACACAGAAGAGAAAGAGAGTAGATACCTTGAGAAGGTTCAGCCCACATCCAATTGGAGTCTCATCGAAGTGGAAGGAGGGGAAAAGTGAAGAACAAATATTTGAAGACATAGTGGCTGAGGGTTTTTTAAAATCAGAATTCTGTTTTGCCAGTGTGATTGTCTCTGGGTTGTGTAATCTGTATTTTCTCAGTGTTTTGTTTTTTTTTTTAAGGTATTTTTTTCTTTATCTGGTTGAGTTTCCTCAAACTGTACATTCATATTCATTGAAGCTGGAATAGCTACAGGCATTAACCCTTGAAAATTGCCTCTTTCCCATTCTCTCCATTGTCTTCTTCCAGAGCCCCATTAGATGTATGCCATATTCTCCCATTCTAAATTCCATTTCTCTAAATCTTTTACAGCTCCAGAAGAAAACTCTCCCCTGAATTATGACTTTTCTTCAGACCTGTCCTTCAGGTTCATGGTCTCTCTTTCCATCTATGTTCAGTCTGCTGGTTAACCCATTATGAATGTCATTGATTACACTTTTTATTTCTAGAAGTTCTGTTTCAAGTCAACTAGTCTTTTAATAGCCTTTAATGTGTTGTTTTTATTTAGTGTTCATAATTTCTTATTTTGTGCTTTTAATCATTTCAGATATTCATATCCATTGTCTTTAGTTCTTGTGTCTAATCCAGCTATATTGAATTGGCTTTACTTCACTCATGGTTAATTGAAACGTGAGTGTTTTGAAATTTTAGATCGTGAGCTGATGTTTGGCAGGGCTTTGTCTGTGGGAAATCTTAGCAAAGTCAAACATATCTCTGGAAGAACAGAAGTTTCCCATAGACATTGCGCTGCCAGCCATAAGCTCACCCAGGCCTATAGTTGTAAATTCTCGGAGAGCACTATCTCTTCTTCCTCGTCTTCTTCCTTTTCCTCTTATTACTTTTAACCACCAGATGGCCAAGAGAGAAAGTTTGTGTGTCATCACCTTTTGCTTCTGTATTGTCTCTGTGTGCTCCTTGACACTGCCTTTGAACTATTTGTCCAATCAATTTTATTTACATACAATAAAATTAGCCAGTTTTAAATATACAATTTGATGGATAATTTCTGCCAAATCATAATAGACCATTTCCCATATGCTCAAAAAATTCTCTCATGCCCCTTTGCAATCAGTCTCTTTTCTTTACTCCCTGATATGCTTTATGTTACTCGAATTCGGCCTTTCTAGAACTCGGTATAAATGTGACTATAGAATATTAGGTCTAGTGTTTTTTCACTTAACAGAACGTTTTTACAATTCATCCATGTTGTTGCATGCATCAGTAGTTCTGTTTCTTGCAGAGTAGTATTCCATTATATGGCTATACCATGATTTGATTTTCCATTCACTTGTTGATGGACATTTGGGTTGTTTTCATTTTGGGGCTATTATAAACAAAGCTATTAGAGAATTCTCATAAAAGTCTTTGTGAAGATGTATGTTTTCATTTCTCCTGGATAATACCTAGGGATGCAACAGCTGGGTCATATATTTGTTTAACTTTTTAAGGAATTGCCAAAATGTTTTCCAACCTGGTTGTACCATTTTGCTTTACCATCAGCAGCAGAGAGTTCCATTTGCTTCATATCCTCACCAACTCTTGGTATTATTAGTCTTAATTTTCATCATTCTAATAGATATATATTAGCATCTCTTGGTTATAATTTGCATTTCACAAATGACTAATAATTTTGAGCATTTTTTTCATGTACTTCTTGGTCATCCATGTATCTTCTTGATAAATTATCCAAATCTTTTGTCGTTTTTAGTTGAGTTGTTTGTCTTTTACTACTGAGCCATAAAAGATCTTTTTATGGTTTGGACATGTATTTTGTTGGATATATTTTGTATATATTTTCTCCCAATCTGTAGCTTGAGATCTACTTCATATACTTTTTAATAAATGTGTTGTCATGTGCCTTTACATATGTTTGCCTAATTAAAATACTGAGTCTTTCAAACCATGGAGGATGGATTATGTTTTGTATTTTTAATATTTTTTGTTTTTTTTAATTTCTTAGTAATATCTCATAGTTTTCAGTGTGTACGTCTTATACATTGTTAGATGTGTCCCTTTTCAGTAGTTTTTTGATGCTGTTGTAAATGGTATTTATTATACTTGCAAATTCTAATTGCTGGTTTATAAAAAGATGATTTCTGGGTTTTTTAAATGTTTTATTTATTTCTGAGAGAGAGACAGAGACAGCTTGAGCAGGGGAGGATCAGAGCGAGAGGGAGTCACAGAATCCGAAGACAGGCTCCAGGCTCTGAGGTAGCTGTCAGCACAGAGCCCGACGCAGGGCTTGAACCCATGAACCATGAGATGATGACCTGATGACCTGAGCCGAAGTTGGATGACCTGAGCCGAAGTCAGACACTTAACTGACTAAGCCACCCAGTGCCCCGATTTCTGTTTATTAATCTTGTATCCTGAAACCTAAATTTATTTTTAGTTCTAGTACCTTTTTTAAAAATAATCTTTAGCATTGCCTATGTGGACAACTATGTCATCTGTGAATAAAGACAACTTCTTCCTTTCTAGTCTTTATGCATGCCTTTTATTTTTCTTGCTTGCATACACTAGAGACTAGAACTCTAGTACACTGTTGAGTAGAAGTGATGAAACCTGTGTCCTTGCTTTTAGGGAAGCCTCCACTCTGGACTACTTTTTTCCTACCCCTGCAGCATTCATTGTCTTAAATCCTATTTGAAGTGTTCACATGGGTTGGAAGAAACAGTAGTTTTCTACTGTTTTCTACAGTCCATACTGTTTTCCAGAGTGGCTGCACCAGTTTTCATTCCCACCTACAGTGCAAGAGGGTTCCCTTTTCTCTGCATCCTCACCAACACCTGTTGTTTCTTGTGTTATTAATTTTAGCCATTCTGACTGGTGTGAGGTGGTATCTCATCATGGTTTTGATTTGTATTTCCCTGATGGTGAGTGATCTTGAGCATCTTTTCATGTGTCTGTTAGCCATCTGGATGAGTCCTTTGGAAAAGTGTTTATTCATATCTGCTGTTCATTTCTTAACTGAGTTCTTTCTTTTTGGGGTGTTGAATTTGATAAGTTCTTTATAGATTTTGGATACTATCCCTTAGTCAGATAAGTCCTTTGCAAATATCTTCTCCATTCCGTAGGCTTCCTTTTAGTTTTGTTGCTTCCTTTTACTCGTATCTTCTTATTCATAATTAAACAGGAAGTTGCATTTTCTTGTTTTTTAATGTTTATTTACTTTGAGAGAGAGCATGTGGGCAAGCGAGGGGCAGATGAGGGCTGGGGGGAGAGGGAAGAATCCCAAGCAGGTTCCATGCTGTCAACAAGGAGCCCAGCGCATGACTTGATCCCATGAACCATGAGATGATGATCTAAGTGAAACCAAGAGTCATATGCTTAACCAACTGAGTCACCCAGGTTCCTGAGAAGTTGTATTTTCTAACCATGCTATTCATTAGTACTAGCTCACTTCAAGAAAAGGGAACCGTTTTTTATTTTTAAGACTAATGGTTTAATATTTTCCAAAGTTAATGGAAAAAAGTACTGATTTTTAAGAATCAGTACTAAGAAAATAAACACAAATGGTTTATGCCTTATGCTGAGGCACAGTATAGTGAAACTGCTGAAAGCTAAGACCATACATTGAGAGCAGCAAAAGCAAACAACAAATAAGCAGAACTAATATAAGCAAGTAAACAAACACAAATCCCCAAGGATCCTGCATGAAGGAGACCAATGAGTCAACTAATGCCTGATTCCATCAGAAGCTATGGAAGCCAGGAGGGAGTGCAACATCGTTGAAGCACTTTGAATATGTCAGCCCACTGATTTCTGGCATTCAAAGGTTCAGATGAGAAATCTGCTTATCTTGTTAAGGATCCCTTTTATGTGTGTGACAAGTGCCTTCTCTGTTCCTGCTTTCAAGATTCATCCTTTGTCTTTCCAAAATTTGATTATAATGTGTTTTGGTGTAGGTCTCTGAGTTCATTTTTAGAGTTTGTTGAGTTTCTTGAATGCTCATGCCTTTCATCATATTGGGGGAATTTTCAGTCATTATTTCTCTGAATAGTCTCTCTGTTCCTTCCCCCCTCTCTTCTCCTTCTGGGGCTATCACAATGTGTATGTTGATGTGCCTGAGGGTGTTGCACTGGTCCCTTCAGCTCTGTTAACATTTCTTCGTTATTTTTTGTTTCTGTTCCTCAGCCATGATGATTTCCACTGCTCTGTCTTTCAGTTCATTGATTCTTTATTCTGCTTGGTCTAATCTGCCTTTTAGTTTCTCTAGTGAAAATTTTTGTTTCAGTTATTGTTTTTTTCCTTTCCAGAATATCATTTTGGTTTCTTCTTATATTTTCTACCTCTTCACTGATAGTTCCATTTAGGAACTTTTTAGGTTCCATTTTAGGTCTTTTTCAGGAATAATTCCTGTACATTTATTTTTTCTCTTTTAATTGGCTCTCTATATTTTTTTCTTTGTATTGCTTGTGACTTTTTTTGTTAAAAGCTAGGCATTTGAATCTAATAAATTATGTGTTTATGGAGATAATATTCTACCCCTTCACCAGGGTTTGCCATTTTGGGGAGATATTTTTGGTTTATTGTTTGTTCTTCCTTCCTTCCTTCCTTCCTTCTTTCCTTCCTTCCTTCCTTCTCTTCTTTACTCCCTTCCTCCCTTCACTCCTTATTGTTGTGGACTGTCTATAAGCCAAGGAAAAGTATGAGGTATAAATTTAACGTTTTCTTAAGTCTTCTGTGAGCCTGCACCTATCTATGGGCATGCATGGTGGCTTTCCAAATTGAAAAGGGAACAGTTTTTAATTTGAAGTACCATCTTTTGACATCATAGATCAATTTTTTAATTTAACTATACTTGATTGAGCTATTGTTTAGGGGCTTTTCTTGTCATATAATGTAAGAAAATACCTTGAGTCAAAGCAGTTAGATAGATAAAAGGTAAACTTTTCTAAGATAATTTTCCAACCCATTAAATGAAATTCTTGTGTGTTCAGAATGATGTATTTTGCAAATTGCTACATATCTAGTGACTTGGGTACCCACTTCCTAATATTCTGTCAGCACATAAGAGAAAGTAAAAAGAAAGTAGTATTGAAGAACACATTTTGGGAAAGGGGAAAACTTTAAAAAAGCCTGTATTAAAACTTATATATGGCGTGTGTTATGTGGATTTTGCATGCAGATAAATCAAATGAGGCATTTAGTTATTCACAGTAATTTCAGGAAGTACATTAACTGTTAAAACAAGTAGCCTTATTTGAAATACAAAAGCTATATTTATTGAACAGGATTTATTTCAGTTATGGTTCCTTAAATGGTAAGAAGCTGTTTTCCTACTAAAAACTATGGGCAATAACATGGCTCTAAGACTCTTTTTCTGATAATGCCCTTAGAAGATAATTTCTGTTGGAAAAGTAGTCTTGAAAAATAATTCAGTTACTTGAGAGCTGACTGTGCAAGTGCCTTGCTGGTGGGAGTGCTTTATTGTTGACATGGTATTTTAATTTTATATCCTTCAGATATCTGGATTTGAACTGCATTTTGGAATTCATCTACACTTAAAATGCCACCAGCAGTTGGAGGTCCAGTTGGATATACTCCCCCAGATGGAGGCTGGGGATGGGCGGTAGTAGTCGGAGCCTTCATTTCCATCGGCTTCTCTTATGCATTTCCCAAATCCATTACTGTGTTCTTCAAAGAAATTGAAGGCATCTTCAGTGCCACCACGAGTGAAGTGTCCTGGATATCCTCAATCATGTTGGCTGTCATGTATGGTGGAGGTAAGCACCCCCAGGGCCTCCTGGTTTAGTCCTGTGTTTCATTCCTATTAATCACAACAGTCTTGCTCTGTCTCTTCCCTGTAGCATTCTGAAACAGAAATGAGAAACTGTGAGGAGCTGTGATTTGGTCTAACTCTGAATCATTGAGCTTTAAAAGCTCTCAGAAAAAATGACATATGCACAGCTGGTTCTTCTTACTGCTCTCTGCTGGACTCCTGAGATGTAAACATAAAGGTTTTTCTTAAATTGATGTTGGGCAAATTGAAATAAATCAGGTCACCTTAATAGCATAGTTCAAAGTCTCCTGTTTTCCTTGACATGTTGTAAAAGGAAATATGGAGAGTAAGTTGCTTACTTAACATCATTTAATTCGGTTTGTTTCACCTTGGAACATCAAATCACAGTGTAACATGTAAAAGTCTAAAACCTTCCATAATACCTAAAATGTATAGTTGCTTAGTGAGAGATTCTAAAGCCAAGTATATTTAATTACTGAGATTGACCGTGTCTCATCTTGCTTATTTAGCCAAGCTTTCACCTCTGTTAATACTATTGTTTTGCTGGCAGTTTAGTACCTCAGATTATTTTTACATGTAGCTCCTATCTAATAGCCAGCCAGTATAAAGAGTCTATATTTCAAATGTAAAACTTTAGCCTTAGACTTCTAACCTGGTGGCAGGTTCAACCAATATTAAGCCCTATGTACTCTAGGCTAGGTCTTGTGAGTTATAGAGAACACTTGATCTCGATCCCTGCCCTGGGGGAAGTTCATAATCCAGTTGAGACAATAACATAAACTTCTGAAACAGTAAATAATTGAAGTCACAATTTAATTAAATACATGGTGTCATTGCACAGGAAAAAAACGTCACCTGGTGGCCTTAGAGAGAGGTGAATTGGGTGACTGGGAATAGGAGTAAGAAGACTTTTTTTTCCTACTGGGTAGCTTTTTATGCCCTTTGAATTTTGAAGGTATGCCTGTTTTGTCTGTTAAGTACTTTTAAGAGAACCTAAGTGCTATATTGTAGTAGTTATTTTCTTTTTGTAAGTTCAAAGGAATCAAAAGGGACTTTAGACATTATTTAGCTTGTAAGAACCAGTAGTTTTTGGAGGCTTTGAACTCCATGTGCCCGGATTTTCGAACTATGATAGCTTGAGGAAATTGGTATAAGTATTATCCAGAAGTACTCCAGGTGCGTGCTCCGTGTATGTTAAGCTGAGGATAAATCAGAGGTTCACATGTTGCAACTTGGAGCTGTCACAGAGCTTGAGAGCCACTTGGATTTTGCATCAAAAGTAAGTGATGTCAGTTGTGCTAATTGCACATGACATTTTCTTCTGGGAAAACAGTTCCTTCTTTGTCCTCATCTAGAGATAACTAGCACATTTTCTCTGAATTTGTATTATAATAGGCCTACAAACTGTATCCCTCTCTATTTTTAATGATAGCTAATTGGGGCCATCCTTCCTGAAATAACTCTGAAAGACAAATTGCCTATTGAGAGCCTGTGGCGGAATTTTTCCTAAATGGGTTATTTTGTTTTGATTGGCTCCTAGTGGTATATCCCCTAAGAATTATCATCAGTTTTTAAACTGCCATAATTCTTTAACCTCTATATTTGGGCCACACCCTCAACACTAATATGTTTTGAGCTATGAATGGTTTAGTGGGGTTTTTTAGTGCTTTGGTTCAGAGATACATACTGATGCTTGTTAGAGCATAAGTGTATTTTTAGGGGAGGAGATCTTAGTTGCCTACTCTTGATTTATTTACTTGAGATTTTTCCGTGTTTTTTAACATGAAAGTGTAAATTTGCATATTTTCAGTTTCACACTAACATCATTTTGACATTCCTGCTTTAATACCGTGGACTTACAGTATTAACTTCTATTTCACAGAGTCAGCAATGTGGCAGTTACTTTGATCTTTGTACTTCTGACTATACAAAATCTATATGGAAATATTTCATGAATATTCTTCCAGTATTTAATAATTTTATCTTTTTTTTTTAGGTTTATTTTTTGACAGAGAGAGAGAGAAAGCAAGCTGGGGAGGGGCAGAGAGAGAGCGTGAGAGAGAGAATCCAAGGAAGGCTCTGCACTGTCAGCACAGAGCCCAATGCGGGGCCCAGTGTCACAAACTGTGAGACCATGACCTGAGCTGAAATCAGGAGTCAGATGTTTAACCGACTGAGCCACCCAGGCACCCCTTTAATTATTTCATCTTACACAAGCTATAAATTCAAATTATTTCCAAACCAGCCATGGTCTAATATTTTCATGAAGCGACTTAGAAGGTCAATGAAAACTTTTTTATACATATTCAAGCTGAGCCTGAAGTCTCTCCTGGCAGCCAGTTCTGGAATTAGCCCCTTAGACAGACTTAGTTCTCTGAAACACTAGGGTATCAGAAGGTTTGATTCTTTCTTGCATGCATACCATAATTTGAATTTGGGTTCCCTGGGGTCAGAGCCTGACCTTTTAATTGTATCATCCTGCAATTTTGAGTGTAGTACTCGAGTATAAGTAACTCCAGAATTTTCCATAGTGTTTATGGAAATAGAATATGCCAATATATAACCAGTAGTATATTCTGAGTATGTACATTCTATATTTGTTTTAAAAAATAGACTGTCTTCTAGGGAACTAATTATAGAAGGAACAGAAGAAAAACTAATAGAAGAAAAACATGATTTGTATGGCTTCTGCTTTATAGCTTAGTTCCAAAAACATAGAGTATATGTAATGGGGAGAAATGGGCTGGAGTTGAAACTTGGTTTTCAGTAGCTTTGTGACTTTGCAGTGTTCAAACAGCACTTCATTTCCCTGTGTCCCCTTCCCTACTGATGCACTGCAGTGACCCTGTCTGTTTGCAGTCATCTACCTTTTCCAGGCAAATGAGGTATGGTGTCATGTAAATAAAGGTGTCAGTCCCACAAGTCCATATCCATGAAGTAGAGACATAAGTATTCTTACACATAAATGAAATTCAATGAATGTCATCCAACATAATCAAAAATATTGTTAGTCTACTTAAGAATTGTGTTACAGCTTTTAAGATATTGGTTTGGATAAGACTTTCTTATAATTAACATTTAAAAGTTTGGTAAAAGGACCTACCTATTTACCTACCTATAAGGTAAAGAATTATACCGATTTATAGCAAGTAAGGAGAGGTCATTTGATATTCATAGTTGAAAACTGATAAATGCAACAAATCTTTTTCTTCCTGATCCTTATAATACTTCACATTTTATTTGGTTCCTTCTATCATGTCGAAGAAAAACTGATATTTTGGTATTCATCTGTTTAGCAGAGGAAATTTAATCAGATTTTCTTTTGTTTTTAATCTGATTTTCTCAGATAACACTCTATTTCCTATTTTCTTGAGTTGTTAGACCCAAGATATTTTGACCATTATTTGACTTAATCTCCCACAAGCTTCCCCCCACCTACACAGTATTGTTACCGTGAAACAGTAATACAGGCATGGAGCCAAGTTAACTCTGAAAGAAATACTCGGTTCAATACCTGAGCCATCTAGGTATAACTGGGAATAGTTTTTGTGTGTTTTTGTGTTTTAAAGGTAGATTTCCTAATTGCAAAATTACTTAAACTTGGAAAAAATACTGGTCTTTAACTTTTTTCTTTTTTAAAAATATGACACAAACTGCATTTATGATAATGTGTAAATAATACTCTAAAATCATCTCCTCAGATTGCCTGTCCAAAAATGAAAACAGAGCAAGCTTATTAAATGCATTGATCATATCCTAGTTATGACAACAAGCCTATGAACATTCATTACCAAGGTGTTTTTAGCCAGTTCTGCCTTATAAGAGGAAGATTGAGGAGAGACCAGAGCCCTTTTATATTTTAGTAAAATTCTGTACAATATTTATAGATGTAAAAGGTACACAATGATGTTTTTTAGCATCTTTATTTTCTAATACACGTTGACTATGAAATAATTATAGAAAGCAATATTCTTACCATTGTCTTTTGTTGTTTTCTGTTTATTTTTAAGAACTTGTCATTTAGTGTCATTAATGCCTTGTATAGATGTGAAGGGGTTGGTCCCTTTCCTCCATGCTACTAAACTTCTGGTTCTCCCCTAGGTCCTATCAGCAGTATCCTGGTGAATAAATATGGGAGTCGTCCAATCATGATTGCTGGGGGCTGTTTGTCAGGCTGTGGTTTGATTGCAGCTTCTTTCTGTAATACCGTACAGGAACTTTACTTGTGTGTTGGAGTCATTGGAGGTGAGTTGCTGTTGGTTCATTTTCCAGCATTAATTTGCTGCTGGAAATTTGACCATTATTTGACTTAATCTCCCACAAGCTTCACTTACATTCATCTTTCAGATCTTCTGAGTGAAATTCCTTCCTTATGGGAATTACTTGATTATCATTTTGAAGAGCTATATAAATACATTAAAGGGTACTAGAAAAGCAAACTTTTAAAGAAATTGCTGGGGCGCCTGGGTGGCTCAGTGGGTTCAGTGTCCAACTTCAGCTCAGGTCATGATCTCACGGTCCGTGGGTTCGAGCCCTGCGTCGGGCTCTGTGCTGACAGCTCAGAGCCTGGAGCCTGCTTCAGATTCTGTCTCCCTCTCTCTCTGACCCTCCCCTGCTCATGCTGTCTCTTTCTCTCTCGCTCTCTCAGAAATAAATATAAACATTTTTAAAAAAATTTTTTTAAAGAAATTGCTATCATACAGTATAATGGTAGCATCTCTTTTTCTAAGATAAATGGTGGTAGATAAAATGTGTCCACCAACTTCTTGCAGTTTTGATCACTAGTTATTACTCTTCCTCATTACTTCTTTCTCACACAGGGAATAGCTTTATGTGGGAGCAGGAGAGCATAAAACATAAAACTGGAATTACCTGGCAGAATATCCAGATACATTTCTGAAGGATAAAAGATCCACTTACTAACTCACTCCCTCCGTTTTTGATAGCCAGATTAAAATAATGAACTGTTGAGGAGTATAATAAAGATACTTACAACTTCACAATCCAGAGGATGTGACTATTAACATTTTAATGTATGTCTTTCCATACTTTTTTCTGTGTACAAACATATCTTTTAATACAAAAAATAATCAGATTATGTTTTGTAATCATTTTTTTTCACTTACCAAGACATCATGAACAATCTTTCCATGTCATTAAATATTCTGATAACATATTTAATCTTTATTACTCCATTGAATAGATACATACTATAATTTTCTTTTATTGAGCTCTGTGCCAAGATCTCACGACCCTGAGATCAAGAGTCACATGCTCTACCGACTGAGCCAGACAGGCTCCCTAATATATATCATAATTTTATTTGACCAGTTTCTTAGTTAACTGTTCAATATTTAGGGTTTCATTTTTGTTTTTTTACATTTTCTTACTGTTAATAAACAGTATTGCATTGATAGTCCTTTATAAACATGAATGTTTTCTCAAGATAACTTTGTAAAAGTGGAACTGCTATGTTTTTGAAAAATACATGTAAGCTAAATGACCCTCCAGAAAATCGTGCTCTGCATGTAAATACATGTAAGCTAAATGCCCCTCCAGAAAGGTAATAGCTCTACTATAATGTGAGAAGGGATACAGCCTTGACAAAAATAGGATATTATCTTTTTTTTTATCATTGCCAGTTCGGGGTGCCTGGGTGGCTCAGTCGGTTAAGCATCTGACCTCGGCTCAGGTCATGATCTCGTGGTTTGTGGGTTCGAGCCCCACGTCAGGCTTTGTGCTGACAGCTCAGAGCCTGGAGCCTGTTTCAGATTCTGTGTCTCCCTCTCTCTCTACCCCTCCCTCACTCATCCTCTGTCTCTCTTTGTCTCAAAAATAAATAAACTATTAAAAAAATTTTTAATCATTGCCAGTTCATCAAGTGAATGGTATCTCCTGGTTTTAATTTAAATCTCTTTGATTATTGGGAGAGTAAATATTTTTAATATGTTTGTTGCTGTGTATTTGGGGGGTTTTTTGTTGTCTTTGTACAAAAGTTTATTAATGGCTTTTGTGTCCTTGTTTAAGAATAACGTGTAGTAAATTTACATGTTAAATTATTGTCCCTTTGCATAAAACACAGTTATTTTTACAATTGTTTTTTACATTTAATTGTGACAATATAACATAAAATTACTTTCCTAACCATCTTTTAAGTGCATGGGTTAGTGGCATTAACTGTGTTTACATTGCTGTGCTGGACTGTTTTTATCATTGCAGAACTGAAACTCTGACCCCATTAAACAGTAACTTCCCAGTCCCCCTCCCTCCAAATATCTGTTGCCATTTTTTTCTGTTGAATTTTCTTTGAAAGAAAAATTTTGGGAGGAGGCACCTGAGTCGCTTAGTCAGTCGAGTGTCCAACTTTGGCTTAGATCATGATCTCACAGTATATGAGTTCAAGCTCTGCATCCGGCTCTGTGCTGACATCTCAGAGCTTGGAACCTGCTTTGGATTCTGTGTCTCCCTACTTCTCTGCCCCTCCCCCAATCGCACTCTGTTTCTCTTAAAAATAAACGTTAAAAAAAAAGAAGAAAGGGGTGGCACCTGGGTGGTTCAGTTGGTTAAGCATCTAACTTTGCTCAGGTCATGATGTCATGTGAGTTCAAGCCCCGCATCAGGCTCTGTGCTAACAGCCCAGAGCCTGGACCCTGCTTTGGATTCTGTGTCTCCCTCTCTCTTTGCCCCTCCCCTGCATGTGTTCTCTCTCTCTCTCGAAAATAAACATTAAAAACATTTTTTTAAGTTTTTTTTTTATAAGTTTTATTTATCTATCTATCTATTTAGTGAGGGAGAGAGTGCGCACATGAGCCTGCATGCACAGGCAAGCGAGGAGTGGCAGGGAGAGAGACTCCCAAGCAGGGTCCCCACTGCCAGTGTGGAGCCTGACACACACGGGGCTTGAACTCACCAACCCATGAGGTCATGACGTGAGCCAAAATCAAGAGTCAGATGTTTAACCGACTGAGCCACCTCAGGAGCCCCCATTTGCCTATTTTTAAACATCTGGTGCCCTTCCCTCCCCCTGCCATGTTTTACATTTAAAACTTCTGAATAGAAGAAAACATTTTACATAAAATGAGAAGAAATCTAAAAGTCTATTTGTTCCCTTGGTTAGTCAGTTTGTTTTCTTATTCATTTCTCAAATATTTTTTTAAAAGGTTTTTTTTTTTTTTACTTTTTACATTTACTTATTTTTGAGAGACAGAGTGTGAGCAGGGGAGGGGCAGAGAGAGAAGGAGACACAGAATCTGAAACAGGCTCTGAGCTATCAGCACAGAGCCCGACGTGGGGCTTGAACCCACGAACCTGTGAGATCATGACCTGAGCTGAAGTCTGGTGCTTAACCGACTGAGCCACCCAGGTGCCCCCATTTCTCAAATATTTATTAACAACCATGTGTATGTCAAGCACTGTTCTAGATATTGTTGGGGATAGAGCAACTAAATTGGGCTAAGTCATACTCTTTAATGGGACAGGGCAGACAGTACTACTCACAAATACATCAATAAATAGGAAAAAACATCAGATAGTAGTAAGACTATACAAAGCCTCAAAACGAAGTATTCTGACAGAGAAAGACTAGGTAGTCTATGCACGTAGGGAGCTCTGGAGACATGTCCTTAACTAAGATCTACGTAACCAGGGAACTAGCTTTGTGGAAATCTAGGGGGACCTAAGCCCCAGGTCAATAGTGTACTTCTTGGCACAGGTGAGGATGGTCTGGTATGAGATGAGGAAAGGAGGTAAGGGCCAAGGTGAAGGTTATGGTTGGGAAGCCGCTATCAGGCATGAAACAGGGGAGTGATCTGCTCTTATGTATTGGTTTAATGCTCTGTGAATGGCTTAAACATAAATGGTTAGGTAACAATCAGGGGCCGGGGAAAGCATCTAGAAGTTATTTGAATATTCACTTTTACTAGCACTGTTTATTGAGTAATTCTTTCTACAGGAATTAAAAATTTCACTTTTTGGGGCACCTGGGTGGCTCAGTCAGTTAAGCGTCCAACTTCAGCTCAGGTCATGATCCCATGGTTCATGGGTTTGAGGCCCATGTCAGGCTGTATGCTGACAGCTCAGAGCCTGGAGCCTCCCTCTCTCTCAAAAATAAGTAAAAATAAAAAACTTTTTTTTAATTTGACTTTTACATTAAGTATGTATATATAATGTAATGTTTACATTAAGATATATTTATTATATATATATACACACATTATTTTTGACATAAAATGTTCATGGACTTTTTGTCCACTTTCACAGATCAGTGTTTACCTATGCCTGAGTCAGAGCCATGCTGTTGTAATGACTGTAGCTTTTGGAAGTCCAGCTGAATATCTGTTAATGTTTGTCCCACTCCTCCTGTACCACAAGAGGACTTTCTGATTGACTCCTATGCATTCTCTAAGTATGGTTTAGAGTCATTTTGCCTTATTTCAAAATGAAATGCACTGACATTTTCATTGGAATCACATTAAATTCATGTATTCATTTAGAGAGCATTGACATCTTGATGATGTTGTGTTTTATTGTCCAAAAACTGTGTTGTGTGTGTGTGTGTGTGTAGTTACACAATTGCAGTGTTCGTAAATTGCACATTTTTTACTTTTTGGTGCTATTGTAAAGTCATTTTTAAAATGTTTATTTACTTTTGAGAGAGATTGAGAGCACAAGCAGGGGAGGTGCAGAGAGAAGGAGCCACCTCTGTGCTGACAGAGAGCCTGATGTGGGGCTTGAACTCACGAGCTGTGAGATCATGATGTGAGCTGAAGTCGGATGCTTCTCCAACTGAGCCACCCAGGCACCCCTTTGGTGCTGTTGTAGAAGGAACAATTTTCTATTGCACTTTCTGTTGTAAAACTTTTGTCTGTACTTGATAACTACGCACTTAATGATCTTTCTATCATTACAGTGATTCCTTGGGTGTTTTGCGAGATTAAACAAATAGTTATTCACCCTCAAATACTATAAACAATAATAAAAATAATTAACATGTATTGAGTGCTTACCGCAGTGCCAGGCACTGTTCTGACCAACAGCACTGTGCGCCTGTTTTACATATTAGGAGATACACACAGGCCTCACATGACCTGCAAGTCATAATGCTGAGATTTGAACCCACGTATGTGTGGTTTTATTTTTTTTTATTTTTTTTTTCAATGTTTTATTTATTTCTAGGAGAGAGAGAGAGAGAGCGTGAGCAGGGGAGGGTCAGAGAGAGAGGGAGTCACAGACTGAAACAGGCTCCAGGCTCTGAGCTGGCAGTCAGCACAGAGCCCAACACAGGCCTCGAACCCACGAACCGCGAGATCATGACCTAAGCGAAAGTCAGACGCTTAACCGACTAAGCCACCCAGGCGCCCCTATGTGTGGTTTTAGATACCACACTTTAAACCATTATACAGTATATCCTGTAATGGTGAGGATTTTTGTCTCATTTGCATTATTTATATCTCTTAATTTCTTTGGTTAATTAATTCCAGATATGTTGCTGACATTTATTCTGGTATGTGGTTCTTTTCCTCCCTCCCCAGGTCTTGGGCTTGCCTTCAACTTGAATCCAGCTCTGACCATGATCGGCAAGTATTTCTACAAGAGGCGACCGTTGGCAAATGGACTGGCCATGGCAGGCAGCCCTGTGTTCCTCTCCACTCTGGCCCCCCTCAATCAGGCTTTCTTCGGTATCTTTGGCTGGAGAGGAAGCTTCCTAATTCTTGGGGGCCTCCTACTAAACTGTTGTGTAGCTGGAGCCCTGATGCGACCGATAGGGCCCCCGCCAACCAAGGCAGGGAACGACAGGTCTAAAGAATCCCTTCAGGATACTGGAAAATCTGACGGAAAAAAGGGTGTAGGTGATGCAAATACAGATCTTATTGGAGGAAACCCCAAAGAAAAGAAACGATCAGTCTTCCAAACAATTAATAAATTCCTGGACTTATCTCTGTTCACACACAGAGGCTTTTTGCTATACCTCTCCGGAAATGTGCTCATGTTTTTTGGACTATTTACTCCTTTGGTCTTTCTTAGCAATTATGGCAAGAGTAAACATTACTCTAGTGAGAAGGCTGCCTTCCTTCTTTCCATTCTGGCTTTTGTTGATATGGTAGCCAGACCTTCCATGGGACTTGTAGCCAACACAAAGTGGATAAGACCTCGAGTTCAGTACTTTTTTGCTGCTTCTATTATTGCAAATGGAGTATGTCATCTGCTAGCACCTTTATCCTCCAGCTACATTGAGTTCTGTGTCTATGCGGGATTCTTTGGATTTGCATTTGGGTGGCTCAGCTCCGTATTATTTGAAACACTGATGGACCTCGTTGGACCCCAGAGGTTCTCCAGCGCTGTGGGATTGGTGACCATTGTGGAATGCTGTCCTGTCCTCCTGGGGCCGCCACTTTTAGGTATAGTGTGCTTTACTACCTCTTTGGTCTTGTTAACATAAATCAGGCATAGAAGATTGGGAAGGTGATACAAAGCAGAGATTAGTGAGCCTCTAGGTGGCAGAGAGCATTTCTCATTTCTGTAGCCTCAATGCTGACACAGTGCTTGGCATAGCATAGTTGCCCAGATTCTTAGAGAATCAAATTGAATTGAACCATCAAGTTGAAAGGGGAGGCAAATATTTTTATAAATGGCATTCTTTTTTGAAGTGTTTTATCTTCATAAAACTTAGGTGCTTATTATAGAAAACACCTACACCTGTAAAATACAACACCTCTGATAATAGCTACCATGTGAGCTCATGGTTTACCAGGGACTGTCCTAAATATTTTCTGCATCCTCTTATGTCTCATGAGCCTATGAAATAGTACTGTCATAGTTCTTACTTCATAAGAAACAGAAGCTTTGAAAGGTTGTATCATTTGCCTTACATTACATGGCCAGTAAGTGAGTATATAATTTGGGAACTGTTTCCTAAGGCTATCTTTTAAAAGCTCAATAGGTAACATATTAGTGAAAATATAATTTTGCCCTCCTTTTAGATGTATACTTTTTAGAAGTATGATTTGGGGATTGGGTGAGGATACATAAAAGAAGACCTATAGCTCTCCTTTTGATATTGCTCTCTTCCTCCTCATAATCCGTGATTCTAGTCGGCCCACTGTTCCCGTCACAACACCAGCCCATCCACAGCTCCTGCCCCTCTTTGGGTCACTCCAGCAGCCTCCAGGCTGGTCTGCCCATATTCCCTCTAGCCAGCCTACAATCTGTTTTCTACTCTGCAGGCTAATGCAAACCCAGTATCCCAGCTGACGAGATCTTTCCAGTTGCTTCCCATTGTTCTTAGGGTGGAGCTCAGATTCCCTAGCGGGGCCTACAAGGCGCCCCCCAGCCTGGCCACCAATCTCTCCAGCCTCATTTCCTGTCACTCACCTTTTGTTCTCTCTGCTCCAGCAGCCCCCGCCCTTCCTCCTTCCCCTCTCCCACCCTGGCTTCCTACCACCTGCCTTTGCACTTGCTGTGCTCTGGCCTCACCCTTCTCCTGTCCCCTCCTCCTGGATGGGTCCCATCTCCCTCTAGGTCTCTGCTTCATTTACACTGTAAGAGAAGCCTTCCTGACCCTGCTTGCTGCTCCCAACCCCCTATTTTCTGCTTTCAAAGGCTCCTTGTCACAGCTTGTAGAATTATTTCATTAACATTTCTCTTCTCCACTGAACTGTAGACGTTCTCTCCTCTGCTCTCCCTTATCCTCAGGGCCAGCAGCCCAGCACAGGGTGTATGTGTCAGCCTGATAAGTATTACTGAATGAATGATGCTCTGAGTTAGAAAAGCATAAGGAATCGTATTTGAATTGGTTGTATTAAGTCCTCTTAGGTGTAGAGTAGGGTTTTCTATAGTTTGTTCCTTAACTTACCAATTGGGCAAGATGCTAATAAATTTTACTATAACAAGGATTTCACGGCCAAAAATTTTTTGGAAAGTCCAAGTTTGATAGATTACCAGAGGACCTTGCAAAGCCTATATAATATGCTAATGCATGTTGTGAATCTTTAACAGGAAAGAATATGCTATTCCAGTTCCTAAGTTTGACTTTGGAGACACTCGGGGGCTTACAGGTGCAGGTTCAGTGTCAGACTTCCTGGGTTAAAAGCCATGTTATCTCACTTATGAGCTCTGTGACCTCGGACAAGTTACTTAAGGCGTCTGTACTCAGTTTGTCCATTATACAGGGGGATGATGACTGATTCTGCCTGTCGTGAGGATTACGCACTTAGAATGGTGGGACGGTGTTGCTGTTCACTTTATAGCATAGGACCAGGGTCCTCAGGGACCACCCTTTGGCAAATGCTGCTGTCAGCCGAAGAGCTCTGGCCTGGAGACTGCAGTTAGCTCTGTGCCTGGGGCAAGACTCCGAAGCCTCTCTTGAGCAACAGATTTTTCCACTGTGAACCCAGAGGATTGATTCTAGGTGAACTCAGTCTTTCCCGATTCAAATTTGGAAGGATTTAATTGATTCTAGGTGATCCCAGTTCAAATTTGGAAAGATTTAATTATTTTCAAGTTGCTCAAAATAACAAAATATGCAAGGCCATCTAAAACCCGTGTGTGACATCATCAAAGATGAGATCATTTTTAACAGTCCTTGTTTAGACTCATTTGTCATTTTGAGGACTGGTTGACGTCTTTCTGAGTAGGAAATGTATACTGTTCACTTGTGCCCACGTAACTGTGCTTTGGGTATCTTAGGTCGTCTGAACGACATCTACGGAGACTACAAGTACACATACTGGGCATGCGGTATGATCCTCATCATCGCAGGCATCTACCTCTTCATTGGCATGGGCATCAATTATCGACTCGTGGCAAAAGAACAGAAAGCAGAGAAGCAGCAGAAAAAGGAAAATAAAGAGGAGGAGACCAGTGTAGATACTGCTGAGAAGCCAAAAGAATACACAGCAGAATCTGCAGAGCAGAAAGACACAGAAGAAAGTCCCAAAGAGGAGGAGAGTCCAGTCTAAACGCGTGGGGCCCAACGGTCAGTAGAGCAGCTTGTGATCCAAGATACCTGAAAATACTCTACTGGCCTGTAATCCAGCAGTGGTGCTCAATGCAAATAGTGGACATTTGTGGGGGAGATCAGACCAGGTGTTCAGTGATGGCATTTTTGTTTCACTTCTTACCGGTAGCCTGAATTAAAAATGCCATACCTTCAGGGAGGGAGTGGTTGGCAAAGAATGAGAGAAGGAAGTAGTGTGGGGTTTTTTTGTTTTTTTCTTTGATTTTTTAAATCTTAGCTTTTAACAGTGTCCAGAAGATTATAATATGTGCCTTACGTTTTAGTCTTTAGAACTCTTTAGGGAGCCTTAACTTTTTAAACCATTCTGCTGAATTCATCTATTTTAAGTATTACATTATAAGGAAAAATAACAACTAACTTGTTTGAGACCAATCTAAAATTTAAAATTAACCTTCGTTTCAGTGTTACTCATATTATAGTGTCAGACATCATCACTGGAAGATTTATAAATAAAAATATTGTTTGAAAGTTGGGATTTTATAAAATCCTGACCAAAGTATTTTCCTGGCATCAGCAGTTGCCTGGCACTGGGCCCGCTTGCTGTATATTTAGGAAATTTAAGGCATAAACCTTTGGAACCTTCTTGGCCATTCTAAACACACTGTACTCATCAGCACCTCACTGGAGTCTTTTCTTGGGATGCTAATATGATTAGTGTTTGAGTATTGATTTCATTCAATTACTATTTTCCCTTTTCAAAGACACATTTTGAGTAGTTATAGGCCATTGCCCCCTTTGAGATCACTTAGTATTTTTCAGTGTGAAAGTTAATTTTAAAATCTGCAAAACTATGTATTTGTGCCTCAGTAAAGACAACACATCTAACGAAATGTAGACAGATCTTTCAAACAGCAGCTGAATTCAGCTTCGGTTTTACCAAAACCTCAGTTAAGCTATGAGACTTGGAATCTTTTTGTTACTGATTTTCCTGGAATTCTCACCCATTGATTCATAGTGGTTCCATTTATATCTGCATCTAGCTTAGAGCCGTGTGTGAGATAGTCAATCTTCGTATTTTTTTTTTTTAATGTTTGTTAATTAAAGAAAGCCGGAACAATTTGGCCCCAGGGAAACCAATAAGGATAAGATTTGGAGAGAAGTTGCTCCTTTCCTTTTTCTGAGAAGGCCTGACAGAAAATTATGTTTTGCTTATAATTATTGGACACATTATTAATCTCCATGCAAACCTTAAAATATATTGTGACCCTTTTTACTTACATGAAAAGTAGAGAAATGGGTTTAATATAAGGATAGGGAGGATGGACCAGAATGAAAACTGTAAATATTTTTTAACCTAATAATCTTCTAAAATGCACAAGAAGATAATGATAGACACTCGATAAATTATATTCAGTGAATTTTAAAATATCATTGTAATTGACACAGTGAAAGTATAGGTACAAAAACTTTTGTGTAACAGACTGGCTTTTCCAAATAAACTTTTTTTTTCTTTTTTTTAAGAAATGTTTCTCCCTCCAAATGTTTACTTTCTTGAGAAAATATTACTGTGTCTTTATTTTCATTATCAAAATCCAGTTTGGCCCTTGCTAATATTAAATCATTTAGCTTATGTGCTCTGGGAATTGTGTATATTGCTAATTTTATTTTTATTTTTCTTTCATCTTTAAAGCAAAGAAGAGGGGAATTTCAAAATCCCCTCTCTGAAAGCATCCAAAGCAGTTAGACTTCAGGGCACAATGAAAACTCCCTTTCTGTGCCTGAGCGTCATGGCAGATGGAGGAGGAATTTTAGGGGAGAAGCCTGCTGTGATTGTTGGCAGGCTTGGCTCCAGTTGGGACTCAGCTATTTTCTGTGGCCCCGAGTCCATAACCTCTATGTGCTTTTCTCCCTTCCATAAAAGTGAGGATCACTGTCCATGAGGTAATATAAGTAAAGGAAATGGGAAGGGGAGGTAAGGGTGGAGGAAAAGGACAAGATTATTTTCCTCAATAGGGGAGGAAGACTTTTCCCTTTTTCCTTTCTAGGTTCTTTGGCTGGCCTAATAACTATATTGACATAAGACAGTAACAGGAGAAAAATTTAATTTCATACATACGGGAACTTCACATAGACATGGCAGCATCATAAATAATTAGGCAGCTGAGGCTTACAAGCCATCCTGAACTAAGGAGAAGGGGACTAGGGATCTGCAGCTTCAAAAGGAATAAAAACAGTTTACAGGAAGATGGGAAGAACAAATGTTCAGTAAAACCATGCCATGTGAAGTCTTACATTTAAAAAAGAGTTACCTTTGGTAACAGTTCTCTTCCCTGGTACAGACTCCCTGTCTAAATTATTTCAGGCAGTAACAGGGAAGGTAAAAGTTCTCCTTGAGTCTATTAGGCATTGGCTGCCTTCAGCTCAAATAATCCACATGCTAACATGGCACATTTAGGGGCAGCCCTGCCCTGGACCCTGTCACCCCCATCACAGTTGTTGAGCTACATCCATACCTAAGACCCTGCTTAGTCTTTGTTCAGTAGCTGAATCTTTTTAGTGAAGTGAGGGGTTTGTGGTGCAGATTGACCACTACTCATTAGCAGCAAGGATTGAAAACTGACTCAAAGATGGAATTAACAAACCTTTTATTGCCAGTCCAACCCTGACTTTCTCCCGCTAAAGAGGGAGGATTTAAACTGTTTATTCAAGATCAACTTTGATAACAGCCAACATTAAAACCTAATAGGGGCCTCCTCTGTGCTGTGTCTTCTTGCTAACAGTCCGTGGATTTTCTCTGTGTTGTAGGTTGTGTTTATCCTTTACTCTGTGTGAGGATTAAGTTTTATTCCAGGTTTCACTGGCTGCTTTGGGAAAATACATGTATGCACAAAGTACCTGCCTATTCTTGCTTGTTCTCTGTCCCACACTGTCTGTAAGTCACAGAGAGAACTTATCAGCTCTGAGGTAGCTGTATGTATGTGCTTGGCTCTGTTCAAGAGTCTGCTCTGTAACAGGCCCCCAAGCCAAAGCTGGGAAATTACTTAAGATGATAGGTTGGACAATCGCAGATTATCATGGTGACAAGACTGTATTCTCATGTTATACGCAAGTTTGTTGAGAATTTAAATTGTCTGAACTAGTCATAAGTGAATAATTTCTACAAAAAGTATTCGGGAAAACATGATGGTAAAACAAATTATGGAAAACTTTAGAGGTGTTTTATCCCTCATTTAATCACACTGGTGACTAGTCCTGAATTCTTGGATTATCTGAATTTAGTTTATATGTGTACTATAGATAACTTATGTCAATATTAATCCTGTATTTAAAAATTTTTTTTGTCAAAAACCACTTAATATTTTTGTATGAGCCAATGTTTTGCTGTATTCAATTTCAGACTGATAAATCGGGTATTGGTTAGTGTGAAAAACCTAAATGTCTGGGTTTTACCTTCCATAGCGAATGGTTCACAGTATAATAAACTTAATAATCAGGTACCCGCATGCCCCTTCTACCATTTTGTTTGGAAAGATGAGGAAAGGTGAAAGCAAATTTCCACCTTTACAACATGGCTTGTTTTAATAATCAGGTCAGGCATTTGCCTGGAAGACATGAAGAAAGAGGTTAATGACATACTTGTGTCAATATGAAAATTCTTTCAGTTCTTGACAGGAAGCGACCACCCAAGCTTGCCTGGCTTCCCAGATGTGAGCAATGAAGCCAGGTTGCTTCAGAGTTCAGAAGCATCTAAGGGGGTTTCAGGTATATCACTTCTGAAGTGTGTTCTAGCTTTAGCATTTTAGATTCGGTTTCCCCTTTTTCCCCCCTTTCCGTCTGGGCCATAGTACAAAATCTTTCAAATAAGAGTGATTGGAAAGAGTACCATGTGTATGTGTAGATTATTTTTCTCCTCAACTGAACAGCATTGATTTACTTCATTTTGCTGACCTTTACCCTGACTTGCCAAGAGGAGACTGGGATAGCTAGCAACTATTGTAGCCTGCTGGTTGCTTAACAGTATAGGCCACCTGGGTTCAAGTTGAGGCTGTGTGACCTCAAACAAATTAGCCTCAATAAGGGTCAAGTTTTTTTCTTCTGTAAGGTGTTAAGAATAATTGGTACCAACCCCACCCCCCACGCCCAGAGTTGTTGGGAAGGTTAGTTGATAGCTGACAGCTGGTGTTAAGTAGGGGCTTAATAAGCATAAATACCTGACTGTTTAAAAAAAAAAAAAGAGTCAATACTTGGGGAGAAAATTGAGCTCTTCTAATTCCCAAGATGGATCCTTACTTGGAGAGGATAGTTTGGAAGTGACTCTTAAGGATAAGAATATTAGCGGGGCGCCTGGGTGGCTTAGTCNAAAAAAAAAGGATAAGAATATTAGCTAAATTATCAAATTCTCCTTTTTGATCAGATTCCTCTTTTACTCTTATAAATGTAATGGTCTTTCTTTGGTAAATGAATGGATAAAATGAACAGTTTACAAGGTTGGTACATAAATGTCTAGCTCTGTGAGCAAAAGAGCTGTGAATCAGAGCTCTCCTGATACTCTGACAATAGACGGTTTCCAAGGGAGATGCCCGACTAGCAGCACATCAGGCTTCCCTCTTGATACTTGGGATCATTCTGAAAGAAGAAATATAACTCAACCATAATTAGTCGTGATTAAAATTGTCTGTCCCTAGCAATGTTCTTAAATGCAAATTGAAAATTTGGTGAGGTTTTAATTTTTACCTGCTATATAGATAACACAATTTAAGTTCTAAATTATCATCAGTTGCTGGCTGAATAAATTGATGTAACGTATTGACAGGGCACATGAGGCATATTTCATGATGTGTGTCAAGGGCCATGAGTTCACAATCACATTCCAGATTTGGAGTTTATTTAAGAAAAACTAGGTGTGCCTTTGAAAGCGTCAGTTTCTTTGAAAAATCCTAAAGTGTATATCGGTAACTAAATGGATGGTTACGATGTCCTTGTGGTATAAATGTGGCACAACGTTAAACAAAAAAGCAGAACACAAACTACCCTTATACATGTCCGTATATACGCATGATGTCTCTACACACACATGCACACTGGGGAAAGAACATACACAAATAGGCTAATCATTTTGTGACCGTAATTAGAGATTACTTTTTCTATATTTTTTCCATATTCTTTTTATTTGAAAAAAATTTTTTAATGTTTTTATTTATTTCTGAGAGACAGTGTGAGCAGGGGAGGGGCAGAGGGAGAGGGAGACACAGAATCTGAAACAGGCTCCAGGCTCTGAGCTAGCTGTCAGCACAGAGCCGGACACGGGGCTTGAACCCACGAACCGTGAGATCATGACCTGAGCCGAAGTCGGACGCTTAACCAACTGAGCCACCCAGGTGCCCCTGTTTTTTCCATATTCTAAGTTTTCTTGATGTGATGGTGACTTTTATACTAAAAGAAAATATTTAACATAGCAGATACTACTACTGGTTTAGAGGGAAAAAAATAGTACAGTTGATCTAGAAGGGTTCTGACAAGCACTTGACTCCTAAGAAAATGAAGCTTATGATTATTACAAGCAGGTTATTTTTTTGTTTGTTCAATAGTTACATCTGGTAATAGGGAGTTAAGACCTGGACCTCAAAAGCACAGTGGTCTGAAGTCATGATCTTGCTGGTGCTGGACCAGAGCTGTGGAGCATAGAGTCCACGGGCCACCCTGCCAGCCTCCAGTGCCGTCTTCCTGGAGCCAGTGCTCTTGGGGACAGCATTCCTGTGGTCCCCCTCTGATCATCATTTAGCTTCACGTGAATGTTTAACTCAGAAGCCAGAGCATTCGGCACTTATCCACATCCCAGTGTTGCAGTCTTATACGTTGTCTTACCAAAATCAGCATCAAAAAAAATTTTGTGTGATGTCACACAAAAAAGGAGAATTTGCCTGTCTGCACAGCTGTTATTTATTTACCATCAGGTGTTTATTGGACTCTTCCTATGTCACAGGCATTGTTCTAGGCTTTGAGGATCCAACCATGAACACAACACAGTAGGTCTTCCCAAGCATCTTATATTCTGGTGGCAGAAGAAGGACCGTGAACAGTAAGTTCTAAGGAAAGAAGCAGTATTGTTTTTCACCGTCTTCTGTGTGCCTATTTGCTGGATAGAGGCGATAACAACAGTGAACAAAATTTGATTCCTGGCACCCGCAGCTTCTAGTCGAGTGGGGAGGACTGTGTAGTCAGTGTCGTAGGGCAGCACATGGGGAATTCTTGAACCCAACCTCAAGAGGGCCCTAATGTATATTCCTCTGCAAGTTAACTTCTCTGAACCTCTTTGGTAAAATAAACATAGTAAAACTGTGAAGATTAAGTGTGAAAGTACTCGGCATGCTGTTGGGTGCATAGTAGCATTACATCGAGCTCATAGTGTTAAAAATTAGATAGCAAGTGTCAAGTCATCAACCAGAACAAGTAATAAAGAACACCTAGTAACATTCTACAGCTCATCAGTTGTCAAAGGCCTTTCAAGTATAATCTATCATCTGAGGCACACAAAATCCTGGGGAGGTGGGTGTAATGGAAAATTGAGTTGGGTCTTCATCCCAGCTGGGCATCTCCCCTCCTGTCAGAAGAGTGCGAAGCACGACTGCAGACAGCTCAGTGGCTAGAGCTGAAGGTACTGATGGAAGAAGCCGAATCCTGGGCAATCTTGGAACAGTGACCAAACCAGTCACTTGGGTCTTGCACCAAAAGGAGCAAAATGGTCCTGTCCCCAGTGTATTCACAGTCTAATTCAGAACCCCTCTCCTCGGCTTTGGAATTCATAATATGATTTCTTCACTTGTGGATTTCCTTTCCTAATATGCTTTACTAATTCCAGAATTAAAAGTTTGCATTTCCTGAGCTTACCCTGGCCAGGTCCCAAGAGGAAGTGGCCAACAGCCACTAAGAAGCCAAGAGAACTGGGCTGGGATTAAAAAAATCACCTGGTGTGCTAAAAATCTGCTGATCAATGATTATTAAGAGAAGGTTTCTAGTGGTTCCTGTCGTTGTGATTCATCTCTCTTTTTTCCTTCCTCATTGCTTGTTTTATCCCCTTTGAGACCCAAAAAGTAGGGCCTGGGTGCTTTTCTGTCAGGCCCTATTTATTTATATACTCTTCTCAGAAGGGGAACTTTACTTTTGATTAACAACCCTTCTGCTTTTATTTATTTTTTAATGTTTCATTTATTTCTGAGAGAAAGAGACAGCATGAGCAGGGGAGGGTCAAAGAGAGAGGGAGACACAGAATCTGAAACAGGATCCAGGCTCTGAGCTGGCTGTCAGCACAGAGCCCGAGGCGGGGCTCAAACCCACAAACCATGAGATCATGACCTGAGGCAGAGTCGGAGGCTTAACCGACTGAGCCACCCAGGCACCCCTTAACCCTTCTGCTTTTAAATTCCGGGTGCCATCTTGTTCCTCAAATGCTGAGAATGAGCAAGATCAGGTCCGCAGTAGGGGGTCAAATGAGCTGGTCACTTGGAGAGGGTCCCTAAACTTCTGCCTGTCCTCTACTCCCTCCCCTTCCCCATTCCTCCCCCCATGTGCTTTCTCAGCTGCCTGAATGGGTAGACTGAACAGCTTCCCATTTCTCCTTCCATCCCCTCTTCTGTTTCCCCTGCCATAGGCTTGGCTTTTAACAGCCTCTCTATCTCCGTTCTCACGGAGAACAACCAATCTAACCTCAACACTGCTGCCAAAATGATTTTTTGGCAGTCTCTCAGCTGCTTTTATAACTTCACATAAAAGCAATAAAGATAAATGTCATAAAACTCATCCAATCATGTCACTCCTCTGCCTAAAATGCTGTAGTTTGAGGGTAAAGTCCAGTCTCCGTGTGACCCCCGCCCAGAGCCCTTCTCAGCTATCAGCAGCTGTATACTGTTTCAGTCTTATCTACCTGCTGCCAGTCCTCGGCCGCACCCAGCTGAACTTCTTAGTACTGCTGGCCCTAGTTTCAGACCTCCCTGCCTTCCTCCACGCCGACTTGTGCTTGGAAACCCCTCCTTCCTGTCTCTGCACCAACTCCTATTCATCCTTTGAAATTTGGTTCATGTCTCCTTTTAAGGAGGCCATGCTGATTCTGCAGTTTGTTTTCAATTGCTCTTAGGTATACAGCTCAGTTAGAGTATGATTCTGTGTCGAGTTCCAAGTCTCTGGGTACAAATTCCAGGTAGGCCACTTACTCATTCTGAGTCCTTAAGCAAGTTACTTAACCTCTAGGCCACACTTGGTATATATGTACATATGTGTACTAATAGACTAAGGACTAATAGAATTTCTCTTACAGCGTTCCCGTGAGGATTAAATATAGCCATGTCTATAAGACTCTTATCATAGCACCTCACAATAAATGCTCAGTAAGAATTACTGCCACCTCTGTTCTAGATAGTTCTTCCTACTGCCAAAGAATCATTTTCAAAATGGTTAAATGGCTCTCATATAGATATAAAGTGTACATGTGTATATAACTCATTAGGGAGGGAACCAGTAAGGTTTTACAGCTGTTTCAACTGAAAATTGGGTTTACGGAGATTTATTCCCTACTGGACAAAATGCGTTTGCACTGCCATCAACCGGAAACAATTTGTATCATACACAGACGGGGAGCACCTGCCCACCGCCAGCCCTTCGCAGGCTAGCTTCCGTCTCCGCAGAGCTAAAATGTGGTCCAGCAGAGGACAAGGACAGTCAGATGTGGACGTCTCAATAGACTCAGATGGCCTGGGACCCTCAACAGCTCTCAGCATTCCATCAAGAGGACACCCAGGAACCCTTTGCCCATTTGTAAAACCTTGCAATTTTTCCTAGCACAATAGTGCATTGCACTATTTTTTTGCCTTTCTAAATCCCCAAACCCCACCAGCTATGAGCCGCTTGAGATGAGAGGGAGCAGCATGCAAACTCCTTGATCCTTTTTGATTTTAGGGGCTGGAGAAGCTTCTGCGGGATATGACATGTGAGCTGGGTAGAGAATGGGAAGGCTACATATCTCCTGGAGAAGAGCGTCCAGAGAGCCGTGTGGGGCCATGGTAGATGTGGCTGGCAAGCGGGTGTTAGTCTGTATGCCAGGCCCTGGGCTTGGCTAGGAAGGTAGGAATGTGGCCTGATCTCTGTCTTCATGAAGTGCTCCACTGCAGGCAGTAAAAGGAGATCAAGGCTTGCAACATAGTGTGAGGAGGGCCCTGAAACCCAGAAGCCAAACTTCAGAAACTCAGGTGAATCACTGGGCCCAGGTTTGATGAAGAGCTAAAGACAGGAAATCCCTGGGAGCCTCTGGGCAGCCTCGGAGAAATCAGTGAAGTAACTGTTCCATACCCTTGTCAGACCTCCTGCTCGTCTTCAGACTTGTTGCTAGACAGACGGCAGTGGAGTAGTGTCTGAGTTTCCTCAGACCCTGGGAATGGGGTCCTCACCATGGACAGGGGCAGCCCAGAAGCGTCCCAGAGTCTTCGGGAACTAGCACAGTTCCCGACCATTTTGCGCAGAAAATGGTCCTCGCCAGCTGATAGGCAGTATGTTGAAACGGCGGGCTAATCAACAAGGACACTCAGGACAATGTGTTCTTCCCTGGAATTTATGGTCTGTGAGGCAGGGAGGGTCTGGATTTGCTTATTATCTGAGAGGATTCATTTGTTGAATATGTAAAAAGAAAGAATGAATGAATGACTGGGAACTCCAGAGAAGGATTTATTTGTGCAGGGAAAGGAAACGGGCCGACTGGCCCCCTGCACTGCCCTTAGAGGAGGTCAGCCGAAGGCTGGCAGCCGTGAAAGAGTTGCAGCACCAACCAACTCCTTTGATTTACTCTTCTCCTCACTTGGCCTCCACTGTATTTTTAGTTGCCTGACAGGAAATGATACACTCGGCATGTCAACCCCAGGATACCAAGACCAAACCACTGTAAGTTCACCAAGACAGTGCCACCACGTTAGCCTCCTGACCCATGGTGACACCTCCACCAGCCGTCTGCCTCTGTTGATGTTGCACCCATCACTGAAGTGTTTCTCCGAACACTGCCCATCTGTACCCTGGCGGGGGGTTGGGGGGAGGCCTGATTGGGGCCTGAGGAGGCAGCACGAGTGGGGCGGATTCCTGGGGACCATCCCAGAGGCTGGGGCTGACCCAGATGGGATGTGTGGGGCAGGGAGGCTGCCAACAGAGCCAAGCTGTGTGGGCACCACGTTTGATCACGTCAGGCACCTGGCACACCTCAATGCGTTTCCACTGAGGCAAGGGGGTGTGGTGGCCCCAGGCTTGGAGACACCTACCTGGCTTCAGAGCCTGGCTCTACCACTCTCTGACTGTGCAGCTCTGGGAAGATCACGTCACTCCTCTGTGCCTCAGTTCCCTCAACTGTAAAATAAGGGTAATAATAATGGTTGTATCAGCTTGACTTCCAGGCAGGAAATTGGAACCCTCAAGTTATTTTGAGAAGAAAGTGACTAACACAGGGGCTTGGGTGCTTCTCGGATGGCTGGAGTGGCTGGGTGGGGGAGGGGAGGAGGGGAGGCTGAGGTCTGAAAGGATCTGCTCCCCTGGCCTGAGCAGGAAAGGCAGCTGGGTTTCTTGCCTCCGACACTCTGTGTCAGGGGACACGCCGACAGGGTCCTGATTCGGGGAGCAGGCAGGGCCTCCCTGCCAGGGTGACTGCACCCTGGACACCGGTGCAGGAAAGGATGCATGTCTGCATGACCCTGCCTGTCAGAAGGGAGCAGCCAATGCACAGGAAGGCGGCCTGTAGCTCCCTTCCACCTTTAAGTCCCAGGTGAGGGTCTCAGCGCTGGCTCACGATAGGCACCCCCCACTCTGGAAGGGGGCAGTCTGGGAAATGGAGCTTTCTTTAGCTTTCTACCTGCAAAGGACAGGATACAGGTGGGAACAGGTCCTGGGTGCTCCTCAGCCCCCTGCGGGTCAAGCACATTTAAGCCTGGAGAGTGCCCATCACTGCAGTCACATGGCATTTGCTGGCTGGAGGCGGCTCTGGTGAGGCTTGTGGTGGTGACAGCTACGTGACTACTGGGGGGCAGCTCAGGGCTCTAGGCCCCAGGATATACCCCGCGAACAAGACAGGGCCCTACCCTGAAGATGTGATGCCCTCCAGGTGCAGCAGAGACTAGATTCATCAAGGGAAGTGGTCAGTGTAACCGTGTGTTCTAAAAGCCTGGGGTCACAGGGAACTGAGAGCACAGGGGTGCCCTTGGGCCAGTCTGGGTAGGGGGGCGCGAAATGGTAAAAGCCAGCGTTCCAGTAGTAGTAGAGTCTAATACTTTTCTTTTCTTCTAATACTTCTTCCCTTTTCTTAAAGGGAAAACTACAAATTAACCAAATCCAAAGCAAGCAGGAGGGAACAAAAGGTCTGTGTGTGTGTGTGAGAGAGAGAGAGAGAGAGAGAGACAACGCTAATTTCCACCTTAAGGGAGCCTAGACATATCTACAAACCCCTGGAAGATGGAGGGTACTCGGCGTTTTCCACGAGTGGACAGTTCAGTCTGACCAGTACACAGAGTGATGAGTGAGGGAAGTGAGTAAGAAACCAAACTGGAAAGGAAAGCTGGGGACTGGAGATCTCAAGGGCCTTCCACATCATTTTGAAGAATTTGAGCTTTATCCTGTGGGCAATGGGGAGCCGCAGCAGGCATTTAAGCAGGGAGAAGAATCACCATTCTGGTTTCCAAAATATCACTACGTGCAGTTTGTGCTGCAGGCTGGAGAGGGCAGGACTGTGGGCAAAGATTTCAATGACGATACTGCAGCCGTCTGGGCTGGAGATGATCGCTGCTGAGAGGAGGACTAGGGAAGACAAGGCAGGCTGCTGGGAGTTTAGGGAGACACAGCGACCAGGAGGGGGTGGGAGGGCAAGCAGAGAGAAACCAGGGCTGGCTGCCAGGTTTCAACACCCAGTACACCGGGAAGGGTGGGCCCCCACCAACTCCTGGCACTTGATCTTGGGGTAGTGCCCACCTACAGGTTCCCTGCCTCTGAAATGAGTTCACAAAAAGTCTCTTCCCTCCCATGAACCTTATGGCCTGCATGCAATTCAATGCCACCAACATTTATTAAGCAGCTATTATGTGCCAGGAAGCAGGGAGGCTTCTCCCTGTCTCCTAAGGGGGTTTAACCTGAGAGACTCCGGAGCAGGAATGGAATTAAATGTAGGCAGGGAGAAGCTGTGGACACAGAGCCCACATTCAGGCCTTCCCTCCTCCCCTTGTGTAGGAGGGGTCTTGACCCATGACCTGTGCTCACCCTCAAGGTAGAAGAGTACAAGGGGCATGAGCAGAGCCTTTGACAAAGGCCCTGGGCCCCAATCTCTCCTGGAACAGGCAGCCACCCCTGGTCTCTTTCTGCTCGGAGGGTTCTGCGTTCGATCTACCATGAGTCCCAGATGAAAAGAAAGGAGAGGTCCACCTCCATGGTCACCCAGAGGACTTGCTGTCTGCCATTCACTGGATTCGCTCCTTGGAACCAAGGCGTTTTCCCAGAGGCTGTTAACAGGAAGATATTAGCCCATTATTGTCTGGGTAATATATTAACTTCTTGCCAACGCACTAGTGCAGGCAGGCAAGTTATAGAATTGCTTTTGTCTGAGCCTAGAATGGAGGCCTGCTTTTTAGAACGGTGAGTGGCCTGGAGTCACCCTCTGGGGGTCCGGGCACTGTAAAACAATGACGGTAACAACATTTACTATTGATGGAGCAAACGAACACACTACGTTTCTAATTTCTACATCTCCATAATTCTATAAGGTGATTATTGTTCCCATTTTGCAGACAGGAAACTAAGGTTCAGTTAGGTTCTGAAATTTGCTCAGTTAGGGTCACATGGCTACTAGGGTGGCTGAACTAGAATTTTAACCAACCCAGACCTGATACCAATGCCTTTTTCTAAATGACTACACGGTGACTAAGCCTTGCTCCTGGGACCCTCTGTGGGTAGCTGCTACTCCCTAGAGTAGTCACATCCCAGGAGGAGGTTCTTCTCTGATGTCTTTCTCATGGCTCTTTGGCTTGGCCGGGGAACCCAAGCTCCTTGAAAAGAGGAAGTGTACAGAACCAAGGCCAGTCTTCAGAGGGTAAGGTCTGAAGCCTGAACCAGGACAGCAGCGATTGACAGATGGGAGCCCCAGGAGGCTCTGTCCTTATTCACCCCTCCCCCGCAGGGGGTCTCCTGGGCCCTGCAAAGGCCTGCTTTTATCCCCAACCTGCTTCAGGACCCTAGGAACAGTCCTCCTACTTTGGCTCTGAGAAGTTCAGGACTTCCTCATCCTGCTCTGGGACACTGTCCAGGGCCTCAGCCTACTAGCCTGGGGCTCCCACCCTGGGGTTAATTTCCAGCAACCCTAATGCTCTCCAATCCCCCGCTGAGACGCCAGGCCAGGGTACAGAACGCAAGGCTTATTCACGTGTTATAGCTGCCCAGTGACCGTGGGGGAGGGGGCGGGGAAGCCTCTAGGCCCCTGGTAGCTGTCTTCCACGCAGGGGAGGAAAAATCACTTTTCCTCTACGCTTCTGAGTTCGTGACTGAGAGCCCTGTAATAAAAGGCAGTTTAACAAGAAAAAAAAACACAAGTTTATTCACGTGTATACCTCATGTATATATTTGAGATAAGAGAAAAATAGGTTAACCACCCCAGGTGGCCTAAACCAGCGGCTTAATTAAATACCATCTTCAGCCAAAGACAAAAGAACAAAAAGGTGAGAGGGGGGAGGTCTGTATGGGAGATTAGCGGGGAAAGCAGGGTAAACAAGGATAAAGCTTGTTAGGCAGATTTAAATACTGCTCCCTCCATTGGTTAAGCTTCTCTGGAGACTTAAGAGTCATTATGAGTTGTCTTCTCTTCCCAGTGAGGAGAGGGAGACACACTCAGAGATTTCCTTTACGACTGTAAATTTCCTGTTCCAAAGAGTAAGTTCCACGGCTTTCGGAGTCTCTCCGGTGTCTGTTCTTCGTCACAACAATCAGCTCAAAATAATCCTTATGACAAGAGACATATTTTGGGGTGGCATATTTTGCTACCCTTCACATCCCCCCCCACCCCCGCCCCCCCCCCTTTCCAAACCCGGGCTCCCTGCCATGGCCCCAGGCAGCTTTCGGAAGAAAAAAAGGTTCTGTTCAGAGTGAGACTAGTGGTGTTTCTTAGGTCACAAGACCTCTGCTGGACTGTGCCCCTGGACACGTCTTGGTCACGCCAGGTCCCGGAGCAGCACAGCTGGGTGGGCTTCGGCGCCTGGCAGCCGTGGGACAGCCCAGCCTTTGATGGGTGACTGGAAGGCTTGGGTAGTTGCAAGCCCACGGAGAAGCTCTCAAGACACCCTGCTGGGCCGGGCTGAGAGAGGCGCCCTCCACCTCCAACCCGCCTGGTGTGGAAAGCACGAGCTGATCTCTCCCGCTCGGTCCCGGGACTCCGGCGGGGAGGGAGCACCGGGTCCACCACTTGGGCTAGTTCTTGCTTCAGGTTCCCGTCCTTGTTACAGCCCTCGGCAGCCAGGAACTGCTCCTCCCCACGCCCCCTCCCACTCGCCACTACATCCCCGGGGAAACCTCCACACCCACACCCCTACTTACGGCACACACCCCAATAAACAAACATTCCCCTCCCCCACTAGGCAGCCACGACACATGCGCACGAACCCCTCAGGCCTGAAGGCAGGCTGTGCGTCCCGTTGACAGGGGGACCTCACACTGACCTTCCTCGAGGGTGACCACACGAAGAACCCGGAGAGGGGGCCGGTCGCGGAGCAAACAGGACCTCCACTCCCTACTCATACCCTACCCCCACTTCCTGAAGGCTCCCTCCCCGGCTTCCCTCCGGTCCTGAACCCTAGGCTGGATGTGGCAGCGCGGGGCGCCCTCGTGTGGGAAGATGCGGCGCTGCACTCCTCCTGGGCCTGCTGCTCTCGCCGCTCTAGGCCGAGCCCTGCGCCCCTGGGGCCATGCTCACTGCCCCCGCGGGCCTGGGCCCAGACCACCATCTGTCCTCTTACCGCTGGAAATTTGCTCCTTCTATTTTCTAATTCAATATGCATGCATACGAAACAAAATGTTAGTTTTAAAACATAATATAGTTAATATCCGTGAGCCTCCACCTGACAAGAGAGCTGAATAATCACTTTGTAAGTTACATTTCCTTTGTGTTCCTCTTCACCTTCCCTAATTTCATGTTTTCTCTTGCTTTTTGTTTCAGTTATGTTCGTTGTGGTAAAGTACATATAAACTAAAATGTACAGTTGTGTAGTATTAAATACATTCAGAATGCTGTGCAACCACCAGCACCATCCATCTCCATAACCCTTTTCATCTTGTCAAACTGAAACTCTACCCATTAAATAATAACTCCCCATTCTCTGCCTCCTAGCCTGGCAACCACCATTCTATTTTCTGTCTCTGAGTTTCACTAATCTAAATATCTTATACAGATGGAAGCATGCAGGTTTTGTCTTTGTGACCGTCATATATCACTTAGCATAATGTGCTTAAAATTCATCCATGTTGGGATGCCTGGGTGGCTCAGTCGGTTAAGTGTCCGACTTTGGCTCAGGTCATGATCTCACTGTCCATGGGTTAGAGCCCCTTGTTGGGCTCTGTGCTCAGAGCCTGGAGCCTGCTTCAGATTCTGTGTCTCCCTTTCTCTCTGCTCTCCCCTCCCACTCATGCTCTGTCTCTCTCCTTCAAAAATAAACATTTAAAAAAATTGTTTAAGTGTATTCTTTAATTTTCATAATTCTGTCAATTTTCCAGTTTTCCTTCTGTTATTGATTTCTAACTTCATCCCACTGTGGTTGGAGAAGATCATTTCATAGATCTATCTTTTAAAATCTATGGAGACTATGTAGTCTAACATATGGTCTGTTCTAGAAAATGTCCAATGTCCACGAGAGGGATGTGTGTGTTGTTGTTTGATAGAGTGTTCTCTACACGTCTGTTAGTCTTAGTCGTTCTGTTATGTTGTTCAAGCCCTCTGTTTCCTTATCTTCTCTTTGGGTACTGTATCCGTAATTGAAAGTGAGGTATCGAAGTCTCCGACTATTATTGCAGAACCTTCTAGGTCTCTTTTCAATCCCATCTGTTTTTGTTTCATATATTTTCCTGGTCTGTTATTAATTATGTGAAGGTTTATAATTATTATATCTTCTTGCCATATTGAAACTTTTAGAAATATATAATGGCATTCTTTGTCTCTTATGAACTCTTTTAAAGTCTATTTTCTATGATATTCCATGGCTACTCCAGATCTCTTTGGTTACTATTTTCGTGGATTATCTTTCTTCATTCTTTCAATATGTTTGTGTCTTTGGCTCTAAGGTTACTCTCTTGGTAGGTAGCATATAGACAGGTGTTTTTCTCCATTCTGCCAATCTAGGTCTTTGGAGAATTTAATCTATTTACATTTAAAGTAATTACTGATAAGGAAAAACTTCTGTCATTGTGCTATTTGTTTTCCATATGCTTTATATCTTTTTTTGTCCCTCATTTCCTGCATTACTGTCTTCTTTTGTATTTAATTGACTTTTTTTTTTCTAGTGAATGTTTAAATTTCTTTCTCATATCATTTTGTGTATATTCTATAGTTATTTTCTTTGTGGTTTTGAATCTAATTTGAATTATTACCAGCTTAACTTCAGTAACCTAAAACTCTGCTGCCTTTTTTTTTTTTTAAGTTTATTTATTTTGAGAGAGAGTGGGTGTGTGTGCACGCAGGGTAGGGGCAGAGAGAGAATCCCAAGCAGACTCCTCACTGTCAGTGCAGAGTCTGATGTGGGGCTCAAACCCATAAATCGTGAGATCATGACCTGAGCCGAAATTAAGAATTGGATGCTTAACCAACTGAGCCACCTGTGCACCCCTCTGCTTCTTTATAATAGCTACATTTCTACTCCTTTTAGTTGTTGATGTCCAAAAATTACATCTTTGTACATTGTGTGCCCCAAAACCTAAGCTAATACTTTTCATTGCATTAGGCTGTTAGATTATGTAGAAAACAATATTTGGAGTTACAAACCAGTTACAACAATACCAACTTTTACACTAATAATTACTTGTTTTCTTTATATAGTCTCTTAAATCATATAGAAACAAAAAGTGCAGTCATAAACTATTGTTACAATAAAACTTATTTTTGTGATTGCCCGTATATCTACCTTTATTGAAATCTTTACTTCTCCTCGTGGCTTCAAGTTACTGCCTAGTATCCTTTCGTTTTACCTTACAGCATTTCTCAAGCATTTCTTGAAGGGCAAGTTTAGTGGTAATGAACTTCTTCAGCTTTAGTTTAGGGAGTGTCTTAATTTCTCCCTCACTTTTGAAGGACAGTTTGGCCAGATATAGGATTCCTGGTTGACAGGGTTTTGTTGTTTTTTTGTTGTTTGTTTTTTTTTTTTTACTTTTAACTCTTTTTATATTTTAGCCCACTGCCTCTGACCCCCAAAGTTTCTGATTAGAAATCTGCTTTATTAAGGAAAACTTGTATGTGCTAATATGCTTCTCTCTTGCTGCTTTCAAGATTCCTTGTCTTTGTCTTTGAAAATTTGATTACAATATGTCTCAGTGTGGGTCTCTGAGTTCATCTTGCTTGGAGTTCACTGAACCTCTCGGATGTATTCATGTTCTTTATTAAGTTTGGGAAGTCTTCTGCCATTATTTCTTCAAATAGTCCCTCAGCCATTTTCTGTTCTCCTTCTGGAACTCCCACCATGTGTATGTGGATCCACTTGATGTTCTCCACAGGTATCTTAAGTTCTTCACTTTTCTTCAATATTTTTTCTTTCTGTTCCTCAGACTCCATAATTTCCATGATCCTGTCTTCAAGTTAATAATTCTTTCTTCTTCCTGCTAAAATCTGTCTTTGAACCTCTCTAGTGAATTTTTCATTTCAGTTATACTGTTTGTTTTTGGTTTTTTTTAAGATTTTATTTTTAAGTAATCTCCATACCCAACGTAGGGCTCAAACTCACGACTCTCAGATTGAGAGTTGCACGCTCCACTGACTGAGCCTATCAGGCACCCCATTCTTGTACTTGTACTCAGTTGTACTTTTAAGCTCCAGAGATTCTTTTTGCTTTCTTTTTAGGGCCTCTAACTCTTTATTGATATTTCCATTTTGCTAAGACACTACTGTCTTGACTTTCTTCACATCTTTATTGAGTTCTTTGAGACAGTTGTTTTAAAGTCATTGTCTAGCATATCTACCATCAGGTCTTTTTCAGGGACAGTTACTGTCATTTTGTTTTCCTTTGAGTGGGTCATACTTCCTTGTTTCTTTGTATGCCTTGTGATGTTTTGTAGAAAAATGGACATTTTAATTTAATAATGTAGTAACTCTGGAAATCAGATTCTTCCTTTTCCTCAGGTTTGTTACTTATTACTAGTAGTATTCATATTTGGACTTTTTAAATTTTTATTTGTTTTGAGAGAGAGAGATTGAGAGAGAGAATGAGCAGGGGAGGGACAGAGAGAGAGGGAAAGAGGGATCTCCAGCAGGTTCAATTGTGGGGCTCAAATTCACTAACTGTGAGGTCATGACCTAAGCTAAAATCAAAAGTCAGATGCTTAACTGACTGAGCCACCCATATGCCCCAGTATTTGGACTGTTGTAGGCTGTCTTGTGCCAAGGATTAACTTGAGGTGTAAATTTAAGGTCTTCTTAGAGGTCTTTTCTGGACCCACATAGTCACTTTCTAATTTTCCCCTATATTTATTTCCCCCATGCTATTGCTTCTGAATGTCCTAGTCTTTAATGTCTGGCTCCCAAAAAGGGGAAAAGAGAAAAATTAAAGAGAAAAAGAGTTCTTGCATTTTAATTCCCCTGGAAGTTACTTTAGCCAGAGAGGTAGGGGCTTGCAACATGGGGTGGGAGCTAGAACAACGAGTGCCCATCTCTGTCTGCACCTCTGTGATCAGAAGTAGTAATCAGCAAACAGAGCACAGACCCCAGACACTTGGAGGACAGGGTTGTTATTGTCCACCCTGGCTCCATAATTTGTATGCACACTATTCCAGAAACACATGCACAGCTGCCTGCCACGTGGCTGAGGGTGGGGAGATGGGTAGCCGTCACTGTGCTAACCGCTGAAGTTGACCAAAATGGACCACAACTTATAGCAAGCCTTCAATAACCTTCAGAGTTTAAGCAAAGTTAACGTTAGATGGAGTCTACCAATGCAATTGCAGTCTGAATGGGATTCCCAGTGCTTCCTACTCACCTTCTTCCTAGAATCCTATCTTCCCTTGTTTTCTTTATAAAATTATTGCTTTCATCAAATAACTAAATATGCCTAAATTATATATTTATATAGATTTGGTTATTTTTGAGCTTTTAGAAATATGTTTGTTACAGTCTTCTGGTTTGTTCAGAAATATTTACATTTGTCCTGTTTCAGACCTAACAAGATATTTGAAAGGATTTAATAACTCTGTGTTCAGAAATTTGGCCATATTCAGAGCCTAATAGGAATTTTTTTTAGATCTCCTCCCCTAAGCTAAATGTATCCAGAGGGAAAAGCTCTTGTAAAAGGATTTATAGGTAGATTAAACTATGATGTCACTTAAATTACAACCCAATTCCTTAAGGAATTGAAAACAATTGTCCTTATAGGAAGCCAATCTAGCCTCTTGGAGGGTGAGAGGTGGCGGGACCCACTGGGACTCCCCAGAGTTGGTAAGGGGAAAGTTTTGACTGATAGAAGATAGAGAAAGGGAAATATCTTAATTTCCCTTATCTGCTTAGCTTCCTGAAACCATTAGCTCCTCCTCCAAGGGAGTTTCCTGTGAATTCAGCTGCCATGGAGACTGACCATTTCCATTAGCCCAACAGAAACTTCCAAATTTCCCACTGAAGCCCTAATAACCCTCCCCCTTTTTTTAATGTTTATTTACTTTGAGAGAGAGAGAAAGAGAGCACGTGAACAAGCATGAGCAGGGGAGGGGCAGAGAGAGAGGGAGAGAGAGAATCACAAGCAAGCGCCAAGCTGTCAGTGCAGAGCCAGTCACGGGGATCAAACTAATGAACATTGAGATTATGACCTGAGCCGAAATCAAAAGTCAGACGTGTAACTGACTGAGCCACCCGGATGTCCTGATAGATTCTTACATTGGGTGCTTAGAAGAGGAATTTTTGAGGAGGTGACATTTAAACTGAAATCCAAAAGTCAAAGAAGTGCCCAGATAGATGCATGTTTGGAGTAAGAGCATTTCAAGCAAAGTGAACAGCTAGAGCACTGGACCAAAAAGAAGTAAGGGGAATCCAATACCTTAAATTTACACAATGTTATATTTCAAATATGTTTCAATTTAAAATAAGGGGGGATTCTGGAAGAAGAAGGAGTTGATCCTAAAGCTAATAAAGAGTAAACTTCCAGGGGCGCCTGGGTGGCTTAGTCGGTTGAGCGTCCGACTTTTGCTTAGGTCATGATCTCGCGGTTTGTGGGTTCGCACCCCACGTCGGGCTCTGTCCTGACTGCCAGCTCAGAGCCTGGAGCCTGTTTCAGAGTCTGTATCTCCCTCTCTCTGTGACCCTCCCCTGCTCACGCTGTCTCTCTCTCTCTCTCTCCTAGAAATAAATAAAAATATTATAAAAAAAAAAAAAAAACTTCCAGGGGCAGCTGGTAAATAAAAATATTATAAAAAAAAAAAAAAACTTCCAGGGGCAGCTGGATGGCTCAGTCAGTTAAGCATCTGACTCTTGATCTTAGCTCAGGTCATGATCTCACAGCTCGTAAGTTCAAGCCCCCACATCAGGCTGTACACTGACAGTATGGAGCCTTCTTGGGATTTCTCTCTCTCTCTTTCTCTGCCCCTGCCTGGCTCTGTCTCTCTCTCTCTAAACAAACAAACAAACAAACAAACAAACATTTAAAAAAAAAGTGTAAGCTTCCAGGAACCCTCATAGAGGCCTCCAAAGTTCTGTATTGATTTGTTATTTTATCTTATTTTTCTAATCTATTTCCCCATTGCCCACAGCTTGTATAAACTTCTGGTCCCCTCAAACCTGGGTCTGTCCTGGGCTGGAGCATAGAGAAGGATAGAGCTAGTAGACGATGGTACAGAGAATAATGGGACCAGTCCTAGTACTTGGTGAGCAACGAAGCTGAAAGAGTTTGGATTTTATTCTAAGTGTAATTGGAATGCATTAAAGAGCTTATAACTGAAGTGAGATACAATTGAGTAAAATTTTCCAAATTTGGCTGTTCTGCAGAGAATGGGTTGTGGGGAAGCAAGAGGCAAGCAAGGAGAACTGTGGAGGCTACTGAGAGGTGATGGTGGCTTAGACTAGTGTGGAAGCATTGAAAATAATGAAAAGTGGTCAGAAGCAATGTCCACACAAAACTTTTGACATTAAGGTGTATAAAGGACCTTATTTGTATTTGTCCAAACTGGAAACAATCCAAATGTCCCTTAGCTGGGAAATGGATAAACAAATTGTGGTATATCCATTCAATGCAATACTACTCAGCAATAAAAAGGAACAAATTAATTTACAATAACATGGTTGACTCTCAAATACATTATGTGAAGTAGCCAAACTAAACGGCTTTATTTGTATTTTATGACTCCATTTATATGATATCCTTGCAAAGCAAAACTATAGCGACAGAAAATGGATCAGTCATTTTCTGAGGCAGAGATGAGCAAAGGGGTGACTGAAAGGGGCATGAAGGACGTTTTTGGATTTGGACGACTGTTCTCTATCTTGACTGTGGTGTTGGTCACGTAGCTTCATGTACATATTTGTCAAAAAAGGGTAAATTTTTTGTGTATAAATTATGCCTTAATAAATAAAATGGGAAAGTATGGTCAAGTTTGAGATATATTTTGAACCTAGGGCAATAGGACCTGCTGATGGAATGAACTAGGATGGGGGCTGGGGGGGTGACAGTGACTCACCCCACTGTTTGAACAAAATATGTCCACAAATTTTTTGATACTTCAAAAAGTGAAGCCTAGGTCTCTTCCCTTTATGTTGTGTGCTGAATGCCATAACAGCTTCTGTAGAATAGAACGTAGCAGAAATGATGGTGTGTAACTTTAGGACAGAAAAAGCATCGGAGCGTCCTTTGTGCTCTCTCTAGGATCCCTCACTCTGGGAGAAGGCAGCTGCCATGTCAAGAGGCCATTCAATTCAGGCCTAGCCCTCTTCAGAGGTTTCCACAACAAGGGGCTGGGCTTTCTTGTCAGCACCCAGCACTGGCTTGGCTGACAAAGAGGTGAGAAGCTAAGGGAAGAGGGTGGAAAGTACAAGAAGGTGAGCAGGAAACTAAAGAAAGCTCTGTGCAAAACTGTAACCTGTACATTAGGAACACCCAAGTTGACCTTTAGAAGCTTCTTGACACAGGGTATCCAAGATCTCAAACTGTCTACCAAAATCTATCTCCATTCCTTTTATTCTCTTGGCAGCTGATTTAGAGCTGAGAGGTGGCTGGGAAAAGCAAAGATTAAGGAAAGAAGGCAGCAGCTGAGAGAGCTACCATATTAGAGAAAGTGGATCCACTTCCTAGCTGGGAGATCAGAGTGGATCTAGCTGTGAGCTGGTGGTGATGGGAACCCACAGTGAAAGCACTTGACTGGCCTGAGCTGATGGAAGAGGAAGAGGCAGGGGAAGTCCACATTCCCTAGGAATTAGAGTGAGAAAAAATTTCGGCATTCAGCTAGACTTGGACTCAGGGAGGTAAGGTAGATGTGCCGTCCTAAAATCACTCTCCCCATTATCCATCTTTGGTCCAGGCAGGGGAGAATATAGGGAGGCCTTGATGGAACTAACACTGACCTTCCTTTCAAATCTTTTTTTTTTTTACGTTTACTTTCAGAGAGAGAGAGAGTGAGTGAGTGTGAGTGTGGGGGGGGAGTGGAGGAGGGGCAGAGAGAGGGAGACACAGAATCTGAAGCAGGCTCCAGGCCCTGAGCTGTCAGCACAGAGCCCAATGCAGGGCTCAAACTCACAAACCTTGAGATCATGACCTGAGCCAAAGTCAGATGCCTAACCAGCTGAGCCACCCAGGCACCCTGCCCTTTCAAATCTAACCTAGGATTAGATTCTCATGGTACCGTGTCTGGAGTAGGCAGTGAGGGAAACTCCAGAGATCTGGGAAACAGGAGAAGAGGATTTGGGGACAGGAGCAATGGGGGAGATTGAGCAATTCAGTTGTCTGGAGAGCTCCCTACCAGGACCAGTACTACCTTGAGGCAAGGAAGCACAAAATTTAAGGAGATGTTCCCTCAAGATCATACACATGCAGAGTTGGTCCCTACGGGTGAGTGGCTCCTAACATTTTGTGCCCAGGGTAGCTCACTTGCATTCCTGATCCTGATCCCTACACCAGCTCCCTTTTGACTCTAATCATGTCCTACAAATGAACAAAGGAAGACAGGCTGGACTATAGTGTTGGACTGCTGCTTTCATTGTGCTGAGTCCCTGACCCTGCTCCCTTTGGCCTGCGCTTTCAAACACATTCATCTGTTGGGGTCCGCCCAAGAAACAAACCTCTCTCCGCACTCCAGGCACTGAAGGCTCAGATTCACTCAGTCCTGCCAATTCACCCTTCAAACTTCCCACGCTCACCCCCTGACAGTCAAGACTGCAGCTCCTCAGACATGATTTATAGACATGTCAGCCAGCTCTATATTGACAGGGTATCTGAGCTGAGCCTTTCCAAATCTCCAGTTGTCTAGAGTTGGTTGGGTGGGACTGAATGCTTGATAATTTGAGCCCCTCTCCCAGCTATGTCCCTATAGGTTCCTGTACTCCCATGTCTCCTTTTATGGCCTCAAAAGACTGGGAACTTCTTAAATGCTGGCAACCAAGGACTGGGGAAGACATCCTAAAATGCCTTGATCTGGCTTCCCATGAGCATGTGTCTCTCAACAGAGCCATGTCAGGCTAGGGACAGGACCCAGAAGTCCTAGATCTGTAAGGAGGGCTCTGGCCATTTCTTCCTGTGACATCTTCCCATACCATATAGACCCCCCACCTCCAGGATGGGGTGACACCTCCATTTGGTGCCTCTCTTGGAACTCTCAGTCTGTGCTCCACATCTAGCCTGTACAAAAATATGATGAAACCTGAGCCCACCACTGAACTGGATGAAAGCCCTGGCAATCATTTAAACCGAAATGCATTTTCAGCTCTGAATATTTCATGACAGGTGATCAGAGTAGAACTGGCATGGTTGGTTACCCATCATGGTCATTAATATATCTGCCTGCCAGAAGGATATTAGCTTCACAGACAAGTCTAACGTGGCCAAGGGATATCACCCAACCACACTTTGACTTTTGATGAAACTTATCCCAGGGACTCATCACAAGAGCCTTTCAATCACAATCTGGTGAGGAAGGGAGGGCCCTGGTCATGCTCCAGGCACAACCAGGCTGGGCTAAGACACAGCTTTCCCTAGCAGAGATGTTAATGTCTGATGTCTAAACTGGAGCTCAACATGTGTAGCTGTTCAAGTGGGGATTGAAAAGAAGTAAATAGTTTTACTTGTCTTAGGAGGGATTTAGGTTGCCAGAAGAGATGCTCACAATAATCGGCAGGCTGATCTCTCTTGCTGGAATGCTGTTTCCATCCCACCCGGTCTCTGATGCTGCTGCTGGGGCTGATGCTGTCAGACCCAGCCGGTAGTTAGGGTTCTGTGCAAAAGGCCCAGACCCCTCTAGCTGTCCTAGGTGTTCTAAGTAGAAAGGAATTTGATCCAGGGCATTCAAGATTGCTGGAAGGGCTGGAGCAGTGGGATAACTCCCTAGACTCCACAGAACTGACTACCTTCAAGACCATCAGACCAACCTTGACCCTTTTAGACTTTGTTGTCATGTACAATAGCAAGCTACTGCTATGGAAATTAAGAAACTATTGAACATATATTCTGAGAGTAATATAATACAAAACCTATTCCATTTTGTATTATTGTTTTCATTAATTTCTGGCTTTCCAGGCCTATTTTGTATCAACTTGAACTACTGTAGCCTTAGATGAGTCTACATACCTCACCCCAATTTAATAAGCATTGGGTACTTTCATTAAACATTTTTCCTAAGGTTTTTATAATTAAGAGACATTTTATTTTATGGGGCACCTGGGTGGCTCAGTTGGTTAAGCATCTGACCTCAGCCCAGGTCATGATCTCACAGTTCATGAGTTCAAGCCCTACAGCGGCCTCTCTGCTCTCAGTGCAGAGTCTCCTTCAGATCCTCTGTCCCCACCTCTCTCTGCCCCTCCCCCACTTGCTCTGTATCTCTCAAAATAAACTTTTTTAAAAATGCTATCACGCTTGAAAAAAATTCTTTTTTTAATTTAATTTTAATTTTTATTCTTATTTTTTAATTTCAGGGAGGGTGAGTGGGGGAGAGAAGGGCAGATAGAGAGAGAAGGCCAGAGAGAGAGAGAATCCCAAGCAGGCTCCAAGCTCAGCATGGAGCCCCATACAGGGCTCAATCTCACAACCCTGGGATCATGACCTGAGCTGAAATCAAGAGTTGGATAATTAACTGACTGATCCACCCAGACACCCCCTGAAAAAAATTCTTGAAGATTTCCATTTTTGCTTCTGTGTGTGATTAGTCTACTTTCCCATTTTCTATTTGTGAGTGTGTCTTCCTATTCACTGCCTATTTATTGAGGGCCTGTTTATTTTATTTATTTTCTTTTTAAAAATTTTTTTAACGTTTTTTTATTTATTTCTGAGAGAGAGAGAGAGAGGCAGCATGAGAAGGGGAGGGTAGGAGAGAGAGGGAGACAGTATCTGAAACAGGCTCCAGGCTCTGAGCTAGCTGTCAGCACAGAGCCCGATGCAGGGCTCGAACCCACGAACTGTGAGATCATGACCTGAGCTGAAGTTGGTCACCCAACTGACTGAGCCACCCAGGCACCCCTATTTAATTATTTTCAAGTAGGCTCCATGCCCCATGCAGATCAACTCATGACCCTGAGATCAAGAGTCACATGCTCTATTGACCGAGCCAGCCAAGGTACCCCAAAGCCCATTTTAATCATAACTTTATTTATTTATTTATTTTTTAAGTAGGCTCTATGTCCAGTGTGGAGCCCAAAGTGGGGCTTGAGCTCACATTCCTGAGATCAAGATCTGAGCTAAGATCAAGAGTCTAAAGCTTAACTGACTAAGCCACCCAGGTGCCCCAATCGTAACTTTAAATAAGGTATTTATTTAGTACAGATTTTAAGCCTTTGGACCTCTTAATGAGACAAGTATTATTTCATATGTTTTCTCAAATAGGGTCCACCTGTTTTATGTCTTCCACTAGTACAGGACTCCAAGTCCATATATATGTAAATAGTATTTATAATATATATATCCTATGTGAATAACATGTTGGTAATAACAGCTATCAACTGAACCCTTACTCTGTGCTAGACAACAGGTTGTTGATACACAACATCTTCTTAAATCTTCTAAGCAATTCATTTTACAAAATAAGAAACAGTCTCTGAAAACTTCAATTCATTGAGGATATTCTAATACTCCTTTAATTACTTTTTTTGTCAATATTTTTTTCTGCATTTAAGCCGGTTGTATGATTTCTCCCCTATATTCTGTTTATGTGGTAAGTCACGTTGATTTTGAAGGCAATTTGATTTTTCATATTAGTGTTTTGAAAAGATTTATAGTGAATATAAATATAATAGAAAAAAAGAAATTTACAAACTTAGATTAAAAACATTCTAGTATAATTTAACCAGCATAAATGGGCTATGTTGCAGAAGAAAGTATGCAACAAACTTTTCATGACTTACAAAAAACAAAATTTAAATTCTCTGGTGTGGGTTAGTGGGGGCTCTTCTCCATCCAGTGATGGAGAAGTATTCTTTACTTCAATATGTTCCTATGACACTTTTCGTCTTTCTTTTGTTCTCTCTTCCTTCCTGATGTTCAAGATTCCTTATTTTAGCATTTTCTTTCTGTTTAGAGAATGCCCTTTAGCCATTCTTTTAGGGTATGTCTGCTGGACAAATTCACTTAATTTTCTTTCCTCTGGGAACGTCTTAATTTCTCATTCATTTCTGAAGTATATATATGCTGGATATTGAACACTGGCTTGACAATTCTTTTTTTTCCAACACTTAAAAGTACTGTATCACCTCCTCCTGGCCTCCATGGTTTTTGATGAGAAAACATGCTGTCATTCAGATTACGTATCCCCTATGGATGAAGTGTCTTTTCTGTTTTGCTGCTTTTAAGATATTTTTTGTTTTGTTTTTAGTTTTCAGAAGTTTGAGTATGATGTGTCTTGGCATGAATGTCTTTGGGTTTATACTATTGGAGATTCACTCAGTTTTCTTGAACTTGTAGGCTTATGTCTCTCGGACATATTTTCAGGGAATTTAGGAAAAGCTTCAGCCATTATTTCTTTGAATATTTTTTCATCTTTACCTTCCTTCTTGCTTTTTCCAAGACTCTGGTGACACAATTATTAGATCTTTTGTTCTAGTTCCACAAGTCCCTGATTCTATGTTCATTCCCCCCACCCCATTTTCTCTCTTTTGCTCAGACTGGGCAATTTCTGTTGTGTTATCTTCAAGCTAATGGATTCCTTCCTCTGTCCCCTCAATTCTGCTGCTGAGCTCATCCATTAAGTTTCTATTTTGGTTATTGTATTTTTAAGTTCTAAAATTTCCATTTGGTTCTTAATTGTCTTCAATTTATTTACTGAGGCTTTCTGTGTTTGAATTGGTTTCTGTGTTCATATTGCTCACTGAAACATTATGATGCCTGCTTAAAAACACTTTGTCAGATAATTCTAACATCTGTGTCATTTAGCTGTATCTGATTATTGTCTCTTCTCATTCATGTTGAGAGATTTTCCTAGTTCTTTGTCTGAGTGATTTTGATCAAAACATCAATATTTGGGGTATTATAAGACTTTGGGTTTTATTTAAATTTTCTGTTCAGATCTCCTCTGACACAGTTATGGTAGTTACTACCTTACTCTACAGAGAAGGCTTTTCATAGAATCTGGAATTTCCAATGTGGTTTTCAAAGCCTTTGGTGATTCTTCAAAGTATTATTTTATACAATAATAAAACCACTGGAAGGGGTGAGAAGCCCAGGAAAATCATCCCAGGTATGTCTACCTGGCTGACTCATTAAATTGGTTGATAGTCAGTGAGAACAGGCTTTTTTATAATCTGAATGTTCATGAATCCCCCAAACTCACAATGTTGAAATCCTAACCCCAAAGGTGATGGTATTAGAAGGTGGGGTCTTTTGGGGGTGCTTAAGTTACATGGCAGGGACTCTCATGAATGGAATCAATGCCTTATAAAGAGGCTCCAGCGAAATCCCTAGTATCTTCACCATGCAAGGACACCCTAAGGCATCTATAATCTAGAGGAGAGTCCTCACCTGACCATGCAGGCATCCTGGTCTCAGACCTCTAGCCTCCAAAGCTGTGAGAAATAAGTTTGTGTTTTGGTAATTTGTTATAGCAACTCAAAAGAACTAAAACAGGTTCCAGTGAGTAGGAGCCTAGGCCAGGACAATGGGGTGGAAAAAGGGAGCCATTTTGCAATTTTCCAGAGTTTAAATGGCTTTCAATTTTTAAATCAACATCAAATAAAGTTATTATAAACCTATGATAAGAGGCTGCAGTAAGCAGTAGGTCTCTAGTGATTTCTATGAAATTAAGTCTGGACAACAAGGGCCTATCCAGATTGCTAATGTACAAACAAACCCCAAAAAAGTGGTTTATATTAATTAGGTGGTTCCAGATTGAGGGAGCTGTTGAAGAGCTAAATTTATATCATACAATGCCTGCTCATGTTTAGGTTTTCAGAGAAGAGGTTGAGTTACTGAGGACTTCATTAAATAGCGATTTTAGAAAAGCTGGGAATCCATTGCTGCCAATAATTAGGAGTCGTAGCCAGAAATCTGACTGATTGACAGTGAGCATGGGGAATGAATGGCTTGCAGATAGTCTGTAAGCAAGGAGTTTACTTCCTTAGTATAAATCATGCCCTAGGCAATGCACTCTGGTTTTGACAAACGTGAAACTTTTCTTTGGAAACTTCTGAGCTAAAAATTAAATAAACTGATATCTGCCCTAAAACTAATTTCATCTTTAGAACACAAGATGTTAATTTTGTATTGGATAAACATAAAACCACAAAGTAATTTTAGGTCCTTAAAGTCCTAGTAAGAATTTGTGAAGAGTAGGAGGGAGTGTCAGTAAACCCCTGAGGCATAACTTGCCCCATATATGGGTAACCTTCTGAAAAAGGCAAATGAACATTGACTAACTTGAACCTCAGAAAACCTTATAGATGTAAAACCTGTAGCCTCAGGTGGCACTGCAGATAAAAGAGCCGTTGAGTGCAGTACTACAAGGAAACTTGTAATGAGTATTTTATTTACGGTTTGAACATCCTGAACACGTGTGTATCCTCTCCTATTACATTTCTGAACTGGCAGGATAGGAATCGTACAAAGAGTAGCATAAGGAATGATAAATCTTTATTAGAATTTTAAGTATTGGTTTTTTAGTTCCTACTTTTAGAGGGTAGTATGCAAGCTTAGACAGAGTCTTGAATGGATCCACCTGATCTTGAAAGGTTCAGCCTCGATGATTCTGACACTTTCAGTAGACTTTTTTTTTTTTTATCAAAATAAGCTTTATTAGAGAATGTTATGACCAACCAGGATCCTGATACCTCATGGAGATCTTTAATTTGGGTTTTCCTTAGACACAAGGATATAAATAAGTCTGGGTCCAAATGAACTCTAACTTCATAATGAATTGCAGAATCCTTATGAATTTCAAGGTAGAGGTGATCAGAAGAGTATTTATTCTGGCAATACCATATGCACTATTCAGTTACTGGATATGTCACAAAAGAGAAAGAATATTCCATGGTGTGAAGTCTGAGAATAACAATTATGGAGAGATATGGGAAATGTCTGAAGGTCATTAGAGAAATTCCTCACCTGAGTTCATTAACTCCGGGGGAGAGGTCATATAAAGGTGTTCCAGCTTAAGGATGATATTGTACCTCCTGCAGCAATAAAAAATTTACAAAGTTTTTCTTTAATATTTTAATTCTCTTTTAGTTTAAGGAAATTGTGTGCTTGCTTCCTCTTTCAGAGCATCTTATTGCTCATATGCCTTATTTCTTTCCATCAATTTCATAGCTAGGGTAGTGTAATTCTTCTAGTGTTCCCTTGGCTTATAATATTTACAAGTGTCTTTATCAAAAGTTTCCCTCCTTTAGTTCTTAATGATAAGGGTGAGAGTAATTAGTTTTATTTGTAAGAGCATCAGTTTATGCTGGGTCTTAATCTGATTTTTTTCTAAGGTTTTTTGAAAAAATATTCAGTGACACACTAAGATGGTTATAATAAAAAAATAGTTTTGAAGAGGATGTACAGAAATTGGAACCCTCATCCACTGCTAGTAAGATTATAAAATGGTACAGCTGCTCTGGAAGACACTTTGGAATTTCCTCAAAAAATTAAAACATAGTGTTACCATATGACCTAGCAATTTCATCCTTAAGTATAAGCCCGAGAAAACTGAAAATATATGTTTACCCAAAAGCTTGTTCATGGATGTTCACAACAGTACCATCATAATAGCCAAAAAACATAAACCCAACTAATGTTCATCAACTGATAATGGATAAACAAAATGTGGTATATCCATACAATGAAATATACTTAACAATAAAAAAGAATGAACAATTAATTATTAATTATTAATGTTGGGTGAATCTCAAAAGAATTATATTGATTGTCAGACAGGAAAGGCACACAGTGTATGACTCCACTTATGTAAAATATCCTGAATAGGCACATGCATAGAGACAGACAGTAGATTAGTAGTTTCCAGAGACTGGGGGCATGAGAATAAGAGTGGCTATAATAGGTACAGAGTTTCTTTTGGGGGGTAATGAAAACATTCTTGGATTAGATAGTGGTGGTGATGACTGTATATATAACCTTGTGAATATTCTAAAAATCACTGAACCACATACTTTATAAAGATGATTGTTACAGTATGTAAATTATATATTGATATTTTTTTAAATGTTTAGAGAGAAGCTGGAGCTCTGACCCATTCCAAGTTTTGCTTGCATCCTAAATCCTCTATTTCTAGCCTAAGGCCATTAACAAAAGCTGAGGTATATCTGACACAGCTAGAGCTGTACCTGCCTCCAACTTTGTTCCAGAGAGCTCTCTAAAGGTATTAAGGAGGCTATTCCTACCATCTTCTTTGGACTCACCTTTCCCTTGCTTGCAGTACTGAATTAGACTCCAGTCTGTTCTCATAGGAAAAACTTTGGGGATAGCTTCCAAACAATCTTGTGCAATATCTCCAGTTTTTTCAGACACTTCTGGTTTCCTATACAAGTTCTGGTCTCTTCGAGTCTACTCACTCTGACTTTCCCATCCAATAATTTTGCATGTGGTGTGCCTACTAACATATGAACTAATTGATGTAGATCTGGCATCTTGGATTATATGTTCCTGGAACTATTCTAAATTTGTTGCTAAATTTCTGTTTATTTTCTCTAAGCTTTGGAAAGTCCTTGGCAATGAATCACAGTTGTGTTTATACTTCATCCCTTCACTTTCATTTTGTAAGATTCTCCAGGAAAAGAGGCCAAGCAGAATCCAGGTAGAGTTGCTCCCAAAGTGTCTATGCAGCAAGTGGGTGTAAGAGGTCGAAAGGGTGGATAAAGAGATGAGCCTCCTCCTCCGAAACTGATGTGCTCCTTTGTCCAGCTGCCGAGAGAGTTAAAGGCAGACAGATATTGAGTAAGTCCCTCTCAGGGAAATGCCCTCAGCTGAAGAAATCTACAACTAACAACATGTCTTTCTCGGGGTGGGGGGCAGCCTGCACCACCACTGAAATAGTATAAACACCCCCTTGCCCCCCCCAGCCTGTTTCACTCCCACAGGCAGTGTTCCTGAATTTGAATCCTAACTCCACTGCTTCTTCTTGTTTTTTTTTTTTCTAATTAAAAAAAATGTATAGGAGCACTTCGGCTCAGGCCATGATCTCACGGTTCATGAGTTTGAACCCCGCGTTGGGCTCTGTGCTGACAGCTCAGAGCCTGCAGCCTGCTTTGGACTCTGTGGCTCCCTCTCTCTCTGCCCCTCTCCTTCTTTTGCTCTGTCTCTCTCTCTCTCTCTCAAAAACAAATAAATATTAAAAAAAGTTTTTAATTATGGTGAATTGCACATAACATTAAATTTGCCCTCTTAGTCATTTTTAAGTATACACTCAGTAGTGTTAAGTACATTTACAGTGTTGTACAACTTATCCCCAAAACTTTGTCTTGCAAAACTGAGACTCTATACCAATTAACAATTTCCCACTCCCTCCTCCCCACTACCCCAGCAGCTGCTATTCTACTTTCTCTCTATATAAAGGTGACTACTCTAGGTACCTCAGATAGCTAGTTACTGGCTTTTTTCACTTATTTCACTTAGCATAATCACCCATGTTGTAGCATATATCAGAATTTCATTCCAGGGTGCCTGACTTGTTCAGTCAGTAGAGCATGTGACCCTTGATCTCAGAGTCATGAGTTCAAGCCCCATGTTTGGGGTAGAGCTTACTTTAAAAAAAGGAAGAAAGAAAGAGAGAAAGAAAAAGGAAAGAAACTTCATGCTGCTATGAACGTGTACAGAAATCTGAGTCCCTGATTTCAGTTATTTTGGGTATACACCTGCATTGAGACTGTGGGATCTGTTCAACTTGGTGAGGAAGTGCCAAACTGTTTTCCATTTTCCATTCCCACCAGCAATGTATGAGAGTTCTGATTCTTCCACATCCGTGCTAGCACTTGTGATTTCCCTTTTTTAAGGTTTATTTATTATTATTATTATTATTATTATTATTATTATTAAGAGACAGGGAGAGTGTGCATATGCAGAGGGTGGGGTATGGGGAGAGGAAGAAAGACAGGGAGAAAGAGAATCTCAAGTAGGTTCCACGCGGTCAGCACAGAGTTTGATGCATGGCTAGATCTCATGAACTGTGAAATCATGACCTGAGCTGAAATCATGAGTTGGACACTTAAATAACTGAGCTACCCAGGTGCCCTTCCTTTTTGTTTTTTGTGTTTTTGTTTTTTTTATAATAGACATCATAATGGTATAGGTCATGTGAAGTAGTATTGCATTGTGGTTTTGAATTGCATTTCTCTAATAGCTAATGATATTGAGCATCTTTTCATGAGTTTATTGGCTGTTTACATATCTTTCTTGAAGAAATGTTAAGTCTTTCACTTATTTTTGAATTGGTTTTGTTGTTGTTATTGTTGTTAAATTGTAGAAGTTCCTTATATATTCTGGATAGTGATTCATTTTCAAATATATGATTTGCAAATATCTTATCCCATTCTGTAGGAGAAAATTCCCACTAACTTTTGCCTTCTCTAAACTCTAAGGTGAAGTCTTCAGATAATTTCCCCCAGTTGTGACTGTTTTGTGTTATTATTAAGTGGTTCTGTTCGCACCTCTCATGAAAATCATGCTGGCATGGAGACTACGGCTATGATCTGTGCTTCTCCCTATCCTTACCTACCTTGCTCCAGCAGCACTTAACACAATTCTGGGATAGGTGATCCCTGGAGACACAGCCTCTCAGAACTAGAAGGGGCCCTAGGCACCACCTAATCACCCTTCCTCTCTGAGGTTCAGAGACCCACAGCTAGTTGGAGGTAGAAACAGGACCTAGTCCCACAACAGGGATCCACTTGCCTGTTTTCCCCTTTCCTCTCCATGTCCTCTCATATCCCACCCTCCAAGCACACTGAATTGTAGGTAGTTCCACTTATGCACCATGTCAGCTCTCTCAATGGAGCATAATATAGATTCTAGAGCCAGACTGCCTGAAGTCAAATCCCAGCCATGCTTCTTCCTATGTGATGGTGGGAAGGTTACCAAATCTCTCTGTGCCTGTGCCTCAATTTCCATATTTATAAAATTGGTACAGTATTAATACCTATCTCATACAATTGTGAGAATTCATGGAGAATACATAGGCACAATCCCTGGTCTATAGTAAATACACAGTACTTGTTAGTTTTTACCATTATTGCCTTTAGGTCTTCAAACTTGCTATTCTCCTTGCTTAGATTAAATTCCCTTATCCTAGATGTTACCTCCTACCTTAAATGTCTTTACCTATTTTGTCTCCTCTGGAAAATCTTCCCTGATTCCTCTAGAATGGATTGTATTAAGTCTACTTTCTCTGCTTTCTTAATATCACTTGGTAAAATAACACATTCTTACCGTATACTAGGTATTGCTTTCAGCACTGGGGTTACAACAATGGATGAAAAAGAAAAAATATTTCTATCCTCAGGGAGCTATAATTCTACTGAAGGAAAGGCACAGGATAAGATACTATAGTATCTCAGTGATAAATTCGTCAAAGACAAATAAAGCAGGAAAGGAGATCTAAATGGTCAGGGGTTGCAATTTTAAATAGGGGTTGCCAAAGACCACTGGAGAAGATCGCACTGGAGTAAAGACCTGAGGACGTGTATTAGGCAGGATTCAACAAGGGAAACTCCTAGTTAATGCTTGATGGGGCCTATATTCTAACCAAGCTGACACATAAAACTGACCATGATGGGAGGTGAATGAGCTAGGCATGCAAATATCTGGAGGGAAATTACTCTAGGTAGAAGAAACCCTGGTGGAAAGCCTAGGGATAGAAACACTGAAGGGGTATTCTGAGAACATAAAATACACAAATATGATTGGAATCAGAAAGCAAAGAAGAGAATAGCCAAAACGAAAGTCAGAGAGATAGTGGGGGGGGGGGTGCCAT
>NW_027527549.1:18152-33462 GCF_008692635.1 Crocuta crocuta | reverse complement strand
GGTGTCATATCAAGCATAGCTTTATAGGCCATACTTCCAATCTTCCAATCCATGTAGGCCTTTATGTTTACTGGTTGTTGGTTTTCATTTTCAAAACAGCTTTGCTGAGATACAATGGACAATAAACTGCACATATTTAAAGTACAAGGGTGCCTGGGTGGCCCAGTCAGTTAAGTGTCCGACTTCAGCTCAAGACATGATCTCACGGTTTGTGGGTTCAAACCCCACATCAGGCTCTGTTCTGACAGCTCAGAGCCTGGAGCTGATTCAGAGTCTGTATCTCCCTCTCTCTATACTCCTCCCATGCTTGTGCTCCATCTACCTTTCTCTCAAAAATAAATAAAAACAGAAGGGGCAAGATGGCGGAGAAGTAAGGAGCTCCGTACTTGCACTCGCACCCATACATCACAAGGAAAAGATATGAAGCCATTGGAAACCTTATGAAACCTGAGAGATTGGGAGAAATAGGACACAGAATCCACCAAGAAAGGCTTCTAACGTGAGTGCGAACTGGGGAAGATAAAATCGGGCTGGGATCGGAGACTCCAGGGTCGGAGGCGATCCCCCTCTGCGGGGAGTGAGAGGGAAAAAGAGAGAGTCCGAAACAGAAAAACCTCTGCTCGGGGCATAGAAAGACCGTACTTGCCAAACACCTGCACGCCAGGTCCCATTGCGCCAACTGGTCCCGGGGGGGGTGGAGGGGGGCGGTGCTGAGCGCACAGACTGCTTCTTTGTGCTGGCTCCTGGTGGGCTGGACTTCAGAGTAGCGGCGCGCCTGCCGCCATTGTCCTCCCGGTGGGCTTGGACCCCTGAAAGAGCAGCACGTGGACACCCGGCGTCCGCGCTCCTGGCTGGCTGGAACTCTAGAGAGAAGGCAAAGAGCTAAAAACTGGGAAATTTACCTGTGAGTTCGTGTTTCAGGTGACGAGCCATAGAGGGACCTGGTTTTCCTCACTCCAGAGGGCTCCGCGCACCCGGCAGGCAAGCCCCCGCCCATACTCGCCAGCCAGACCCAGAGAAGGAAGCAGCGATTCTGACTCCAACCCCAGAGCGAGGCAGGAGGCCTGGAACTGCCCCAAAGAGGTTGCCTGGAAAGCTGTGTCTAAGGCAATTTCAGCGGGGCGCGCGGACTGGGATTTGGAGAATGGGACTGGCCTGAGTTGAAGAGTGCAACCAACTTTGGCTGCGCCACCGGTACGGGGACTTTACATGGCAAAAAAAGTGAGGTGCAGCGCTTGGTTCAAGAAGGGACAGGAGCACCATCACTCCCCTCTCCACAACCACCAAGGCAGAGCTCCCGCCTGAGGCATTGGATCACGCCACGCCCATCCCTGCCTGAGAGCTGCCCTCCTCCCTTTTTTTTTTTCCTTTTTTTCTTCTTCTTTCTCTNGCCAGACCCAGAGAAGGAAGCAGCGATTCTGACTCCAACCCCAGAGCGAGGCAGGAGGCCTGGAACTGCCCCAAAGANACCTGATCATTCTATTTCCAATTTTGCCTCATTCCCGCCCTGTCTTCTCTCTCTTTCTCTATGCTTTTCAACCAGCACTGCATATACACGGCTATTTAACTGTAGCTGGGAAATCCGGTTATATGCATTAAACTGTTCTTTGTCCATTGGTTTTCTTCTTTTTTCCTTTTCTTTTCTCTTTTTTGACCCTTTTATGTATTTTATACTCCCTATTATTCGCCCTCCCTCCTCCGTCTTTTCTCTTAACTTTTTCGTTTTCCCTCTCGCTTTGCATGTTAGTTGAATTAGCCTGTGTGTTTGTGTGCTCCTACTCCCTGTGTGTTTCTCTGTTTTCTTTTCCAGGGCTACCTNTAACGAGTGAAGAAATCGAATCAGTTATCAAAAATCTCCCAACAAATAAGAGCCCTGGACTTTATGTCTCCCCTGGGGGATTCAACCAGACATTTAAAACAGAATTAATCCCAATTCTTCTCAAGCTATTCCAACAAATAGAAATGGAAGGAAAACTCCCGGACTCATTTTATGAAGCCAGCATCCAAGCCAGAAAGAGATCCAGCAAAAAACAGAGAACTACAGGCCAATATCCTTGATGAATACGGATGCAAAAATCCTCAACAAGATCCTTGCAAATTGAATCCAGCAGCACATAAAAAGAATCATCCACCAAGATCAAGTGGGATTCATTCCATGGTTACAGGGCTGGTCCAACATTCGCAAATCAATCAATGTGTTACATCTCATCAATNTGGAAACCAAATTGACAATAAACTATTTGTAAAAAAAAAAAAAAAACAAAACAAAACAAAAAAAAACCCACCTTGATCTTGGACTTCCAGCCTCCAGAACGGTGAGAAATTTCTGTTGCTTAAGCTAAATAAATAAATAAATAAATAAATAATAAAAACATTTTTAAAAAATTTTAAAAATAAAGTATATAGGTTTTGGTATATGTATACTCCAGTGGAACCATCACCACATTCAAAATAGTGAAAGTACCCATCACACCCGAAAGTTCCTTTGTGCCTTTTCATAAGCCCTCTGCTGCTCACCAGTGCACTTCTCATTCCCCAGGCACCTACTGGCTCATCGGCTTTCTGTCACTGTGGCTTACATTTTCTCGAATTTGATATAAGCAAATCATACAGAATGTCTGTTTTTATCTGTCTCCTTTCACTCAGGGTAATTATTTGAGATTCATACATGTTGTGTATATCAGTAGTTTATTGCTTTGTAAAAAAACTGAAGTATAATTAACATACCATATTATATCAGCTTCAAGTGTGGAATATAACAATTCAATAATTCTCTCTACATACTCAGTCCTCATCACAATGTGTAGTCTTAATCTCCTTTATCCATTTAATCCCCCACCCCCATCTCCCCTAGTTGTTCACTGCTTTTTATTCCTGAGTGGTGTTCCAGGACAGTTATATCACAATTTGCTTATACAGTCACATGATGGAAATTTGTGTTTGTGATGCTTAATTTTATGTGTCAACTTGACTGGGCTAATGGATGCCCAATAGCTGGTAAGACGTAAAACTCATTTCCAGCCAACAGTAAAGAGTGATCAAGCTCATTTAAGCACTAAGTTTCTTCTCTGCACTAAATCAAATTGCTTGACAGAGGGAAATGGCTTTTCCTTTAAGATCAAATGGGTTTGGGCTTTTTCCTTTACCTTAGCTAGCTAGGAAATAGACTAATGAGACTTTTCTTTGCAATAGCAAGAGTTGTCATTCCTGTTGACCTGACTTATATGAGTAAGGAGAGTGCCATCAGTGGAGGTGGGCGATGTAAGTGGCACTGTGAAAAGGGGATGCTACTGGAGGGTAGCTGGACAGGCTCTCACCCCGTCTTTCTTTCCTGTACTATCCACCCCAGTCACTCATCTCTAAATTCCCTGTTCTAACAGGATGCACAAAAACAAATATATATTATTACTAGAAATATTAATGAATGCTATCTCATTCAATTCTCACAATATCCACACGAGGTAGGTAGGTAGGTACTTAGGTAATACTATATTTTACAGAGGAGGAAAAGGAGAATCAGAGATCACACAGCGAGCTGTAGGTACTGGGGTCAGGGTTGACACTCTGTCTCCAGACAGTGGACCAGACTACCGCTATCCCTCGGCCTTGAAAACTTGGGTTGTTGTTATCAAATTGATTCAGCCATCATCATTTTCTTCTGATTATCAAAGACACACATGCTTACCAGAAGACATAAGGGAATACCGAAAGCTATGAGAAAAATAAGTTGTGATATACAGTGATCTTTATTTTCTTTTTATATTTTCTCTATGATTTTGATAATGCGGGGGTGGAAGTAAAACAATTTGATAGTAATAAACCAAACTTTCATCCAAGCAACTCCCTCCCAGAACAGACTCTTGGGGGATTTCAACCAGAGAGAAATTGATTGTGTGCATTTTGCTTCCCTGTGCTAGGAAGTCTTACTCTGAAGACGTGTGGGAACTTTCCTCTCTTATTTTATTTTTGTTTTTTAAATTGTTTATTTATTTTTGAGAAGCAGAGAGAGACAGACTGTGAGCAGTGGAGGGGCAGAAAGAGAAAGAGGGAGACCCAGAATCAGAAGCAGGTTCCAGGATCTGAGCCGTCAGCACAGAGCCCAATGCCGGGCTCGAACTCACAAATTGCAAGATTATGACCCGAGCCAAAGTTGGACATTTAAACAACTGAGCCACCCAGGTGCCCCTCATCTCTTCTTACACAGACTGTCCTTATAGATGTCAAGATGGGGGTGATCCCATAAAAGTCTCAAGAGAGAAGGTGGAGGAGGTGGGGGCTAACTAAAAATGGATAAATATTAAGTCATGCTTTTAAGTACTTAAATATCACTTGAGGCTATGCCGACAGGAAAGTATAGATGAGAGGCAGCATGAGTAATATGCTGCTAAGTTACAATACATGACAGAAAACTCCCCTCTGATAAGCTTGAGCCAAAGAGAGATTTATTGACCCATGTACTCAAAAAGCCCAAATGCACCCTAACTTCAGGCAATAAGTATCAGGGACTCAAAGCATGTCATCCTAACTCACTCTCCCTCCACAGCTCATCTCTGGTTTCCTCTGTATTGGCTTCATTCTCACTCTGGCTGACTCTGAGTAGGAAGGAGCAAGTTGGCTACCAGCAGTTCTGGGTTAATATGTTTTAACTTTCAAATCTAGAGATCGAGAACCTCTTATCCTAACAGTCCAGTGAAAGTCCTAAAATTGAGTCTCATTGGCTTTGATTGGTCTAAATTGAGTCTCATGCTCATTCTGGAATCAGGATGTGTGATGTTCATGTGAAGTTCATGTTCCTTATTTTAAAATACATGGGGAATGCATAGCTACTGTTGATGATGCTATGGAGTAACATCTTTGATGGTTCTTTGGCCTGCAAGCAGGCTGGTGCAGTTCCAAAGGAATATATCTCATCCAGGAAAAATGTTATAAACAGCAAATGTCCCTCTTTGAGGAAAGCAAAAGCTTTCTCAAAAGCATCCAGCAGACGTCTGCTCACAACTCATTGGCCATAAAATGGGTCACAAAGCTATCTCTACCTTCAAGGGAGGCTGGGCAGCCAATGGAGCTGAGTTAGTCTGGGAAGAAGTGGATGGAGGATGGGAAGTATATTAGCCAATGAATGGGGTCTGCCACAGAGGCAGTACTCTGATTGGTCAAGCCTGATTCCTATGCCCACCTCTAAAGCTGGGGTGGACTCTTCTCCCCCTAGGTCCAATGAATTGAGCTGCTAGAGGATAATTGGGTGCTACAAATATAAAAGGAATAGTAAGTACTAGTCAGACAAGAGTAAAAGCTATCCATTTTTACATGTGTTTGAGGTTACTTGTGATCTGGAGTTCCCAGAAGGGCACAGTATCTGTCACTAGATATAAGAAAGCAGAAGTTAAATGTATTTACCTCAGCATTGTCTTAGGTGATGTTTCAGGTCCTCTTCAACTCTAAAAAGTGAAATAATAGCCACAATTACACCAACACCTCCAATTTATTTGAGGCTCGTCTACTCTAAAACTTCCTGCCTCTTTCATCCCTCCATCACTCAAGCGCATCTGTTGGTGTGTTAAAGAATACTTGTTCTATTTAGTGATTGTCTCCAGATTAAGTAATATATTCCAAGAATTAGTGTCAGGTGCTTTTGCATGGATTATTTTATGAAGTTCTCTCCACAGCAATCCATTTACTGATGAGGGATAAGGATATTAAGGTTAGATGACTTGTTCAAGGTCACTCAATAGTATGGTCCAAGCTTTACGTCTCCTTACTCAGAAAATCATATTCTTCTTGCCTTAGCACAACTGGAGCACACTTCCCAGAACAGACTGGGCCCATTCACGTGACATCATGTCAGTTTCTGAGTATTCCCGAAACTTTTCTTTCCTCCTTGTAAGTGTGAATGAAATGGCAATCACTCTTGAACTGAAGGCCCTGAGCTTCTTCAAGGCCCTCTGTCTTAATTGAGTTTATTTAAAACACCATGACTGGGTTTGGGTACTTTTTTCAGCTGGAGTCTCCAAGGGGTTCCACCTGGCCAAGTGCTCGGAGGGCTACAAGTCTGCCTGGTGACTGGGGCAATGGCTCCCCAGGCCGCTGAGAGTCGTCAGGGCGGTGGCACCGTCTGCTATGTGCAGAGCAGTGCGCTTAGCTTTCCGCCACCACCACAGATAGCAACTGAGCAGGGTGTTCCTGCGGAGGAATTAAGAAGGCTAATCTGTCAGGCTTGTGGGGCCTGGCTGCCAAGGGCTTCCTTTGCGTTCCTGTGTGGAGTTGTAGGTAGGACATCTGAGTGCAGTTTTCCAACTTCTCCCTTGGCAGAAACACAGATCTCTGAATGTAGCTTCTCCTGCCCTGGCTGTGCTCTCACTATGAACTTTTAAGTGAGTGATTGACCAGGAAGGTGTTAACTTTTATTTTTTTAAATTCAGGTTACAAAACTGTACAAGCAAGGAGGTAACAATAGCACACTCGATAAAACACTCAATAAAATGCATAAAATTTACGTATTTAGAGAAAATTTTCTTTAGATTCCATAAATCGGTTATGCAATAACCAGTGAACACTTATAGACACTTCTAACATTTACTGTGTATTTGGGGCAAGTTATGTCTTACTATTACATATATGAAAAGGAATCTGAACTCTTAATAGATACCACGTTTATACCAATATAGAAATAAAAATCTCGACTACACTTCCTTCAAACTTTGAAATTAATGTAATTGAAGAGTGACCTAAATTATAATGTGAGCTATTTTAAAATGGGCTAACAGGGCACATGTGTCGCTCAGTCGGTTAAGTGTCCAACTCCTGATTTCAGCCCAGGTCATGATCTCATGGTTCATGAATTTGAGCCCCACATCAGGCTCTGTGTTGAGAGTGCAGAGCCTGCATGGGATTTTCTCTCTCTACCCCTCCCCTGCTTCTGTACATGCTCTTCTCTCAGTCTCTTTCAAAATAAATAAACTTTTTTAAAAAAAAGAAAAAAATGGGCTACCTTGTGGTTACTTATTTTGACCATTAACTAGTAATCATTTCAATACCATGCAAACAAAATAAAATGTAGAAATAAATTATTACACAAAATGCCAATTTCAAAATTTTCTATTTATAATGATCAAAAGTTTGCTCTGGTAAAGTCACTGATCTTAATATTAATAAGCTAATGTTATGAATTACAACCTATAAATGTATTTAAATTTTCCTGAAAATAAAAAGTACTATCAACAAAAATTGAACTCCAGTTAATGATACATATGCTGCAGTATTTAGAGGGAAGTATATGAATGTTTGCAATTTCTTCTGAACTTCATCAGTAAAATAAGATGTGTTAATAAATGGATGATGAAGCACGCATGGTACAATTTCAAGGCAGAATGTAGGCGGTGGGTATACAGGTGTTCAAAGTAAAACTCTTTTTTTTTTTTTTTACAAATAATTTATTGTCAAGTTGGTTACCATATAACATCCAGTGCTCATCCCCATAAGTGCCCTCCTCCATGCAAAGTAAAACTCTTTCAACTTTGATGTATGTTAAAAAATTTTCAGAGTGCCTGAGTAGCTCAGTAACTTAAGTGTCTGACTGTGGCTCAGGTCACGGTCTCATGGTTCATGAGTTCGAGCCCGGTGTTGGGCTCTGTGCTGACAGCTTAGAGCCTGGAGTCTGCTTCAGATTCTGTGTCTCCCTCTCTTTCTGCCCCTTCCCTGCTCACACTATATGTGTCTCTCTCTCCCTCTCAAAAATAAACATTTAAAAAGTTTAAAAAATAACACCAAACAATAATTTAAAAAGACACCATGACAAAAACTAATACACAATACAGACTGGGAAAGGTATTCATAACAAATGTTTCTGGAAAAGGACATCAATGCAAAAACAAATAATGATAAATCAATAAGAAAAAGATGAATAACCCAATTTTTTTTCAATGGGTAAAAGAGAACACAGAGGGAGACAAACCATAAGAGACTGAACTTATACAGGGAAAAAACTGAGGGTTGTTGTAGAGGTGTTTGTTGGGGGGATGGGCTAAGTGGGCAAGGGGCATTAAGGAGGATACTTGCTGGAATGAGCACTGGGTGTTATAAGTAAGTGATGAATTGTTAAATTCTATTTCTGAAATCATTATTACCCTTTATGTTAACTAACTTGGATTTAAATTTTTAAAAATGGGTGAAAAACATTTCATAAAAGAATATGTATGAATGTTAAATAAATACATGAAAAGGTTTTGATCATCAGAAAGGCTAAAGTGAAAAAGTCTAATAATGTTAAATGTTAGCAAGAATGTGGAATAGCTGGAACTCTCATACACTGCTGGCAAAATAGTACATTTGCTCTGTAGAACTTAGTGGGTTTTTTCATGTTTATTTGTTTTTGAGAGAGAAAGCATGAGCAGGGGAGGGGCAGAGAGAGATGGGGAACAGAGGCTCCAAAGCGGACTCCCATGGGGCTTGAACTCACAAACCATAAGACCATTACCTGAGCTGAAGTTGGAGGCTCAGCCGACCCAACCACCCATATGCCCCAAGAACTTAGTAATTTGTAATGAACTTAAACACACTTCTACCCCATGACTTGACAACTCCACTTTAAGGTACCTGCAGAAGAGAACTAAAGCCGGGTGTCTACATAAACAATAGTCATAGCTGTGTGAATGAGCAGAGCCTCTAATTGTAAACAATCTAAAAGTAGATCAACAGAAGAGTGGGTTAAAAAATGTGATAAAATCCATGGACGAAATAATAAGCTGTACTTTATTAAAATTAAAAATTTATGCTCCAAGAAAGACAATATCAAGAAAATTGGAACACAAACTACAGACTGGAAGGAGATATTCTCAAAAGACACATCCTGACAAAGGATGTACTGTTACCCAAAAGATACAAAGAACTCTAAAAACTCGGTCTGACTTTGGCTCAGGTCATGATCTCGTGGCTCATGAGTTCGAGTCCTGCATGGGGCTCTGTGTTAACAACTTAGAGTCTGGAACCTGCTTTGGATTCTGTGTCTGTCTCTCTCTCTCTGTCCCTCCCCTGCTCAAGCTCTGTCTCTGTCTTTCAAAACAATAATAAACATTAAACATTTATTGGAAAAAAATAGAACTCTGAAAACTCAACAATAACAACATAACTAAAAAATGGGCCAAAGACCTGAACATACAAATCACCAAAGGAGATCAACAGATGCACACGAGTCGTCAGGGAAGTGCAAATTTAAACAAGATACCACTATCAGAACGGCCAAAATCTGGACCACTAACAGCACCAAATGCTGGCAAGCAAGAATATAGAGCAACAGGAATCCTCAGTCACTGCTAATGGGAACATGAAGTGGGACAGCCTCTTTAGAAGACAGTTTGGCAGTTCCCAATAAAACTGAACATACTCTTACCATGTGATCCAGCGACCACACTCCTTGTTATTTACCCAAAGAAGTTAAAAACTTATATCTACACAAAAACCTGCACATGAATGTTTATAGCAGTTTTACTCATAAACCTGGAAACAACCAAGATGTCTTTCAGTTGCTGTGTAGATAAATACCCTGCGGCACATACAGATAATGGAATATTATTCAGCACTAAAACGCAATGAATGGTCAAGCCATGAAAAGACATGGAGGAAACTTAGCATATTACTAAGTGAAAGAAGCCCATCTGAAAAGGCTACATACTATGTGATTCCAATTATACGGCATTCCGGAAAAGGCAAATCTATGGAGAGAGTAAAAAGCTCAAAGGTCACCGGGGGTGAGAGAGAAAACAAATAGGCGGAGCACAGCAGACAGTGAAAATACTCTGTGTGAGTCTATACCGATGGACCCAGGTCCTTCTCCATTTGTCCAAACCTATGGAACATATAACACCAACAGTGAGCTCTTAGGCAAACTAAGGACTTTGGGTGATTATGATGTGTCAAAATGCAGGTTCATCCTTGTTAACAAATGTATTACTCTGGTGAGTGATGATAATGGAGGAAACTGCATGTGTGGGGGTCAAGGGTGGGAAATTTCTGTACTTTCCTATCAGTTTTATTGTAAATCTAAAACTGTTCCAAAATATGAAGTCTTGGGGGGGGGGCAATGTGGCATAGTCATCTAATAAAATACTATTTGGCAATCCAAAGAAACAAAGTACTAAAATTAACAACAACATGGATAAGTCTTAATGCTGAGTTAAGTATAAAATAGTATACAGAAGTTCCAAGGCCAGGCTAATCTATGGGGAAAAAGTCATAACTCTGGTTCCTTGGGGTGTCTGGCTAGCTCAGTCGATAGAGTATGAGACTCGAGCTGAGGGTTGGGAGTTTGAGCCCTTATATTGGGTATAGAGATTACTTAAAAATAAAATCTTTTAAGAAAAGAAAAAAAAAAGAACTGTAGTTCCTTAGGAAGAAGGGGAACAGACTGGAAAGAGCATGAAGAAACTTCCTGGAGTGACAAAATATCATCTTGTTTTAGGTGGTAATTAGAGAGGTATCGTCAAAACTCACTGAGTTGATGACTTAAGATGTACACATGTAAATTTATGTTTAATATCACAGTTTGAAATGGAGGCGTGAGGGGAAGAAAAAGAGGAGGAGGCAACAGATGTGACCACTGTGTGCCAGCACCTTTTGCCCTCAGCCCCACTTCCACTTTCTCTTCAGTAGCTGCAACTGCTGCCGTTTTTGTTTTTTGTTTTTTAATTTAGGGATGGGTAGAGGGAGGAGAGAAAGTCCATGTGTTTTTATTGGCAGAGGAGACTACAAGAGTACATCTTTATAAGACCAATGATTGCTATAGAACAAATTTGAGTTGCTCTTAAAAATTTTCCAAGCAATTTTCAGAGTTGGTGTAGCACAGATATGACCCAAACTATCCGTAGACCTGTAATAAGAAGCATGCAGCTACTCAATACTGCATGGGATTTTCTAAGCAATTTCTTATATGACAATACCTGCAAATCTTCTGATGAAATAGTCACTACCTCTTGGAGCATGCAGATAATGAACCAATACTACAAAGTACAAAGCAGAGTACTGAAAACAGTGTGGTAGTAGCACAAAAACAGACACACGGATCAATGGAATAGAATAGAAAGCCCAGAAATAAGCCCATGTTTATATGGCCAATTAATCTACAACAAAGGAGACAAGAATACACAATGGGGAAAAAGACAGTCTCTTCAACAAATGGTGTTGGGAAAACTGGACAGCTACATGCAAAAGAGTGAAAATGGAACACTTTCTTACATCTTTCTCCCCCCCCCCCGATGGATTAGAGACCTAAATGTAAGACTTGAAACCATTAATTCCTAGAATAAAACATAGGCAATAATTTTGTTGACATCAGCTATAGAAATATTTTTTAGGTTATGTCTCCTCAGGCAAGGGAAACAAAAGCAAAATTAGACTATTGGGATTATAGCAAAGTAAAAAGCTTTTGCAGTCTACAGATTTAATGAAATCTCTATCAAAATTCCAAGAGCATTTTTCACAGAACTAGAATAATCCTAAAATATATACGAAACAACAAAAGACCCTGAACAACCAAAGCAATCTTGAAAAAGAAGAACAAAACTGGAAGTATCACAATCCCAGATTTCAAGATACACCAGAAAGCTGTAGTAATCAAAACAGTATGGTTCTTGAATGTAAATAGACACAAATATCAATGGAACAGAATGGAAAGCCCAGAAATAAGCCCATGATTATATAGTCAATTAATCTTTGACAAAGGAGGCAAGAATATGCAATGGGAAAAAGTCTCTTCAGCAAACTGGACAGCTACACACAAAAGAATGAAACTGGACCACTTTCTTACACCATACACAAACATAAACTCAAAATGGATTAATGAAAAAATGTGAGACCTGAAACCATAAAAATCCTAGGAGGACAGGCAGTAATTTCTCTGACATTGGCTGCAGCAACGTTTTTTTCTAGCTATGCCCTTGAGGCAAGAGAAACGAAAGCAAAAATAAACTATTGGGACTACATCAAAATAAAAAAAACTTTTGCATAGTAATGGAAACAGTTAACAAAAGGCAACCCACTGAATGGAAGAAGATATTTGCAAATGAAATATCTGATAAAAGGTTATTATTCAAAATATATGAAGAATTTATACACCTCAACACCAAAACAGACAAAACAAAGCAAATAATCCAACTGAAAAATAGGCAGAAGACATTAAAAGACATTTCTCCAAAGAAGATATACAGATGGCCAACAAATATATGAAAAGATGCTCAAAAGCATTTCATCAGGGAAATGCAAATAAAACACAATGAGATATCACCTCACATGTGTCAGAATGGTTATAATCGAAAACACAAGAAAAAGGTGTTGCAGAGGATGTGAAGAAAAGGGAACCCTTGTGCACTCTTGGTAAGAATGCATACTGGTGCAAACACTATGGAAAACAGTATGGAGTTTCGTCAAAAAATTAAAAATAAAATTATCATATGATGCACTAATTCCATTACTGGGTATTTACCCAAAGAATATGAAAACACTAATTCAAAATCCTTAAGTTCATTCCAGCATTATTTACAATAGCCAAATTATGGAAGCAACCCGTGTCCACTGATAGATGAATGGATAAAGAAGATGTGTTGTGTGTGTATATATATACACACACAATAGAATATTATTCAGCCATAAAAAAGAATGAAATCTTGCTGTCTGCAAAAACATGGATAGATCTAGAGGGTATAATGCTAAATGAAATAAGTCAGAGAAAGACAAATACCATATGATTTCACTCATATGTGGAAATTAAGAAAAAAAAAACCAAGTAAATAAATTAAAAAAAGAGAGACAAACAAAAACAACTGACTCTTAAATACAGAGAACAAAGTAGTGGTTGCCAGAGAGGAAGTGGGTGAGAAGATGGATGAAATAGGTGAAGGGGATTAAGAGGACACTTATTGCATGTATAGGAGGATTAGGAAGAACTTAAAAGAAGACCGTGGGGGAAAAGAAGGGAGGAAATAGGGGAGAGGGAGAGAGGCAAACCATGAGAGACTGTTGAATGCTGAGAAAAAACTGAGGACTGATAGGTGGGGGGGAGGGGGAGATGGGCATGAAGGAGGGCACTTGTGGGGATGAGCACCGGGTGTTATATGGAAACCAACTTGACAATAAACTATTTGTTGAAAAAAAAAAAGAGAGAGAAAAGAAGGCACTTATTGTGATGAGCAGTGAGTAATGTATAGAAATGTTGAATCATTATATTGCATACCTGAAACTACACTGTATGTAAATTATACTTCAATTTGAAAAAAAACTCAAAATAATTAGAAAAAACATTTTTGCCAAAGTAAACTGGTTTGAAGGTATTCTCTAATATTGAAATTGTCTTATGTTTTTGCTTTTTTTGGTTCACAAACTTCATATCAAGCTGATTTTTCATCTCTCTTTTCATTCTATCCTTTTCAGATAGAACTTTCAACAATAACGACAAAAACAAACATAGAATTTAATTAATTACTTTTTTGAGAGTGCATACCGAGGGGAGGGAGGGAGAGAGAGAGAGAGAGAGAGAGAGAGAATGTTAAGCAGGCTCCATGCTCAGTGCAGAGCCCAGTGTGGGACTCGATCCAATGAAGGTAGGAGATATGGAAGGAGGAAAAGAGAGAAAATGGTGAATGAAAAGAATTAGAAAGTGACCAGTACAGAAGATCCAAAGTAGAACACCTGAAAAGAGCTTTTAAGTGTAGGGATTACATGAAGGTACAAATGATATAAGAAGGTAGAGGATGGGTATCTGGGAGTTTACAGTACTTCTATTTACTTTGTATGCATTTGAAAATTTCTATAATAAAAAGATAATTTTAAAGAAGAAATCAAAGAGGGATGCCTGGGTTACTCTAGGTTGAGCTTCTAGCTCAGGTCATGATCTCATGGTTTGTGGGTTCAAGCCCCGCATTATCAGTCTTCCTACTGTTAGCACAGAGCTCACTTTGGATCTTCTGTTCCCCTCTCTCTCTTTGCCCCTCTTCCACGCGTGCTCTCTCCCTCTCTTTTTTAATGTTTTATTTATTTCTGAGCAAGAGACAGCATGAGTGGGGGTTGGGGTCAGAGAGAGAGGGAGACACAGAATCTGAAGCAGGCTCCAGGCTCTGATCACAGATCCTGATGCGGGGCTCGAATCCTAGAACAGTGAAATCGTGACCTGAGCCAAAGTCAGACGCTTAACCAACTGACCACCCAGGCGCCCCCTCCCCTTAAAAATAAACATTAAAAAAAATTTTTTTAAAGAAATCATTCTTTCTCATTACCATGTAGAATTCCATTGTATAAATATACCACATCTTCTTGATCCATTCATCAGTTGATGGACACTTAGGTTCTTTCCATGCTTTAGCTATTGTTGAGAGTGCTGCTATACATGTGCCCCTATGCATCAGCACTCTTGTATTCCTTGGGTAAATTCCTAGCACTGCTACTGCTGGATCATAGGGGAGTCCTACTGTTAATTTTTTGAGGAACCTCCATACTGTTTTCCAGAGGGATTGCACCCGTTTACATTCCCACCTACAGTGTAGTAGGGTGCCCATTTCTCCACATTCTCACCAGCATCTAGAGTCTCCTGATTTGTTCATTTTAGCCACTCTGACTGGCGTGAGGTCGTATCTCAGTGTGGTTTCGATTTGTATTTCCCTGATGATGAGGGATGCTGAGCATCATTTCATGTGTCTGTTGACCATCCGGATGTCCTCTTTGGAGAAGTGTTTGTTTATGTCTTCTGTCAATTTCTTCACTGGATTATTTGTTTTTTGGGTGTGGTGTTTGGTGAGTTCCTTATAGGTTTTGGATACTAGCCCTTTAGCTGATATGTCATTTGTAACTATCTTTTCCCATTCTTTCAGTTGCCTATTAGTTTTATTGATTGTTTCCTTTGCTGTGCAAAAGCTTTTTTTTATCTTGATGAGGTCCTAATAGTTCATTTTTGTTTTTGATTCCCTTGCTTTTGGAGATATATCAAGTAAGAAATTTCTGCGGTTGAGGTCAAGGAGGTTTTTTTCCTGCTTTGTCCTCTACGGTTTTGATGGTTTCTTGTCTCACATTCAGGTCCTTTATCCCCACATGGCAATGAGGAAGAATGAGACCTGGCCATTTGTAGCAACATGGATGGAATTTGAGGGTGTTAAGCTGAGCGAAATAAGTCAGGCAGAGAAGGACAGATACTATATGTTTGCAAATATAGGTGGATTAGGAGGAAGTTAATGGAGGACCATGTGGGAGAAGAAGGGGAAAATAGTGGGGGAGAGGGAGGGAGGCAAACCATGAGAGACTCTTGAGTGCTGAAAACAAACTGAGGGCTGATGGG
>NW_027527549.1:0-18078 GCF_008692635.1 Crocuta crocuta | reverse complement strand
ATTCCATTGTATAAATATACCACATCTTCTTGATCCATTCATCAGTTGATGGACACTTAGGTTCTTTCCATGCTTTAGCTATTGTTGAGAGTGCTGCTATACATGTGCCCCTATGCATCAGCACTCTTGTATTCCTTGGGTAAATTCCTAGCACTGCTACTGCTGGATCATAGGGGAGTCCTACTGTTAATTTTTTGAGGAACCTCCATACTGTTTTCCAGAGGGATTGCACCCGTTTACATTCCCACCTACAGTGTAGTAGGGTGCCCATTTCTCCACATTCTCACCAGCATCTAGAGTCTCCTGATTTGTTCATTTTAGCCACTCTGACTGGCGTGAGGTCGTATCTCAGTGTGGTTTCGATTTGTATTTCCCTGATGATGAGGGATGCTGAGCATCATTTCATGTGTCTGTTGACCATCCGGATGTCCTCTTTGGAGAAGTGTTTGTTTATGTCTTCTGTCAATTTCTTCACTGGATTATTTGTTTTTTGGGTGTGGTGTTTGGTGAGTTCCTTATAGGTTTTGGATACTAGCCCTTTAGCTGATATGTCATTTGTAACTATCTTTTCCCATTCTTTCAGTTGCCTATTAGTTTTATTGATTGTTTCCTTTGCTGTGCAAAAGCTTTTTTTTATCTTGATGAGGTCCTAATAGTTCATTTTTGTTTTTGATTCCCTTGCTTTTGGAGATATATCAAGTAAGAAATTTCTGCGGTTGAGGTCAAGGAGGTTTTTTTCCTGCTTTGTCCTCTACGGTTTTGATGGTTTCTTGTCTCACATTCAGGTCCTTTATCCCCACATGGCAATGAGGAAGAATGAGACCTGGCCATTTGTAGCAACATGGATGGAATTTGAGGGTGTTAAGCTGAGCGAAATAAGTCAGGCAGAGAAGGACAGATACTATATGTTTGCAAATATAGGTGGATTAGGAGGAAGTTAATGGAGGACCATGTGGGAGAAGAAGGGGAAAATAGTGGGGGAGAGGGAGGGAGGCAAACCATGAGAGACTCTTGAGTGCTGAAAACAAACTGAGGGCTGATGGGGGGGGGGGAGAGGGGAAGGGGAGTGATGGGCATGGGGGAAGGGCACTTGTTGGGATGAGCACTGGATGTTATATGGAAACCAACTTGACAATAAACTATTTAAGAAAAAAAAAGAAATAAAGCAAAATATATTAACATATAAAAAATAAAAAGAAATCAAAGAATGTAATCTACCACATTAACAGAAGGAGAAAAAACATGATTACTTCAGTAGATATACAGAATGAATAAAAGTTAACACCTGTTCATTATAAAAACTCTCAGCAAACTGAAAATTGAAAGGAAATCAATTAATCTGATAAGGTTAAAATCTGGGGTTGACATCAGAGATCATGGTGAAATATTGAACACTCTCCTCTAAGTTGAGACAAAGCAAAGATATCGATTCTCACCACTACTATTCAACATTATATTGGTGGTTTTAGCCAGTGTAGTAAGGCAAAACAAAGAAAAAGGGGGTGAAGGTTGTAAGTAAGAAGTAAAAAGCTTCCTTTACTGCAGATGACTTGACTATATGTAGAAAATCCATGGAAAACTTTAAACAAGTTACTAGAAACAGTAAGTAAATTTGACAAGACTGCAAAACACAAATTCAGATGCAAAATAAGTTGTATGACTTCTAGAAATAAACAATTTGAAAATGAAATTAAAACAAAACTATGTAAAATTACAAACAATTAAACACCTGGAATAATTTTAATAAAATTGTGCAAAACTACATTAAAACAATAAGACATTGCTGAAAGAGACTAAAGAAGACCTAAATAGATAAAAAGATATACCGTATTCATGGATTAGAAGACTGAATGTGGTTAGAATGACAATTCTTACCAAATCTTCTAAAAAATTCCAATAAATTTGTAACTTCATTGAAATTTACAAGCTTATTCTAAATAGGACGCAAAATAGTTAAAACAATCTTGAAGAATAGCAAAGCTCAAGGGAATATTCTACTTAATTTCAAGACCTACTAAAATGAAAAGTTATAGTAACAAAAAGCAAAGCAGTATTGGCATAAGGATGGATGAATAAATAAATAGTACAAAATTGAGAGTCCAAAATTAGGTCCACACATGAATACCATCACTTCATGTTGACAAAACAGCCAAAGAATTTCAATGAAGAAAGAAAGTTTTCTAATATTACTACCACAACTAGAGTATATCTGTAGGGAAAAAAAAGAATACAGACTATGCCCCACCCCAAATTCATTGCATATTATACAAAAATTAATTTGAAATGCATCATAAGCCTAAATGTGAAAGTTAAAATTCTAAAGCTTTTAGAAGGAAATATAGGAAAATATCTTTGTAATTTGGGAGTGGAGGGATGAGAGGTTGGAAAACATTTTTTAGACAGGACACAAAAAGCCCTAAGCATAAAAACAAACAAAAACCCAGCAGTGAATAAATTGAGCGTTCAAAGAAATTTGAAACATAGTCACAAAAAAGAGCCAACTGAATACATGCAATAACACAGGTGAATCTCACAAATATAATGTTAAGCAAAGGAAGTCAGACATAAGTTGTACATATTATATGACTTTGTTTTTATCAATTTCAAGAACATAGGAAAGTAATTTATGTTGACAGAAATAAAAATAGTCATTGCCTTGGGCAAAGAGAAATAAGAGATCATTTGGAAAAGGTTTCAAAGGAATTTTCTGAGGTGATGAAAATGTTCTTTAACTTGATCTGGATGAAAGTCACAAGGATGTGCAAATTTATCAAAATGCATCAAGCTATGGAACTAAGATCTTTTACTCTATGTAAATTATACCTTGATAGAGTACAGTTTAAAAATGAATCTTTTAGCAAATCATAAATCTGATAAGGGACTTGTATCCAAAATATATAAAGAACTCATACAACTCAACAGTAAAGAGACTAACAATCCAATTTAAAAATTGGCTGGGGCACCTGGGTGGCTCAGTTGGTTAAGCGTCTGACTTCTTCTCAGGTCATGATCTCAGGTTTTGTGGGTTCGAACCCCGTGTCAGGCAGGCTCTGTGCTGACAGCCTGCTCAGAGCCAGGAGCCTGCTTCAGATTCTGTGTTTCCCTCTCTCTCTGACTCTTCCCTGCTCACACTCTCTCCCTCTTTCAGAAATAAATAAAACATTTTTAAAAATTTAAAAAATGGGCAAAGAATTTGAAATATGTTTCTCCAAAGATACATAAATAGCCCAAAACCACATAAAAAGATGCTCATCATCAATAGTCATTAGGAAAATGCAAATCACAGCGACAATGAGATAACACCTCATACCAATTACGATGGCTGTTATTTAGAAAAACCACCCCATCAGAAAATACAAGTCTTGGTGATGATGTGGAAAAAATGGACCTATTGTGTACTGTTTTGGGAATGTAAAATGGTACAGCGGCAATGGAAAACAGAATTGCAGCTCTTCAAAAAATTAATCCATTTACATATAATCCAGTTACTCCACTTTTAGGCATACACCACAAGAATTAAAAGAGAGTCTCAGGGTGCTTGGGTGGCTCAGTTGGTTAAGCATCTGACTTCACCACAGGTCATGTTCTCCCGGTCCATGGGTTCGAGACCTGCTGACAGCTCAGAGTTTGAAGCTTGCTTCAGATTCTGTTCCTCTGTCTCTGTCTACCCGCTCAATCTCTCTCTCTCTCTCTCTCTCTCTCTCCCCTCTCCTCAAAAAATAAACATTAAAAAAAGCAGAGTCTCAAAGCAATTCTTGTACATCCATGTTCATAGCAGTTTTACTTACAAACTCAAGGGTTCATGAATGGATAAAGAAAATGTGGGTATTATCCAGCCTTAAAAAAGAAGGAAATTCTGACACATGGCTACACCATGAATGAACTTTGAGGATATTATGTGAAGTGAAATAAGCCAGTCACAAAAAGATAAATTCATAAGGATTCCATTTATATGAGAATAACTAGAGTCATCAAATTCATAAAGACAGAAAGTAGAATAGTGATTGCCAGGAACTGGGGGAGGGGAAACTGGGGAGTTGTTTAATGCAGAGTTTCAGTTTTGCAAGGTGGAAAAAGTTTTGAAAACTTGTTGCACAACAATATGAATGTACTTATCACTAATAAACTGTATGGTTAAAAAATGGTTGAGGAGGTAAATTTTATTTTGTATATTTTTCAACTGTGAGTCAAAATTTTAAAAAAGACAGAAAAAAACATTCCAAAACTAAAAATAAACAAGCTACATGAGATACCACTATATATCCATTAGGATGTTAATAATAAAAATACATAGTAATAAATAATAATTATAAATGCAAAATAAGTTTTGGACGATATATGGAAAAATTAGAACCTTCGGCTGGCAGGAATGTAAAAGGGAGCAGCTGCTGTGGAAAAGTTTGGCAGTTCCTCAAAAAAACATAGAATTAGCAGCATTATTCATTATAGCCAGAAAGTGGAAACCACCCAAAGTCCATCATCTGATGGACAGATAAACAAAACATGATATAGCCTTACAATGGAAAGTTATTCAGCCATAAAAAGGAGTAAGTAATAATGGATGCTGTAACTTGGATGAACTTTGAAAACATTGTGCTACAGTAAAGAAGCAAGACACTTAAGGTCACAAAATTGTATCGCTCCATTTATATGAAATTTATAGAATAGGAAAATCCATAGAGATAGAAATTACATTAGTTGTCAAGGGATCAGAGAAGTGGGGGCAAAATTGAGACTAACTGCTAATAACACAGGGTTTCTTTGGGGAGAGGCAAAAATATTCTGCAATTAAGGGGCGCCTGGGTGGCTCAGTTGGTTAAGCGGCCGACTTCGGTTTAGGTCATAATCTCGCAGTTCGTGAGTTCAAGCCCCGCATCGGGCTCTGTGCTGACAGTTAGTTCAGAGCCTGGAGGCTGTTTCAGGTTCTGTGTCTCCCTCTCTCTCTGACCCTCCCCTGCTCACGTTCTCTCTCCCTCTCTGAAATAAATAAAACATTTTAAAAAATGTTCTGCAATTCGATAGTGGTGATGGTGTTCAACATGGTAAACATATTAAAACCCACTTAAATATACACTGTAAAATGGTGATTTTTTTGGTGTTTTATGGAATATGGAATTCTGTAATATTCATATATGAATTTGTATGAGTTCTGTAGTTCAATAAAACAAAAACGTATTTAAACTTTATTATAGGTGAAATAGGGTTAGGAACACATACTTATTTCTTACTTAAGACAGGTGTTGAAACAATGAGGGAGAGAAAGGAAGTGAGGCAGCTGAACTTACCAGTGAAAACAGAACAGAAACTTGGTTTTCTTTTTTTCCAGAAAAAACATTTGAGAGATGTATTCAGCAAAAGCAATAAATTTCCAATTTTGTATTTATAAGTTCTGCTCTCCCCCTTTTTTTCATTCGTAGCATTTCTCATCCTTGTCCTTCATTTCTGAAGTTAAAACTTGCTTGAAATCTTCCTGAGTTTGCAAATAACTAAGGTTATTTATTTAAGGCAGAATACCTTGCACCAACTCCAATTATTCTCAAACTATAAAAAAAGTTGCAGTAATGGAGATTTGTAAGATAAAATTAAAAGCTACTAGAGGGCAATGTATCCTGTCTGGTTTGCAGAAAGAATTTCTGTGCATAAATACTTTTTATCTTAAAGATTATGCTTCTCACAATGAAGCCCAGAGCTGTTTATTCACTTGGTCAAACCATTAATTAGCTGGGGGGCCGTAGGAAAGTTTTTGGCTTCTCTGAGTTTCAGCCTCCACACCTACAAAATGTGCGGGTTTGGCTACATGGTTTCCAAGTTCCTGTTGATGAAGTTTTGGGGTGATGGTGGGTGGTCCAGATCCAACAGGCAAGAAAGAATTCTTGAAAACACCTTTGGTGGAAAAAGATGATTTTATAAAATCATGGGGACAGGACCCACAGGCAGGAAGAGCTGCACTGGGGCTGTGACAGCTAACTCTTATACTCTTAGGTTGTTGGGAGGGGGACAGGGAAAGAGTAAGTCTCTAAGGTATTTTGGGAGCAAGGTTTCCAAGACGTTGAGGGGCTGCTGGTGCGAGGGAGATACCACTTATTACTATTTAATAAAACCTCAACCATGAGACACTTCAGATGTGTATGGGGGGGGGGCCATAAGCTTGGAGTATGATTATCAGCATATATCTTGGGGCAGTTGAGATAAAGGAAGTAAGACTTACATGATCTTTGAGGTTGGGATAATGTCAGGCTAAGGTTCTCTTCTGCCCCCAGTGAAGCCTTCATCATCGAGACAGCTGAGCTCCAGGAGGGAGGTCACTCTGCTGGTTTCAAGGACTTGTCAATGAGCTGTAGGCAGTGAAGGAATTTAATTTTTCATGTGCCTTACTTTCCCACATCATGGCAAGCACCTAAATCTCTTTCTTTTGTTCTTGGGTAGCCAGGAGTGTCTGAGGAATATCACACATATTCCACCTGTAGCGGGCGGCCAGGGAGGGTGGGAAGAGGGGGTGCCAGCCTGTATTCTGCCCTCAGCTTGCCCGATGCTCCCTCATTAATGTCAACTCTAAAATTCCTATTTTGTACTGCCTGAAAATCAGGATGAAATCTGTCAAAATAATAAGAATTGTACCTGCTGTATTTTACCACTTTCTCCAGCTTGCTCAATCTGGTCCCACTTTCAAACTTCCCTATTTTTTTTTCCTCCTAATCAGCTAAGAGACACTTTTGACCTTTCCCTCTCAAGCACCATGTACTGACAACTTATAATATGATACATAAGCACTCTCAGAGCACTTGCCAAGTTTTCTGTTTTGATTCTCACAACAAATACGGGTTGTGTTTTCTCTGGTGTACCTGGTGAGGAAAGAGGGGTCTGGAAGATTTTGGTGAATTGCTCACAGTAACATAACTAATCAAGTTAGAGGACATGGCCTTCCAGCTCCAATGTCTGTGCTCTTCATGACAGTATCCCCTGTTAGTGGTAACAACCTTTGTGGGGCATGAAGTATCCACGTTTAATGCTAGCAGTATTAGCTTTCTACAAGTTGCCACAAATAGTGGCTAAGGACAACATAAATTTTTTATCTTACAGTTCTGTAGACCAGAAGTCCAACACAGGCCTAACGGGGGGTACAATCAAGATGTCAGGGTTTTTTTTTTTTTTTTTCCTTTCTGGAGGTTCTAGGTGAGAACCTGTGTCCTTGTATTTCCCACCTTCTAGAGGTCATTCTTTGGTGGGCACACCCTTTCCTCCAACTTTGACACCAGCAACAGCAGGTCCAATCTTTCTCACACTGCATTTTTCTGACCTGCCTCCATCTTCCATTTTTAAGAATGCTTTTCATTACACTGGGCCCAGACAAGCCAGAATAATCTCCACTTTAAGGTCAGTTGACCAGCAAATTTAATCCCAACTGCAACTCTAATTAACTTTTATCATGTAATATAACATATTCGTGGGTTCTAAGGATTAGAACATGAACATCTTAAAGGGGTGTGCTTATTCTGATGATCACACAGTCATTTAAGAAGAAAAAAATAAAGTTACAATTATAAAATCAGGTATGATCTTCTGGACACCTACACTAAACCTCATTAAATTCATGGAAAATGTTTCTCCTTATTCATGAGGTAAATTCATATAACATAAATTTAACCATATTAAGTACACATTTCAATGGTAACTAATACATTCACAGTGTTGCACAACTACGACCTCTATCAAGTTCTAAATAATTTTCATTCCTCCAAAGAAAACTCCATACTCATTAAACAATCATTTCCTTTCCCTTAACCCTCAGCCCCTGACATTCACTAAATCTCTTTCTGTCTCTACAGATTTACCTATTTTGGATATTTCATAAACTAGAATCATATAACCGGTGACCTTTTGAGCCTGCCTACTTTCATGTACAATATTTTTAAGGCTGATTCATGTATCAGTACCCCATTCTTTTTTATGACTGAATAATATTCTGTTGTATGTCTACACCACATTTATTCAATTATAGTATTCAATGACGGACAATTGTTTCCAATCTTTCACTATTATGAATAATACTACTATGAAAATTCCTGTTTAAGTATTAGTTTGCATACTTGTTTTCAATTCTTTGGATATATACTTAAAATCAGAATTGGGGTCATATGGAAATTCCCTAACTTTTGAGGAACCAACAAATTGTTTTCCATAGTGGGTATACCATTTTATACCCCCACCAGCGATGTACAAGCTTTTACATTTCTCCACATTCTTGTCAGTACCTGTTTTCTTTTTTAAAAAATTATTATTTTAGCCATCCAAGTGGAGAGCTTCAGAAATGTTCTATATTGCTACCAAAAAACATCATAATTGAGCAAAACCAAACTATTCAAAATAGTAAAAATGTAAGATGTGATGGGTAAATTAAACCGAACTGGATCCCTGTAGGTAAAGAGAATGCCCTTACTTGTTTGGATTCCCTCTGCTGATGCTCTGAGCTCAGACCTCTGGAGAATGATCTCCTCGGAGCCAACCAGTATAAAATAAGCCTACACTTTTCCAAGATCTCCAAGTGCGCCTGGTTCTTCCTCCGGGTGATCCAGATCAGATTCCGTAACATTTGGTTCCCTAACCTGGAAACCCAGCCGCACTGGCCCGCTGTTGCCACCAGTTTGGGAAAATGGTGAGGCGGTGACAGACTAGAAACTAAGAAGGAGAAGGTGCTCCCTGCTTGAATTTTGGCAGTCTCCAGCTATGTCACATCTGGCCGATCCTGCCGGATTCGATGAGACTTCACAATTCAAGACCTGGAACTGACATCAGAAACTGGGACTCAAGAAACAAACAAAGTACACATGGTGGAGAGTCCCAAATATCACTACGAGTAGGGAAATAAAATAAACAAATTCACAACAAGAGAGACCAAGGGACATCATTCAAAGACCACTTCCCAAATGGAGAGCCCCTGGGCAGTCTAAGAACCTCCTTTAATATAGCAGTACTTGCAGTTGCAGAGCTCAACTGACAAGAAACAGAAAACTAGCCAAAATGGAGAAACGGAAGAATTCTTTTCAAAAGAAATTCCATGGGTGTCTCAATTGGATGGGTGTTCAAATTCAGCTCAGGTCGTGATCTCACAGTCCATGGGTTCGAGCCCCACACAGGGGGCTGTGCTGGCAGCTCATAGTCTGGAGCCTGCTTCAGATTCTGTGTCTTCCCCTCTCTCTTCCCTTCCTCTGTTCGTGCTCTTTCTCTCTCTTTATCAAAAATAAATAAACCAAAAAAAGAAAAAAGAAAAAAAAAGAAACTGCAGGAAGTGACAGCTAAAGAACTGGTGAAAACAGATATAAGCAACATAACTGACCAAGAATTTAGAACACCTGTCATAAAATTAATTTCTGGGCTTGAAAAAGGCATAGAAGACACCAGAGATGCTATTGCTACAAAGATTAGGGACCTTAAAAATATTTATGATTAATTTTAAAATGCTATAAATGAGGCGCATCATAAAATGAAGGCGGCCAATGCACAGACTGAAGAGGCAGATAGGAGAATAGGTGACTTAGAAGACAGAATTATAGAAAAAGAGGAAGCCAAGAAAAAGATAGATAAATAGATCCAGGAGCACGAAAGGAGAATTCAAGAACTCAAACCAAGCAATATCTGTATCATAGGAATTCCAGAAGAGGAAGAAAAAGAGAGAGAAAGGGCATGAAAGGGTACTTGAACAAATTATAACCAAGACTTCCCCAGTCCAGGGAAGGCAACAGACAGTGAAATCGCAGAGGCACAGAGAACGCCCCTCAGACATAATTTGAATCAAACTTCTGCATAACATATCATAGTGAAACTGGCAAAAAAAAAAAATAAAGACAAAGAGAATACTGAAAACAGCTAGGGATAAATGGGCCCTAACATAAAAAGGGAGACACGTCAGGGTAGTAGCAGACCTATCTACTGAAACTTGGTGGGCCAGAAAGCAATGGCAGGAAATCTTCAATATGATGAACAGAAAAAATATGCAGCCAAGAATCCTCTATCCAGGAAGCCTGTCATTCAAAATAGAAGGAGAGATAAAGTTCTTTCCAAATAAACGAAAATTGAAAGAATTCATCATCACTAAACCAGCCCTACAAGAAATCATAAGGGAAATGTTCAAAGAACACAAGGTACCAGAGACACCACTACAAGCAGGAATCCTGCAGAGAACACATAAATCTAAACCCATATATTTCAATAGTAACACTGAATGTAAATGGCGTAAATGCTCCAATCAAAAGACATAGGGTAGCAGAGAGGATAGATTAAAAAAACAATATCCATCTATTTGTTTTCTACAAAAGACTCATTTTAGAAGTGAGGACACCTTCAGATTGAAAGTAAGGGGGTGGAGAAATATCTTTCATGCTACTGGAAGACAAAAGAAAGCCAGAGTAGCAATACTTATATTAGACAAACTGTACTGTAAAGTAAAGGCAGTAACAAGGGATGAAGAAGGGCATTATATAATAATTACAAGGTCTGTTCATCAGGAAGAGTAATAATTATTAATATCTACATACTGAATTAGGAAGCCCTCAAATACATTAAATAATTGATCACAAACAGAAACAATCTTATGGATAAGAATATGATAATAGTAGGGGACATTACTACTCCGCTTACAGCAATGGATACATCAACTAGACAGAAAATCACTAAAGAAAAGATGGACTTGAATGATACATTAGACCAGATGAATTTGACAGATATATTTAGAACACCACAACCTGAGATTATTGAATTCTCTTTCTTCCCAAGTGCGCATGGAATATTCTCCAAGGCAGATTACATACTGGGTCATAAAAAGCAGCCCTTGATAAATGTATAAGAATGGAGGTCCTACCGTGCACACTTTCAAATCACAACACTATGAAACTTGAAATCAACCACAGGAAAAATTCTGTAAAACCTTCAAAAGCATGGAGGTTAAAAAAAAACCAACTAAAGAAGGAATGGGCCATTCATGCAATTGGAGAAGAAATTTAAAAATATATGGAAACAAATGAAAATGAATATACAAGAATCCAAACTCTTTGGGAAGTGGCAAAGGCATTCCTAAGAGGAAAATACATTGAACTCCAGGCCTATTTCATGAAACTAGAAAAAGTGCAAATACAAAATCTAAAAACTCGCCTAAAGGAATAGAAGCAGAACAATAAGAGCACCCAAACCCAGGAGAAAAAAAGAAACAATAAAAATCAAGGTAGAAATAAACAGTATAGAATCCAAAACAAAAAACAGTTGACAAGATAAATGAAACCAAGAGTTGGTTTTGTGAAAATATTAACACAATTTATAAATCTCTAGCCAGCCTTTCAAAAAGAAGAGAGAGCAACCAAATGGACAATGAGAGAATCTTGAATACTGAGAACAAACTGAGGGCTGATGGGGGGGGGTGGAGGGGAAGGTTGTAGATGGGAATGGAGGAGGGCACTTGTTGGGATTAGCACTGGGTCTTAAATGGAATCCAAATTGATAATAAACTATGAAAGGAAAATAAAAGAAAACATAAGCAACTATCAGGGAATACTATGAAAAATGATATGCCAACAAACAGGACAACCTAGAAGAAATGGACAAATTCCTAAACACACAAACACTACCAAAATTCACACAGAAAGAGATAGAAAATCTGAACAGACCCATAACTAGTGAAGAAATTGAATCAGTTATCAAAACTGGGCCAGATGACTTTCCTGTAGAATTCTACCAGACATTTAAATCAGAGTTAATACCCATTCTTCTCAAGCTATTCCAAAAAATTGAAATAGAAAGAAAACACCCGGACTCACTTTATGAAGCCAGCATCACCCTGATTCCCAAGCCACACAGAGATCCAGCAAAGAAAGAGAACTACAGACCAATATCCTTGATGAATACATATGCAAAAATCCTCAACAAGATACTTGTGAATCGAATCCAACAACACATAAAAAGAATCATCCAACGACATCAAGTGGGATTCATTCCTGGGTTACAGGGCTGGTTCAACACTCCCAAATCAATCAATGTGATACATCACATCAACAAAACAAATATAAAAACCATATGATACTGTCAATAGATGCAGAAAAAAATTTGACAAAATACAGCATCCTTTCTTAAACACTCTCGAGAAAGTCGAGATAGAATGAACCTACTTAAACATCATCAAAGCCATCTATGAGAAACCTTCAACTAACATCATCCTCATCATGGAAAAACTGAGAGCTTTCCCCCTGAAATCAGGAACATGAAAAGGATGTCCACTCTCACCATTATTGTTTAACATAGTGCTGAAAGTCCTAGCATCAGCCATCAGACAACAAAAGGAAATAAAAAAACATGAGAATTCGCAAAGAGGACGTCAAACTTTCACTTTTCACAGACGACATGACACTCTACATGGAAAACCTTACAGACTCCACCAGAAGCCTACTAAAGCTGATCCATGAATTCAGCAAAGTTGCAGGGTACAAAATCAATGTACAGAAATCGGTTGCATTTTTATACACCAATAATGAAGCACCAGAAGACAAATCAAGAAACTGATCCCATTCATAATTGCACCAAAAACCATAAAATACCTAGGAATAAACCTAACCAGAGATGTAAATGATTTGTAGGCTAAAAACTATAGAAAACTTTTGAAGGAAATTGAAGAAGACATAAAAAAATGGAAATAACATTCCATGCTCAAGGTTTGGAAAAACAAATATGGTTAAAATGTCATTACTACCCAAAGCAATAAACACATTCAATGCAATCCCAATCAAAATTGCACGAGCATTCTTCTCAATCTAGAACTAACCTCAAATTTGAATGGAACCACAAAAGTGAATAGCCAGACTAATATTGAAGAAGAAAACAAACACCGAAGGCATAACAATCTCAGACTTTAGCTTCTCTACAAAGCTGTAATCCTCAAGACAGTAAGGTATTGGCACAATAACAGACTCATAGAGCAATAGAATAGAATAGAGAGCCCAGAATAGGACGCACAAGTATGTGGCCAACTAATCATGACAAAGCAGGAAAGAGTAACCAATGGAAAAAAGACAGCTTCTTTAACAGATGGTGCTGGAGAACTGGACAGAAACATGCAGAAGAATGAAACTAGATCATTTCCTCACACTATACACAAAAACAAACTCAAAATGGATAAAGGACTTGAAAGTGAGACAAGAAACTATAAAACCCTAGAGGAGAAAGCAGGAAAAAACTTCCTTGACCTCAATCGCAGCAATTTCTTACTTGACACATTCCCAAAGGCAATGGAATCAAGAGCAAAAATGAACTACTGGGATCTCATCATGATAAAAACCTTCTGCACGGCAAACACAACAACTGATAAAACTAATAGGCAACTGAAAGAATGGGAAAAGATAGTTGCAAATGACATATCAGATAAAGGGCTAGTATCCAAAACCTATAAGGAACTCACCAAACTCCACACCCAAAAAACAATCCAGTGAAGAAATAGGCAGAAGACAAGAACAGACACTTCTTCAAATAGGACATCCAGATGACCAACAGACACATGAAACGATGCTCAGCGTCCCTCCTCCTCAGGGAAATACAAACCCAAACCACACTGCAATACTACCTCACACCTATCAGAGTGGCTAAAATGAGCAAATCAAGAGATTCTAGATGATGGCGAGGATGTGGAGAAACCGGCACCCTAAACTGTTGGTGGGAATGTAAACTGGTGCAGCCCCTCTGGAAAACAGTGTGGAGGTTCCTCAAAAAAATTAACAATAGACCTCCCCTATGACCCAGGAATAGCACTGCTAGCATTTTACCCAAGGGATACAGTAGTGCTGATGCATAGGGCACATGGACCCCAATGTTCATAGCAACATTTTCAACAATTGCCAAATCATGGAAAGAGCTTAAATGTCCATCAACGGACGAATGGATCAAGAAGATGTGGTTTATCTATACAATGGAATACTACATGGTAATGAGAAAGAATGAAACCTGGCCATTTGTACCAACATGGATGGAACTCGAGGGTGTTATGCTGAGCGAAATAAGTCAGGCAGAGAAGGACAGATACCATATGTTTTCACCTATAAGTTGAAAGGAGGAAACTTAACTGAGCACTTTGGGAGAGGAGAAGGGGGAAAATAAGTGGGGTGAGGGAGGGAGGCAAAATATGAGAGACTCTCTAATACTCAGAACAAACAGGATTGATGGGGTGGGGAATAAGGGGAAATGGGTAAAGGGCACAGAAGAGGTCACTTGTTACGATGAGCACTGGGTGTTATATGGAAACAAAGTTGACAATAAGCTATAATAAAACAAAATAAAGAAAAAAGGAAAATCAAACACTGGCAACTTTCTCTGTTGCCTCAGCTCTGCCCTCAGGGTGACCAATATACTGCCGGATGATCTGTTTCTGGAGTGACCTCGGATATTACTCTAACCCTAACCCTAACCACCTTACTCCTAACCCTAATGCTTATCCTTATCCTCTAACCCTCCAATCATAACCCTAACAAGTAACACTTAACTATGTAACTCCTAACCCGAACACTAAACACTGCTAAAAGAAATTAAAGACAATATAAAGTGATTATTTATTTATTTATTCCTGAATGCCAATAGCACACAATGAAACATGTAGTTTCAATGTGAATACAAGCAAAATTCACAAAATTCTCTGAGAAGACATGCATAGGCTAATCCTAACAGTCATGGAAAATCAAGTGGCCACAAAATAAACATAAGATCAAAAAAAATCCAAGTAGAAGTTCATACTTGACAATTTGAAATCTCAAAACAAAGCAACAGTAATAAAACATTATGATACTGTCATAAGGATATACATAAAAATCAGTGGAATTTCATTGAGATCCCATCCCAAAAATAAACCCATTCATCTATGGTCAACCGAATTTTGAAAAGGTTCGACAGTATGACGTTGGGGAAACAATGGTCTTTCAGCAAAGGGTGCTAAATGACAGGTTATTCATGTGCAAAGGAATGAAATTGTACCCTTATCCTCACACCACATACAAACAGTAACTCAGTGGATCAAACTTGTAAACTCTTGAAGTAATAAATGGACATAGATCTTCATGAGCACTTAGTTTAAAAGTGTTCTAGGAGGGTGCCTGGGTGGCTCAGTTGGTTAAATGTCCGACTTCGGCTCAGGTCTTTATCCATCAGTTCATAGTTTCAAGCCCTGCATCGGGCTCTGTGCTGAAAGTTCAGAGATGGAACCTGTTTCAGATTCTGTGTCTCTCTGTTCTTCTACTCATACTGTCGCTCTCTTTCTCAGAAATATATAAAATATTCAAAAACATTTATTATTTTCATTTATTATTTCAATAAATATCAACCTAAGGAATCATGATGGCAGAAGAACGATGTGTTCCCCACTGTGTTTTTCCACACAGTTGAGTATATACACTCTATCCGTATTTCCATGTAAGAGTTTCTACACATTACAGACTGTGGTGAAACAAATTTATAACTGAATGTTGGACTCAGAAGAGTAATATTTCCTTGAGTGACCACACAACACTTCCTTCATGGTCTTTCCATCGGCATTGTAACAACAATCGCTTTAGTGAAAGACGATGATCGTTGAATATTGTGTTCTCCAGTTTTGCTCACAGAGTATATAAAGTATATAAAACTTACCTGATTCTGTCATGCATGTGTTTTCTAACATTCCTTTTGTGACTCAACATGGTAACTGAATGATGCACTCCTCACAGTGTTGTTACACGGAGTCGAGCACACTGCACATCCCTTATTGGTATTTGCCTATGATTCTAACACTACTCATGCAGTGACAGATGATGACAGTTGAATGATCCGTGCTCCCCAGTGTTCTTTTACAGAGATTAGTATATAACACTGAGCTTTCGAACATTACTAACGTAAAAAACAACATGAGAACTGAATGCTCCGGAATTCCAAACAATGTTGTTTCACATAGTTGAGCACACAGCAATTCATTCATTGATCTCCGCAGTGGTTTTCAATAACTATCAAACTATAGAATCATGATGGTAGACAAATCAAGGGTTCCCCAGTGTTCTTTCACTGAGTTAGCTACATAACACTAACAGAGTCGAGCACCCTGCACTTCCTTCATTGGTCAGTGCATTTGTTTTCAATAAATATCAACTTAGGGAATCATGATGGTAGATGAACGATGCATTCCCACCATGTTCTGTCACACAGTTGAGTATATACACTCAATCTGAATTCCCATGCAAGAGTCTCTACGCATTACAGACTTTTGGTGAAACAAATGTGTAACTGAATGCTGCATCCAGAAGAGTAATGTTTCACAGGGTGAGCACGCAACACTTTCCTCATGGTCTTTGCATCTGTATGTAACACCCACCGCTTTAGTGAAAGATGATGATCGTGAAATGATGCGTTCTCCACAGGGTATTTTCACAGAGGTAGGTATATGACAAGTGAGCTTATACTCCCAGGCCTGTGTTTTCTAACAATACTAACTCAGTGAAACCACCGAATCAGCTGAAGGCAGCTGAATGATGCGTTTCCCAAAGTGTTCCTTCACACAGTTCAGTTATATACCCTCATCTTGTAATTCCATGCAAGAGTTTCTACACACTGCCAACATAGGGAAACCACATGGTAACTGAATGCTTCATTCCTCGCAGTGCTTTTTACACGGAGTCGAGCACACTGNCGCACCCTGCACTTCCCTCATTGGTCTGTGCATTTGTTTTCAATAAATATCAACCTAGGGAATCCTGATGGTAGATGAATGATGCGTTCCCACCATGTTCTGTCACACAGTTGAGTGTATACACTCAATCTGAATTTCCATGCAAGAGTCTCTACACATTACAGACTTTTGGTGAAAAAATGTGTAACTGAATGCTGGATTCAGAAGATTAATGTTTCACAGTGAGCACGCAACACTTCCCTCATGGTTTTTGCATCTGTATTGTAACACCCACCTCTTTAGTGAAAGATGATGATCGTTGAATGATGGGTTCTCCACAGTGTATTTTCAAAGAGTTAGGTATACGACAACTGAGCTCATACTCCCAGGCCTGTGTTTTCAAACAATACTAACTCAATGAAACAACCCAATCAGCTGATGGCAGCTGAATGATGCGTTCCCCACCGTGTTCTTTCACAGAGTTGAGTATATATATACACTCATCGTATACTTCCGTGCAAGAGTTTCAACACATTAACAACGTAGTGAAACAATTTTTAAGTGATTCTTGGATTCAGCAGAGTAATGTTTCACAAGGGGAGCACACTGCACTTCCCTCATTGGTCTTTGCCTCTGTATTCTAACACTAATCACTTAGTGAAAGATGATGATAGTTGAAAGATGCGTCCTTCAGTGTTATCTCACAGTTAAGTATATAACACAAACCTCATTCTGTCAAGCATGTGTTGTCTAACATTGCTTTGGGAAACAAAATGGTTACTGCTGCATTCCGCACAGTGTTGTTACATAGCGTCGAGCACACTGCACATCCATTGTTGGTATTTCCTCTGTATGCTAACACTATCCACGTAGTGAAAGATGATGACAGTTGAATGATGCCTGCTCCCCAGTGTTCTTTCACAGAGATTGGTATATAACACTGAATTTTTGAACATTACTAATATCCATATTGTTTTCCAGAGTGGGTGCACCAATTTGCATTCCCACCAGCAGTGTAAAAGAGACCCACATCCTCACCAGCATCTTTTGTTGTCTGAGTTGTTAATCCTCGCCATTCTGACAGGTGTGAAGTGATATATCAATGTGGTTTTGATTTGTACTTCCCTGAAGTGAGTGATGTTGAGCATTTTTTAAAGTGTCAGTTGGCCATCTGGATGTCATCTTTGGGCATTTTGGAGAAGTGTCTATTCCTATTTTTGCTCTTTTCTTCACTGGTTATTTGTGTTTTGGGAGTGTTGAGTTCAATAAGTTCTTTATAGATTTTGGATTCTAACCTTTTATCTGATATGTCATTTGCAAATGCATCTCTCATTCCATCAGTCGTCTTTTAGTTTTGCTGAATGTTTCTTTTTTTTTTCTTTTTAAATTTTTTCTTTAATGTTTTATTTATTTCTAGGAGAGAG
>NW_027527548.1:2265276-2272960 GCF_008692635.1 Crocuta crocuta | reverse complement strand
ATCCAAAAGTACAATGAGATATCACCTCATGTCTTCTTAGAATGCATATCATCCAAAAGTCATGAGGTAACAAGTGTTGGCAAGGATGTGGAGAAAAGAGGACCTTGTGTGTGTTTCCACAATGGCTGCAGAACACAGTCTGGAGGTTCCTCAAAAACTCAGAAACAAAACTACCATATGATACAGCAAAACCAATTCTGGGTATACTATATCCGAAGGAAATGAAAGCAGTATCTTGAAGAGATATCTGCACCCCCATGGTCATTGTAGCATTATTCTCAGTAGCCAAGATATGGAACCATCTCAGTGTCCGTGGATGGATGAAAGGATAAAGAAAATGTGACATACATGAATATTACTCAGCCTTAAGAAAACTCCTGTCATTTGTAACAATGTGTATGAATCTGGGGCATATTATGCTAAGTGAAAGAAACCAGACGCAGAAAGGCAAATACTGCATGATCTCAAACAATTGAACTCATAGAAGCAGAGAGTAGAATAGTGGTTGCCAGGGACTGGGGCTGTGTGAAAGGGAAGATGCTAGGCAAAAGGGACAAGCTTTCGGTCGNTTAAGACCAAATTCATAATCCAACCTTGTCTGCAACTTCATCTGTTGGCTTTGGGGGCAGTAAAAAGTAGGGTATCAACCTGTTATTTCCTTCAAGTTCCCTTCCATTTCTCTTCAGTCTATATTTAATCCTGTCACAGAGGAAAACTAACTTTCCTCTGAGTTACCCCCAATTCCTCTCTATCCCTGAAGGTTGGACCAAGCATCTCTTCTCTCAGGAAAATGATACCACAATCCAGATACATGACAACCCCTCTGTATTTATACCTAAGACCCTGACTGTATGCCCCATTCAGGCCTTCTTGCTTTCCCATCCTGGTTTCTGCTTTCTTGCATCGTAAGGCTTAACCCTTCCTTGGGTTATATGCCAATAGAGAGTTGGTCACACCTGCACTCATGAGGAGCCACCCTTGCCACAAGACTGAGCATGCTGTTGGCTCTCTATAACCTCTGAGGGTTGCCTATTCTTTCTAGGAGTATTTACATTTGAAAAGATTCCTCAGGATTCCAAGTGACTGAGTAAATATTGGTAACAAATGAGGTACTATCTGAGAGGAAGCTTGGAGAGGCCAATGACATTTCTTTCCATTTCTAGGTCATGGGTGCTGCCACCTTTAAGGAAGATTGTACTTCCCTGGATTAGTTAAAAGGGAGGCCACTTGTGAGAACCTGGTAGAATCACAGGCCTGAACTAAGGGAAGAAATGCTGCACCAAGGTATGGGGAACCTGGAGGGATGGTGTTTCCTGTGGCCATAAAACCATCCTACACATAGCAGTTTTCCCCAGGGATGTTAGTCAATGACCCAAGAGAGTCCAAGACTCTTGGCTAAGGAGAAAAAGCTTCTGAAGTTTGAGAAAGCAGGGAAATGCCCCAGGAGGCAGGGGCTGGGGGCTTAGGGAAAAGGCAGAGACAGTGAATAGTCTTGGGATTATAGAATAAGAGTCAGACGTTCTGGTTTACTGCCACAGTTTATTTATCAAGGAATTGAGGCTGATAACATAATGGTTCAGGGAAGAAGGTTGTCAAGTAGGAGACATTGTACTGGGACCCCTCCTCCTCCCTGCCCCCATTTTCTAGCTGGAACAAGATGGACCCACTGAACATCAGGTTGTATTATTCTGATGCCCCATATCCATTTATTAACCAGTCAGGTGGTGGTCATAGGGTAGCTATGGCGGCGGTGGTGTCGCCTCTGCAAGAGAGAATGGGCAGGTATTCAGTGGCCACACAGTCTGGTGAGAAACATTTCTTTAAGTATAACAGATCCTTCCAAACCCTGGGGGTAGGCATATTTTCTGTGATTTAGGATATTCACACACAATGTCTCTCTCAGGATGTTTTATGTTTGTTTGTTTGTTCATTCGTTCATTTGCTTGCTTGGTTTAAGCAAGCCTCATGCTCAGCACGGAGCCTGGTGTGGGTCTTGAACTCACAACCCTGAGATCAATACCTGAGCTGAGACGAAAAGTCAGATGTTTAAACAACTGAGACACCCAGGCACCCCACAGATGTCTTAAGTCCAATGAGTAAAGACACATAAATGTCAGAGCTATGAGGTTTGGATAAATCAGGTAGGCCTGCAAGTGACATGGGGGGAGAGGCAGGACAGGGACTTGGGATGGGAGGAAAGGGTGGGGTCCCTCAAGTTGGCCTGGGTACCAGGACTAGGAAGGCATATTCTCTCTGTCCCCTCAGTTAGAGAGTCCATAGTCTTATAAACCAAATGGCAAGAGAGCGCTGCTTCAGAGATCCTACCAGGTTTTCTGACATTTATGCAGACAGCACCACAGAGAGAAGAGCAGCATTCGTAGCCCATGCCGCATTGCTCATCAAAGATGCACTTTCTGCCACACTCGTAGTCACTGGGATTCCTCCAGCAGGGTTTCACCCTCGGATCAACTTTAACAGAAAAGGAACACATGAGCAGTGACTCCAAGAAGAAGACTATTTCTCACTATTAACCACCGCTTTTATTTTTTAAATTTTTTTAATGTTTTATTTATTTCTAGGAGAGAGAGAGAGAGACAGCATGAGCAGGGGAGGGTCAGAGAGAGAGGGAGTCACAGACTGAAACAGGCTCCAGGCTCTGAGCTGGCAGTCAGCACAGGGCCCGACGCGGGGCTCGAACCCACGAACCGCGAGATCATGACCTAAGCGAAAGTCGGATGCTTAACCAACTAAGCCACCCAGGCGCCCCATTATTAACCACCGCTTTAAGGACCCAGGACTCACTCCATTGGTTTTTCTTCTTCTTCTCTCTGGCAGGGATCTGGGTGGCCTTCCTGGTTCCTAGAGTCAAAATCCAGCTCCCACCCCTAACAAATCCACCAACCATAAAATCACTTGCATGGAATTTAACATCACAGGAACTGAGTCCTGAAACCCATTTCCCAGAACAAAGAGTCCCAAGAGATGTTCTTCTCTCCTGTTCTCATTTACAGGGCAGGGGGGATGGATCGCAGAGAAGATGAAGGACTGTCTTATACTTTTCCCTGTCTCACTAAGACAGCTGTCCAAACCTAGCTGTTCCCCAGAAACCTCCACCACCAGTTACGGACCCACATCGCTCCCCTCAATTGTGCTGATTTCAATTTTTTACCCCACTGATTCCAAACTTCTCTTGGTCAAGCACGCATTTGATTTCTCCTCTACATGCCCAGTGGTCTAAAATACCCAACTCCCTAAGCAGAGGGCATATTTCAAGAAATAGTACCCCATTCCCAATTTGGTACTCATGCTTGGAACTCCTAACTGGAGTCATAAACACCTAGTGGCTCAGTCTAGGCACCTTCCACGTAGGTTTTGAACCTTGTGGAGATTTTAACTGCTAAAGTCCTCTTCCAAAAAATGTCCTGTAGCCACCACAGTCCTCACAACACACATAAAAACATCATTACTTGTAGCATCAGAAGACTCTCAAACTTGAGAAGTGCACATTCAGCTTTCCACAGTATCCTGGTTTACAAAAGGAAGCAATGCTTTCATATATGTCAGTCAGTCCCTGTTTCTTCTGCTTTCAACCCCCTCTTCCTTTTGAAGCTCCACCAGAATACCTACGGTATCCTGCGGGTATAGTTGCAGTGTCCAATTTGCCTTTGAAACTTCCTGCCACTGGCAAGATCACCAGGCAGCAGAGTGTCAGCAGCTGGAGAAACAACCACTTCATGATGTTAACTCTGGATGTCTGAGTGTGAGCCTGGCAGGAGACCCAGCACTTTATCAGGTCCTCCAGGGGGTAGCGAAGGGCTCTGGGGTGTGGAGTTGCAAACACGTGACTGGTCTCTCACGGCCCCATCTGGTTCTGCCTCCTCTCCTCCATGTACCGCTCCTTGGCTGGGCACACGTGTCTCCTGGGCCACCTTTCTTTCCTTCTGGTCTCTACTCTTCCATTGCAGACATGAATTCTTCAGAGAATTATCTATTCTTAGTTAGAAATTTGAAAAACAGAGAAAAGTACAAAGAAAAGTTATGATATAATCAGCTATCTGTTAGATATAATCAGCTATCTAGATAATAGTCATGTAGCTTATCATGAAAGACCTTTAGAGTTTACCTCCCAATAAAAATAATCATACGTATTTCTTGCATAAGTATTTCACTGCATTTTAAAAGGCATTTAAGAATACAAGCAAATGGGGATGCTTGGTGGCTCACTTGGTTATGCCTCCCACCAATGATTTTGGCTTGGGTTGTGATCTCAGGGTCCTGAGACTGAGCCCACNAGTATCCACACTGTATATGGAGCCACTTAATATTTTCTCTCTCTCTCCCTCCACCCCTGTACTCTGGTCTCTTTCTCTCTTTCTCTCCCTCTAAAAAAATTACAACAAAAAATCTTCAATAATTTTAGTAAAACATTTTTAATCTCCAGATTTATAAATTGATAACAAAATTTGAAGTGGAACAACTTTTTCTCTGCCTGAATTTCCCCCAATATTTCCTGTTTTTCATAAGAATTAGGTCCTAATGATACCAGATTATTTCCTTTGTAAAGCATATGTAATTTACAATTTTTATAGATACACTAACTTTATATCACTAAATTCCATTAAGGTAATTTTGGGAAGTGACAGCAGCAAGACGGCTGAATAAGACGTCCTTCTTGAATCCTCCCCCTACAACAATTTGGCACCCACCACAGACAGACACACCTCTGTGGAAGCTTCAGGATCCAGTTCCTTGCACCAAGGGACCTGGGAGGGGTACCCCCCACAGGTTGGGTCGTAGACATAGAGATCTCAGTCTTGATATCACGGACTCTGAAGTGGCCTGTGAACTGACTGTATTCCCTCCTCGGCCACTGTCCAGGAGCCAGGGGAGAACCCTCATCTAGACAATTGCCCACAATGACAGAGCTTTGTGGAAGTGCAGGTGTGAAACAGAGATGTTCCATCACAATCACACTGCTGGAGGGAAAAAAAATTCCAAGTGTGGACACATTGGAGAGGGTAAAAGCCACATTTTGTGTTTACCTGCATCACATCCATCCAGATTAAAAAACAAATCCTCTGAGGAACTGTGCATGCAAAAATGAAGAAATGTTCCCTGTGAACCCGGGCACAAGGATGTATATATATAGTCCCTGCATCACACTTCAGCATGTTCCAAGCTCACATTATTTACACATATTGTGCATTATTGATATCATCTTCCCCACATTACTAAATGAAGATATCTTCTACAAATGTTAACCCTTATGAATGAGGTTGGCATGAGCCAAGGGGGACCGGAAAAGCCCACTATATTAGAAGAAAAGTTGTGGGGCACCTGGGTGGCTCAGTTGGTTAAGCATCCAACTTCAGTCCAGGTCATGATCTCATGGTTCATGGATTTGATCCCCACATGGGGCTCTGTGCTGACAGCTTGGAGCCTGGTGCCTGCTTTGGATTCTGGGTCTCCCTCTCTCTCTGTCCCTCCCCATCATGTTCTGTCTCTCAAAAATTATAAACATTAAAAAAAAACAAAATAAGTGATCAGCATTTGAGAATGATGAACACATAAAAGACCACATGATCCTTTTGTGCACAGGAAAATGAGTTATGAAAATTTTCTAGGCTCTATAGAAAGCTGTGGTGAGTTACTGGAGCATGGCATATTTTTGAGTGCTAGCAAAATATGTACAAAAATTGCTAAGCATGGGTACTGTTGGTGGGGGTGGAGGAATTCATGCCCTGGGTTGGTACAGCAAATTGTGATGAATAGCTTTAAATATCAGAAGAAGAAGGTAGTGGACAAAGGAGATAGTTCTGTGAAGAAGCTGAATTTCAAAGAGTCCAGAAGAGTTTGAAGAGATTTGAGAACAGTGAAAGACTGCTTAATTTACATAGAGAAAATAAAGACCATGAATAAAGGCAAGTTTTGAGTGCTTCTTAAACAGGTTTTCTTAACAACCTCTGTTGCAGAGACATCCACATCTCCACCTTCAGACACATGATGGCTTCAGTTCTCAGAAGAACTTTTTGGTTCTTTGGTTAAGTCAATTGTGTTTACATTCCTCACTCATCCCCACCCAAACTCTCAGGAATCCAGACGCATCTTCCAGGTAGTTTGGTTGGATCTTTTCTAATGAAGTAAGATACTTACTAGTTAGCCATTGCTTTCCAGCTTTCAATTTCTTGAAAATGCTTATTCGTCATATCCTCTCCTGTACTCTTTGACCTTGCATATTAAGGTGGGTTTTTTCTTTTATGTCATGTTAGTGAGGTTTTAAGTGTAGGCAGAGAGAAAAAGGTAAAGGCCCCTCTAAATATGCCTATGTTTTAGTCCCAGGAATCTGGGACTACCTGGCCTGGTGTGGCGAGGGGGCTTTGCACATAAGATGAAGGGTAGTGACCTTGAGATGGGGAGGCTGGTGGGTCCAGTGTGACCATGCGTTGATGAAAGCACAGATGTTTCCTGACTGCAGTGGATTAGAAACCCACAGAATTAGATGAGATCTGAAGCATGAGGACCCAATTGGCCTCTGCTGGCTCTGTAGATGGAAGAATGCAGCCCATGCCAAGGATTGGAATAGCCTCTAGAAGCTGAAAACAGCCCTCGGCTGACAGCCGGCAAGGGAACGGAGACCTCAGGCTCTTAACTTCAAGGAACTGAATTCTGCCGACAGTCTGAATAAACACAGACATGGATCTTTCTGTCTACAGAGGAAACGCAAAAAAGAGCACTGTCCTGCTGACGTCTTGATTGTAATTGGAAGAGACCTGTGTGGGACTTGTGACCTACAGAACTATTAGGTAATAATTCGTGAGACTTAAGCTTCTAAATTCTTGATGACCTGTTACAGCAGCAATAAGAAACAAATATTCATATTCAAATACCCTGTTTACCTGGTGGACCCAATTTTGTGATGGGATTTCCTGCTTATCTGGATGTTTCTGTTTCTATCCTAACCTACTCCTCCAGTGATCGCCTTTCCCTCCAAGCGTTTATAGGTTCGCAGCGGATGAGATCTCTTCTCACATATTTACCTCAATTCCTAATTCTGAGGTTATGGAATGAACTCCATTCTCGTGATAGCCACAGCAGAACCTTTGTCATTTCAAACACAAGACAAACACAGAGAAACAACTTTTCTCTCCCAAAGACTGGTAATGGCTTTCAAAATATTTCAGCCCTCAGGTTCAAGAACGTGACTCTATACATGCTGGTTAATTTTGTGACCTCTTTTTCCCTGGGGAAATAAACCTCACCTACACATTCCAGTTTCATGGTCAAAGGGCTTGATGGAAAAACAAGGAGTTGCAGAGAAAGAAAAGTAACGACTCGATTCCTGCACCACAGCACCATTTTATTATTAGGGCCACAACATCTTTCCTCACCCAGTTTTGAGCAATACCGCTCTCCATTTTCCTCTAGTTTGGCTGTGGTTCGGATGTTCTTACTTGGATTTGACATTTGAAGTAACTGTCTGAATTTTATTCTTGGGTGAGGGGGATATTTCACATTTTGCTAGTCCTTCTGGGCCTTTGAGGTGATCTTGGAAATGGACACTTCATGTCGAGGGCAATGGAGTAAAGAGGTGAAGCAGCCTGGATCTTCCATGGCCTGTGGTGTCCCCACACTTGTTCGGGACACCTAATCCTCAGTCTCCCACATGAACAACTATGGACCCCTC
>NW_027527548.1:2174401-2265266 GCF_008692635.1 Crocuta crocuta | reverse complement strand
GTGAGCAGGGGAGGGTCAGAGAGAGAGGGAGACACAGACTCTGAAACAGGCTCCAGGCTCTGAGCTGGCAGTCAGCACAGAGCCCGACGCAGGGCTCGGACCCATGAACCACGAGATCAAGACCTAAGCGAGAAAGTCGGACGCTTAACCGACTAAGGCGCCCCGTATGGGCCCCTCTTCTTTTAAGCCATAGGTTTCTTTGCTGTTGCTGTCATCATGGAGTTGAAACTAATCTGAATAGAAACAGCAGCCAAAGTGTATATTAACATAGAATGGTGGCTTAAGACGTCTCTATTTTCCTTATTTCTCATGTGCTCTCTCAGGAAGGCTGGGGAATTGTATGTTAACCAAAATGAGGTCATTAAGAAGGAGGGAGAGGTTGGATCTAGGAAACAGGTTGTCTAATCTGGGAGGAATGGAAATGCCACCATGATGGTGAAGAGAAGTCCCCAGTGCTGCTGTGTATTGTTCTGGAGCACAGCAGGCTGGTGCAGAGGCTGAAGACTTTCTGAGTTTCCATGGAGGAAAAGCAGCTACTAACCGGATGCTTAGGATGAGTGTCTTTAGCTGCAGCTGCATTCTTTGGCTCTACTTTGTACTACTGGTGGGCTCCTATTCTGTCCCAAAAAGTATACAGTTCTGGTATTCTGATTGTCAAGGAACTAACTGTCCTCCTTAAAATAATTTCCTTTTTGGAATGCCCCAGAGGAACTGAATGAAATTCCTTCAGATATTCAAAGGGAGGAAACTAGGAGATGAAAGCCAAAACTCCACATTTAATTTCAGCAGCTGCTCGCCTGGGGCAACACATCTTCTCTCCCTTCCACCTCTCAATGACCCAGAATTGTATTAAACAATCTGTTGCAAAAAGGCAACTTCTATTCGTTTTCAGAGCTTCACCGGGGTCTGCTGTTTCTTAAAAATAACCAGTTAAAATAATGAAGATACCATAGAGGCAGACTTTCGGTTGGCAACATTTTCTCCCCTTCATAAGAGACAGTTACATGTGGGAGGCAAATCTCCATTTGTAAAGTGTTCTCCTCTCTGGGAGTGGAAGCAAGGATTACTTTCAGCCCCTAGAAAGTCTTTATGAATGGAAGCCTGCAGGAGAAATCTGTACAACAACCATACCTTCGTTCACTGGGCCTTTCCTGGTGACTTCCCATAACTGGCCTACCCTTCCTTTCCATATCGTTTTGTCTTCAGCTGAAGATGTCATTAGAGGAGATGGCTCGGGCCATCTGGGGGACTTACTAAGTTTTCCTGGTCTCTCCCATGTATACTGGACGTATCCATGTTGGGAAACTTCACTTTGTTTTTCTTCTGCTAATCTGTCTTTTATTGCAGACAAGAACCCAGAAGGGGACAGGAAAAAACACTTTTTCTGCCTATACTGTCCTGGATACGCAAGAGGACAATACCTTCCTTCCCTCATCCTTCCACTGGGCGTCCCTACACGTTTGTGTTTCTTGACTTCTTTGGTCCTGAAGGAATAACCACTTTCACTCACTCGAGCTCCAAGTCCCCCTTATCCCTGAACGTCAAGACAAAGCCCCGCTCCTGAAGGGTGTTGGCCTGAGCCCCAGAATCCTTGTGACTTTCCCTTACTCTGAGCTCTAAGGCACTAAGCAGTGTTCTGTTAGGCCTTAATCCTTGCTGGCCTTGGTCTTTGCTGTATCGCATTGTGGACCCTTTCCTTGGGCTCCACCGCTAATAAGTGTGATGTGCTGACTCAGCCCATCAAATGAATATATATATTGTTCTCTGGGTCAGGAAGAGTCACAGATAGGAATACATCATAGGGACTTTATAATCTCCTCATCCAAGGGAAGGCATATCTTTAAATGATCTTCAAGGGGAGCTTGGATGGCTCAGTCGATTAAGCTTCTGACTCTTGATTTTGGCTCAGGTCATGATTTCATGGTTTGTGAGATGGAGCCCTGCCTCGGGCTCTGTGATGACAGGGGATGCTGCTTGGAATCCTCTCCCCCTCTCTCTGCCCCTCTCTGACCCTGAAATAACGAAATAAACATTAAAGTAATCTTCAAGATATGAATGGTGGAATATAATATAACATATAGTGTATTCTCATTTAGTCGAAGGGAACACTATGGGCTGGAAAGCCTGCCTGGCGTTATCAGACACCTCAGGCTGTGACTCATATCACCCAGGTAAAACAGGTGTCTGTCTACCAGGCAGACAAAGCAGGCAGCAAGAAGAGGATATAAGGAGGCAGAAGGAGGATCATTCTGGAAGCTCAGAGTGCCCACCTAGAGGGCAGGAACACCTTCTCTAATGACAGGAGCCACCAGCTTCCCGGGAGGGGGGATGCTTGTTCCATTTTGCAGTGACGTGGAGGCCAAGGTCTTGGGTCTTGCTTGAGGAGTTGGGCTTTGCATAAGTAGACAGGTCAGAGACCACCCTGTATGCACCAAATCCTGCTTTCTGTTCTGCTTGGGCATAGAGTTAGACTGTATTTCCCAGTCTCCTTTGCAAATAAGGGGACCACGTGACCACATTATGGCAAATAGAGTGTGGATGGAAGCAGAGCTCCACTTCTAGGCCTGGCTCTTAAAAGCCTTCTGTAGGCGCTTCCATGCAACCTCCTCCCATCTGCTGGCTGGATGCAGAGGAGGCTCTGGGAGACAATGGACTTATGGATAGAAAGATGCATGGTGCTCGAATCATGCGTGGCGTGGGGGTGCTCACCCAACACCCTCAGTGGAATGTATTGTGAATGAGAATAAGCTTTAACTGTGTTCACTGACATTTTTAGAAATCTCTGCATTTTTGCTACAGCCGTGAGTCTACTGACTACTATGTAGGTCTAACTGGGAAGGCAGAGTTGAGTGTCTGTAACCCATAGTGGGGTGGGAGGAACCGTTTGATCACTGTAAGGAGACAAACGGAACCACAGGAATGCGGTATAACACAATGTGGAGCCCTCGGGCTGGTTATCAGTTTATTTGGCAGAGACTTGAGTCTTCTCAGGATAGAGAGATCAAGGGGAGAATAGAATGGTCCTCAGCCAGGGCAAGGGAATAACCCAGCAGGGAGCCAGGTAGCACTCTTCTTAGACTACGTAGGCATCCTCTGGCCCACACCAGTGGTGGGGCAGCTAGAGCCTAGGCTTCATCATGGATTTGAAGGGTTCTCTGGAAGAGAAAAGTCAAGTGGTTAAAAGTCAGGGAACCCTAGGGAACATCCATGTCCAAACTTAACAACACCCCTGGACCCGGTTAATGAGAAAAGGGATTTGTTCTGTAATTCAGGGTTACCCACTGTTAAGCAATTTCTCCCAAGAGGTTTGCCAATTCAGCAGACAGGGGGAGGCTGGGTCTTCTGGGCCTACTTGAGACAAAGGGCCAATGGGGAGGTCAGACTAAGGAGTCCATAATTGGGGTCATGGTTAAGGAGGGATGAATAAGTGAAAGGTGACCCTTTGGGGGAACTTAAAGAAAGTGAAGGAAGAAAAGTGGAGCCCCCCCTGGCATGTTTGTGTCTTGTTTTATTTTGCCCTGAATGTCAGCCTAGGTACAGAGATAGTAGGACATTGTGTGACTTCTGTTCCAGGTCACAGCTTCTGAATGAGGGTGACCAGTAGTGAGGAAGCAGAAACGAATAATAATAAAATATTAACAAAGTTAAAAAAAAAAAAAGAAATACAGATTGTTACAAGATGCTGAAGACAGAATAAATTCAACTGACTCTAAGAGGCATTGAGAAAAAAGGATGAAAGAACACAAGAGATCCCAAATAAAATGCAAAAAATAAAAACAATAAGAGAAAATGATTAATAAAGAAGATGGACAAAGAAAATCTAAATAAATGAATATAATTGGAGTTCTTAAAACAAAACAAGGGTTATCAATATTAAAAATTATAATTAGAGGACACATTTCATCAACAAAAGAAAACCTAGAGATGCCTATGTGTCTCAGTCTGTTGAGTGTCTGATTCTTGATCTCAGCTCCAGTCTTGATCTCAGGGTTGTGAGTTCAAGTCTTGTGTTGAGCTCTGTAATGGGTATGAAGCCTACTCAATACATACATACATATGTACAAACATACTAACATACATACCTGAATCCATGTAAAAAGGGACCACCATAGTGACCCAGAAGAGCTCAAAAATCAGATGCTTGGTGTCCTCACTTATTTCTTCACCTTCTCACACCCACTCACTAATGATTTTCAGGAACTTAATTCTTCCCAAGCTAGGACACTGGACAGACACTACACAAATTGATGGGTATGCTTCTAGAGAATGTCATTTTAATGGTATCATTTTAGGGTTAGGAACACCTTCCTTAGGATAGAGCCTTCTTGAATTTGTATTTTGTGCCCATTCTAATTATATTTAGACCCATGTGCATTTCTTGGTGGTAGGTATTGCACTCAGCACCTAAACCCAACCCTTGCATTCCAGATAACTTCCTATAACTTCTTAGTTAGGGACCCTGAGTTTGTTATGAAACGTACAACTAGAAGAGGCACAGGTGGGACATACTTTGGGAGTGAAGGCATCAGTATGGACCCATTTGTGAGCATTGGGGGCAGCCAAAGGATGAAAATGAGTCAGGAGTGGGCAACAACATGATATATGAGATGGGGAAGATACTTCTAGAGTCCTCCCATCTGTACTGACATAGAGAAGGAGCATGTTTGGAGCATGAGAAGAGAACAGGTAATGCAGAAGCCATGATAACCTTGAGGCCATGTGTTTCTCACAGACAGACCAGCCTGATCAATGATTCCTCTCAGGCTGGAACCTGGCCTTCTGGAGATCCAGGTCATAGCACAATTTACATCTGCTCCCTCCTCTGCTTCCATGAGAGTCAAGGTCTTCCAAGGGTCCCCACTCCTCCGCTCGACCTGCCACAGGGGCACACAGTTGTTCCACAGCACAGAACGCGCGGTGCTGGCCAGGCAAGCACTCCTCCCAGCCAAAGCAGTCTAGGTGTGGCCTCTCAGTCCACTGAGTAGGAGTGGAGTGCCCAGAGAGCTCTGGGGAACATGGGCCAGGACACCAGTTATCACAATGGAGAAGACCAGCAGCTTCCAGTAGAATTCACGGTCGGGGTGAGCACACTGGTGGCAAGGAGTAGGTCAGCTGGCAGCACACTGTACCCACATGGGAGGGAGCACTGGTCATGGACGTGGGAGGTCATTCCCTATGTGGGCCCTGGCAGGTAACTTTGCCTCTCTTAATAGTCTCTCCCAGGGTGTTGGGGGTCATGGCCAAGCACTGGCAAGATGCTTGCAGAGTCAGGCTGTCCGAGGAAGCACCACGTACATGCTCCCACACAGCATGCCCTTACCGCCCACCTACATCTGATGATGTCTGTGCTGCTGGTTGGTCACGATCTCTTTCCTATGGGCTCCGGGTCCTAGCTCCCAGGATAGGTGGAGAAGCTCCTCCAGTACCAGGAGCCCTGGAACGCTTCTGAGATGGCCAAAGACTCTGGCCTGAAAGAGGCAGGTTTCCACTCCAGACAATCCTCACTGATGCCCAGCAGGAAGTGCTGCCCTGGAGTGTAACACTGCACCCCTGCCTCCAGCAAGCCCTGCATATCCCCCTGAGTTCTTCACACTTGACTCCATTTCTCCTTTGGGCACATGTGACCTAGTCCCTGGGTTAGTCCAAGGACTACCTCAGAGGAGCTGTGCTTGCACAGAGTAGTCAGGAGTCTATACCACAGTGATTAAAGTCCACTGATTCATCATGAGACCATGGGCAACACTTAGTGGCCAATTAATTCTTGGTAGCATCACCATAAACAACCTGTTTCCCATCACTTGGCTTCTCACTGGATTAAAAATGAGAGAGAATGAGACCATAGGAGGGGGATTGGGTAAAGGTGGGGACCACTCATTTGATGGAAGACACTAGAGTCTCAGGTCCTGGCACTCCATTCCATGCCCCCTCACAAAAGGGGCCATATTGATGGAGGATGGGGTGGGAGATGATAGTGTAGGCACTCACTTCCACACCCATGGTCTCACCATAATGGAGAAGCAGCGAGGAAACAGGAGATGCAGACAAATATCCTCCTCTAGCCACAACTTGACCTCTCACTCTTGGCCTTGAACATGTCACTTAACCTCCCTGGGATTGACCTTCTTCATTGTAAGGACAGTAATCTGAACCTCACAAGAAGAATGAGAACAGAATGGAGGTAAATTAAATTTAAGAAGAGGTCTCCTTGGGTGCCTCCTACTCTGTGCCCCAAAGTATAGCCCCACCTACCTCATTTTTAACTTGGCCCTTCTGACTCCAGGCTGAGGAGTGTTCTGGTTCGCACTGGGAGATACCGCACATGAGCAGTTTCTCCCCTGGCAGTACTGCTTCAGTGAGCAGATCAACAATAAAGCTGGGCCTCAGGGCCCTGGCAGGGGAGCAGGGGCCAATGGGAGAGAAAATAGGAAGTATGACAAGTATATCAGAGCCCTGGACTCAGAGAATGGGACATTCTGGAGTCTGCACCGGGTCCTCAATGATTACAGGCACAAGGAGTAAAGTAGGCAGGTCTGTGGACATTTGTTCTGGTTTATTTGACAGGAACAAGCAGTTCAGACAGGAGGGAGGGTGCATTCCTCTAGACACCCTGGTGCCGGGGATCTGAGGTCCTGGTGTCTTGGTCTGCCTAGAGGGTTGGGGGAGCAGGATGCACAAAACAGCCCCACCACCCACTCCCTAGAGGCTCATGCAAATATTTCCACAGAAGGTTGAACAGCATATGTTATTTGCTTGACAATCTTGGTGATATTCACATGGACGTCTGCACATATATATGTTGGTGTGTTTTTCACAAACCTTGACTTCATTGAAGAGCTCTATCTCTGAAACAGAGCAGGAGCAGGGTCAGCAGAACCAGACCCCTAGGGAGCACATGTCTCAAGCTTAAAGCCCCTCCAAGGACCCCAGTACCCAGGTCCCACTTATGAAGCTCTTAAGCTTTTCAAGGAACTCACTTTCTGCCCTTTACCCAATCCTGGTAGTATCTTAAATCCTATATCCCTCAAATTTAGCCAACGGATCTCAATGCCTGGCCTTCCTGGGCCTCTCCATTCCCTGGAGCCAAGGACCTGTCTCCCTTGTAAGTCATGGCCTTGGTGAAGTCACCCCCATAGAGTCTAACCTCTAAGAACTCAGCAAAGTCTGAGACATCCTGCAGACCCTCTCACTCCCCAGGATTTGCAGGGTCCAGATTGGGAGATGACTTGCCACTTTGCCCCCTCTCTCCTGTGCCAGTCACTGTGTCCAGGACCGCTGCCGCTTCCCAGAAAATACCACTTGCACTAGTTCCCTTCCACTGCCACCATCCTGGTCCCTCTGATGAGAACTCTGACTTGACCCTGGACACCCCAAAACTTACTTTCCCAGGGCCCTTTCATTCTGCACCTACTCCCATCACTATTTCAGGATGTTTACACGGCACATAAGTGAAGAAATCCAAGAACAGTTGTTTGGCTTCCCCAAGTGATTCTCGGCCCTGACGTACCTCTCACTACATTATGTACCATTTGTGTCCTGTATTTGGAATGGAGAATCGAAAGACATAGGTTCCCCCTCCACCCTCATTGTTGTTCCCAGTGCTGAGTAAAGAGGCCGGAGAGTCAGGGCTGGGGGGACCCGGAGTCTTCACAGCGCTGTGGTCAGAGCAGGATGTGATTTAAGATTCAGGTCCTCCCCAGAAGGCACACAGCCCCTCCTGGCCCCCTTCCCTCCCCACCCCCTTAGTCCATCACCTACTCTGCATCCCGTTCAGTTTACGGTGCCCTCCCTGGGCCTGTAGCAGCAGCACAGAGAGGAGCAGGAGGGGCAGCAGAGCCTGGGTCGGCATGCCTCTGGCCAGAGCAGAGGGCTCGCAGTCTGGGAGAGACTTCCCTGGAGAGCTGGGTGGTTGTCCTGGGCTCCTCCCTGCCTCCGCTGGCCAAACAAGAAGCCTTTCCCCTCCTCCCCTCTGCCTGCTCCTGACCATGGCCTGTTCTCTGGGACTCGGGCTTCTGTAGATGACCCCTCCTCCTACACGATTTACTCTCTCCTTTGCAAACAATTCTTCTTACTTTCTAATTATAAGATAATTTACAGTAAAAAGGAGAAAGATATAATTGAAAAAATTGTCATAATCTCACTGCAGAGAATTAACCTGTGCCTCTTTGTATTACCATTCTATTTTTTGCATATTTAACATAAATTATCTGTTGTTTTCTCACATTTGGGATCACTGACCTTTTGTTACCCATCTTTTCCCATCCTCATCTAATCAGGAATAATTTCCCAGTATGGTTTTCCATAAGTACACATGTCTCACTTAGAATAAATACCTGTTGTTGCGGTGCCTGGGTGGCTCAGTAGATTAAGTGTCCAACTTCAGCTCAGGTCATGATCTCACAGTTTGTGGGTTTGAGCTCTGTATCGGGCTCTGTGTTGATGGCTCAAAGCCTGGAGCCTGCTTCGGATTCTGTGTCTCCCTCTCTCTGCCCCTTCCTTGCTCCTGCTCTGTGTGTCTCTCTCTCAAAAATAAATAAACATTTAAAAGAATTTTTTAAAAATTATCTATTGCCAAGCATTTGCCTTGTTCTAATTACTGATTATCTAGACAGTATATTATGTTGAGCATTTTCAACCATAAATCTTTATTTTTTAGACTAATATAAGAGAGATGGAACTTATGGATGTAAGGGTTAAGTAGGCATTTCAAGTAGAAGTAAATAAATGCACACATACATACCTGTTTACCTCTACAGATGCACACACACACGGAGAGACAAACAGAGAGAGGAGGAGTAAGTTTTGTAATTAAACATGTCTACATATGTTGAACTCAACAGAGGATGAGTGTCAATTTCTTCAAATGTTGTAAGGCACCACAGTATAAATCAGGAGATGTTGTGGGGGAATCAGCCCTCTATTGTCTATAAAAATTTGAGTAGCAGAGGTGTGTTCATAGGTTTTGTGCTTTGAAACCTGATTCCAATATTTGCCAGCTTCGTAACACTGGGACAATCCTAAGACCTCTATAGACTTCGTTTACTCGTTATTTCTTGGCACCTCCAGTGTGTGGATGAAATAAGATGACATCTATAAGCACCTTCATACTACCTGGCACACAGCGGGTACTCAATGTAGTACATTTGTCTTCTCTCCAGCCTTGCTTCCCAACCACACATAGCAAGCCCCACACAAGCAAGGACTCTTACCTCTTAGTTTATACTGGGTCTTAAGACCCAGCCCTGGAATTGGACTCTTAGAAGAGAAACCTTTTGGTCCAGGAGCCAGTGGGACTTGCATGCTTATACAAGCAGATCCGCTGACTCCACGTGGATTGGTGGCAGAGCCAGGAGTGGATATAGGAACCCAAAATAGCCATTTCAAATGAACTATCTCTAGTCTCTTAAAGAACAATGTGGGGAATTTGTTCTGGTTTAATGGAGTGAGGGGGTGAAGTCTGCATCAGGGACCTTTTCCTGTTCCATGAGGTTGAGAGTCAATTACTCTACCTTGTCCTTCAACTTAAATTATTTCTTCCTGTTGACAGGCTCCACTACCTACTCCCTTAGGGGGAGCCTCTCAGCCTTTCCTTTCTCACCTGCCTCCTCTTCTCTACTTGTTCATCCTAGTGGCTGTGGGAAGATCTCCACAAACGGTGTCCTCTTTCGACATTTTCTGAGTGGGATAGTTTTAGCCCAAAACACTCAACCCTCACCCTTTACTCTGAGGTCAATTGTACAGACCTCCCTATCCAAAAAGGATTCCTAAGTGATGCCACCAGCAGCCATTTTTTTCTTTGGAGGTTGGATCCTTTTAAAAATGCAAACACTGGGGCGCCTGGGTGGCTCAGTCAGTTAAGCATCTGACTTTGGCTCAGGTCATGATCTCATGGTTCGTAGGTTTGAGCCCCACATCGGGCTCTGTGCTGAGAGCCAGCTCAGAGCTTGGAGCCTGTTTCAGATTCTGTGTCTCCCTCTCTCTCTGACCCTCCCCTGCTCATGCTGTCTCTCTCTCTCTCAGAAATAAATAAAACATTAAAAAATTTAAAAAATGCAAACACTGTATGATCTCACTTATATGTGAGTAGAAAACAAAGACAGCTGAAACTCATACCTACAAAGAACAATTTGGTGGTTGCCAGAGGTGGGAGGTAGGGTATGAATAAAATGTGTTCAAAAGGTAAAATTTTTAGTTATAAAATGAGTAAGTCCTGGAGATGTACTGTACAACATGGTGACTGTAGTTAACAGTACCATCAGGGCGCCTGGGTGGCTCAGTCAGTTAAGCGTCTGACTTTGGCTCAGGTCATGATCCCACGGTTCGTGGGTTCGAGCCCTACGAGCCCTGCGTCGGGCTCTGTGCTGACAGCCAGCTCAGAGCCTGGAGCCTGCTTTGGATTCTGTGTCTCCCTCTCTCTCTGACCCTCCCCTGCTCACGCTGTCTCTCTCTCAGAAATAAAACATTAAAAAAAACAACAACCCAGTACTGTAGAGTATATTGAAAAGTTACTAAGAGACTAGATCTTAAAAGCTCTCATCACAAGGAAAACAAATGTGTGATTGTGTGGTGATGAATGCTAGCTAGATTTTATTTTGATGATCATTTCAGTATATCAATTTTGAATCATTATTCTGCATACCTGAAACTGATACAATGTCATATGTCAATTATATATTGTTGCACATGAATTTAGCCTCAGTCCTTCCATCTTAACCCAGAGTTTATCTTCTAGGCCTGCACTTGGAGGGCTACGTGACTATCCTCAGGGGCAAGGAAAAAAAAACAAGTAAGAGACAAGAGACAAGGGTTAATATATTCTGCTAATGGTTGTTTATGACACAGTTTGCATACTTGGTCCTTGAGATAATGACTATTCCCTTGAAACTCCCCTACATCCCTAAACCTGTGCCTTGAAAATAGCGAATGTTGTCCTACCTACTGCTCTCTTTATCACTTTGTAGCCTTTTTGCAATAACCGCTCAATTCTGCTTCTGCGCTGCCTGCTTGCCTGCATGCTCATTATAAAAAGCCCTAAGCCCTTGGACTCGGGACGCACATTTAGAGTTCTGTGTTAATTCTGTGTGGTCCCGGCCAGTAATAAGGACTCCCTTAATTTGGCTTCAGTGGTCTCAGTTGGTGTCTGTGTCTCTAGGCAAAACAATATCAATTTAAAAATGCAAATGCATGTGGAGTATATTTCTAGGATATATGGAGAGCTCAGGAATGGAGACTATGAGAGCAGACACCAACAACACAAACCTACAGCTGTAGAAGAAAACATACGCACCTTATGAATCAAAAATACATGAGCAAGTATTATTTATAGGTGTAATATATGTGTGTATGTGTATATATATAGTCATATAATATGTACACATACATGATAATGTGTATGTATCTGTACATACATCCATGTCCATCTCTGTGTGTGTGTGAGTATACATTAGGGGTGTTTATATATATATGTGTAAAAATGTGTGTGTTTATATATGTGTGTGAATACACACTGTGTATATAAAATATACAGATAGTGACAGCAAGAGCCTGCTCTTTTCCTAAATTCTACACAGCTTTTTTGCATAGCCATCTGCATGATGCAGAACTAAGAGTGGTAAGAATCCTGGCAGGAAGCTCCTCGGCACTCTCAGCGACTGGGCTCCTCAAACAGACCCCTGTGGGCCCCTAATATCGGCGCCAGACACAGGGCAGGGCTGTGATTGCCCTTAGGGAACATCGTTCTCCTAACACGGAAAGCAAGGACTTGGGAATCCATATTCAGTGACTTTAGGTTTGGCACCATTTGCAGTCCCCATCGAAGTTCCCTTCAGTTTGCTCCCACACATTTGAATCCAGGTCCCTAATGTCTGCCTTTGGTCTCTATACAGTCCACCCTCCTCAGCCAAGTCCCTGAAACCCCACTGCTCAATGCACCCAACACATCCCGGGGGAAATCACTTGTATATGGATGTCTCTAGTCAATGTAGGAAATATTCTTGGAGACCGAGTTTGAAAGAAGGAGGTATGCTCCTTGGGAGCCCTGGCCCTTGCCCATTTGACTCTTGTCTTTTGTCTAATCAGCTCCAAATCATGGCTACAAGTGCCCAATATAATCCCCCCTCTGATATTTGGTGAGCAGATCCCACCCCTCCACTCGCAAGCCCCTGACAAGATCTTCATGATAGATTCCATCACTTCCCTTCCCTCATTGACTGGGTGGTCATCTGTCTTTCCTAAAGTCTTCCCTATACAGTCTTTTTTTCTTTATCCACATACGACTCCCAGGGCATTTGGTGGGAGATGGTGTTATGCCTGAATTAGCAAAAAAGAATCAATACAGACAAGGGTGGGACCTTATTAGCACAAAGCAAGTCCAAGGCAAATAGATGTACAAACTGCCCTTCACTCCCCACCTTTGGGTAGATCAGATGCATTAGATAAAATTCTAGACTTGGGTCGGCTTAGGTGGCCAGAGCTGTGACTCAGGTACACAGCGTTCCTCCTAACTTACAGGAGGTAATGCTCACATCAAAGACAATTCGCTACTTTGGAATGGTACTACATGATACAGCCAACATGTAGTTCCCGGGTAGAACTTACAGATCTGCCACAATCCAAATCACCATTAAGTTCTAGGCCTTTGAACTTTGTTTTTCTGCTCCTCTGGCCCCCATTCCAGGCCACAACCTCCTCCCTCCTCCCCAAAAGAAAGTGGCCACATAAAAAGAGCTTTCAGCCAGTTACTGCAGATACTCAACTCAGATACCTTCAGAGGTAGGTGGGGGTAAGGGTATTGAGACATGAAATTTTATTTGTGGCTTCTTGAATCAGTTCCCGGCCCAGGTGGTATCGACAATATTTATGTGAGATGGGAATTATTGTCTCTGGTGTCCAAATAAGAAAACTGAGAAGTGACATACCTGTCTGAGGTTCCACAGGTAAAAGGGGCAGACATGAAACAAGATACCAGTATTGCCGACTCTAAATCTAACGCTCTCTCCTCTTAAACATTATCTGGAAAGCCTAGGATGCTGAATTCTGAGGGGAGCAGTAGCTCTGGGTCTCTGTGATGCCTAGGGGCCTTGCACCACCCTACACTCTGTCTCAAACGATGACCAAAGAATCACCCAGAATCCTGTATGTGAGTAGTACCCGGCCTGGGTGTGATTATATTTCTCTTCTCTGGCTCAGTTAGCGCACCTGAGGTGTGCAAAGAAGGGGATTGGATATCCCCACGGTCCTGAACCCCCTTTAAGGACAAGTAAGGAACTCAGAAAACTGAACTAAGAGTAAGACCTTCTCAATGAACAGATCTCAAAGTTCTGGAAAACTGAAAAGGCAGTTTCCAGGAATCCAGGTCCACTGCAGTGCATGCTCACCTTCACCCAGCTACCTCCTCCCTCATACCCCACCTGTAAGTGGACGACAGAGCATCTGCATTGCGCGACTCTCTTGCTGTGTGCTGACACCTTCAGAGGTGAGCCAGGCTCCAGAATCGGATATCCTGCCACCTTGAGCTGGTTTTCTTGTGCAAACAATGTGAGCGATTTAAAGGATTTCTGGAAACCTGTCATGCTAAAGACACTTTGCCTTTGCCCTGGAGCTTCAGCAATTAGGTGATATCTTTTGGTAAACATTGCCCAGTGGTAAGTGAAGCCCCAGTACCTTCACCTGGCAGTTTTCCTTCATCCAGCCATGCTGAGGCAAGCTTGTGGGGACAGGTTCTGGAAGGAGAATGTTGGAGCGCAGATGTAAGCACCTAAGAGTGGAAGTCCCCCCAACATCTGATCTTTTACATCTTAAAGCTTCTCTCATCCTTTTGTTTATCTCCATAATCTCCTTTCTTCTTCCCTTCAGGTCTCCTAACTCCAACCTGCTCAAAGTCAATGTGTCAAAGATTCACATGCCTAAAACTTGCATTTTTCCAGCTTCTAAATTTCACTTATTCTGAAAGGAGAATAAGTTTTCAAAGGTCCCTTTGAAACATTTTGCGCCTTTTATTTTTTTAAAAAATATTTTTATTTATTTCTAGGAGAGAGAGAGAGAGAGACAGCGTGAGCAGGGGAGGGTCAGAGAGAGAGGGAGACACAGACTCTGAAACAGGCTCCAGGCTCTGAGCTGGCAGTCAGCACAGAGCCCGATGCAGGGCTTGAACCCACGAACCGTGAGATCATGACCTAAGCGAAAGCCGGACGCTTAACCGACTAAGCCACCCAGGCGCCCCTCTCTTGTCTGTATTCTTTATTCAGAATGACTACTTGTTTCTTTTCTTCTCCTGGAAAATGTAGGTAGGTCCCCCACCTTTTGTGTGACTGCTCAGTCACAAAACATCTCAACTTAATAATTAAATGTGGGGCGCCTGGGTAGCTCAGTCAGTTAAGCATCTGACTTCGGCTCAGGTCATGATCTTGTGGTTTGTGAGCTCGAGTCCCACGTTGGGCTCTGTGCTGACAGCTCAGAGCCTGGAGCTTGCTTTGGATTTTGTGTCTGCTCCTCCCTTGCTCATGCTCTGTCCTCTCTCTGTCTCTCAATAATAAGTACATGTTTAAAAAATTTTTAAATAATTACATGTGCAGGTGCATTTAATTAACCACAACTCCACCAATTGTTGACAACTGTGGAGCAAGTGTGGACTCTCTCCTCCCACAGAAGCTCTAGCTGTGGAAAAGGATGTGGTTAATATCTCCATCTTGGGCTCTTTGTGGTTCTGTTCTGTCACCCCCATCTGGCTAAAAAGCATTTCTGCCTCCTATAGAGTAGAGGCAGGGAGAGCCAGTGGGAGGGAGTAGGGCAGTTCTCACACAGTAGATGTTACCCTAAGCTGGCTTTGTGCCGCTGGCACTATTTCATGGGAGATTTCAAGGGTTCACTGCACACACAAAACCCTCTGGCCATTGACAACTTAGATGTGCCCCAACTGCAATCCTCTTCTCTGTTACTAAAGGCCACACTGGCCAGATACCTCACCCTTTCCAGTCTTCAGTCATGACTCAGATCTTTGGTATCCCTACAAACTTCTGGAGACACACAGTAAGCTCTATGAGTAGTAGAGCCTTTTCTCTCCATTGGAATTAGAAGACAGCTTCTCTGCTTCCTGAGTAGAGCTTTGTACCAATAAAATCTTTGAAACCTTCTCAACTCCTTCAACTTTGGATCATCTGTTCAGATGAAAGCTTGGAGTTCCTTGACAGTTCTTGGCTGTCAACTTTCTCAAGTCCTGTGGAGTAACCTATCTGTCATAACTCATTTTGGATTCACTCTGGCACTCTGTCTTAGGGTCTAGACTAACACGTCCATTATAATATCCTATTATATATGTTCTTGAGTAAAAAAAAAATCCAGGACACTTGATGTGTTCTATTATTCCAAGTTCATCAAAATATTGAGGACAACAAAAAGGATTCACATACACTGGTTATCTCTGAGTGGTGCAATTACTAATGCCTATCTATTTCCTTCTTGTAGTTTTTGTTGTTTGACTAGTTATACAAGCTGAAGATTTATTGATTTCTAATCAGAAAAAGCAATGCATTTTTAAACGAAATAATTTTGCAAAAGAAGTGGCATGTAATATGAGATGGGGAAGTAGCCTCGGGAAGCCAATGGCTAGTTTGACATGTTGTTGGGTAACAGAGGGTGAAAAGGGAAAGTAGGAGAAAGAATAACCCAATATTCATGAGCACGTTCTCTCTCTCTCTCTGATCCTACTCTCCTTAATTCCTGTTCTACCTCTGGCGGCACTGGGAGAAGACCAGAACTCAACCCAAACACGCATAGAGACCACTGTCATGAAGCCTTGGGTTCTCCTACTCAGCATGCTCATCTATGGGGTTTTAATGCCTGTGCCTGTTCTGGGAGACCTCAGGAACAACATTTTTTGTAGGTCGTATGGCAAGGGAAGAGGAAGCTCTGCCCAGGCCTGGGATGTCTGGTGTGTTAACTGATTCAGGGACCACCATTCCCAGATCCCAACCCTCCTTAGAGCAGAGACATCCAAGAAGGATTTTGGTTGGATGTTCCCAATTAAGTGTCCTTCTTGCTCCCCCTCTTATCTCTGAAAGCTAGAGATAAGGGTATATGGAAAGGGAACATAGCTAGTCCATAAGTCCATTCCATAAGCTTGTGGGAAATGATATTTGACAAAGTTAGGCTACCTTAGGCAGGGGAAGCACCAGCACAGAGCCTCCTTGTGAGCCCTTCTTTTCAGAATCTCTGTGCCTTTGATGAATACCAAAAGAGCAATGTTATTTACTTGGAATATGAAAAAATGGAAAAGACAAAGAAGGGATCCTTAGAATCTAAGTTTGGGGTCAGAGGATAAAATGGGGATCATAAAGGGAGGGTTGTGGGCCAGTGAAAGATATGGAATCTGGGGAGAGGCTGAGTGTTTAGGTGGTACCAGCATGGAAGCAAATAGACAATGGGAACTATAGGTGCCTATTCTCCCCCAGCTCAGTTTTCCATTCTGCTATAGTGTGTGGAAATTGGAGCTACAGACTGTTTCGGACCCTGAAATCCAACATCCTCTAAGAGTAGACTTGGTGAAGTGGTGCCATAAATGCTGAGGTTGTCCTGGGTCCTATCTTTAGGGAGCTTGGGGAGAGCCTGAAGGCCTACAGGACTATAGGGACATGGGGAAAGAGGGAAGGTATGTCATGCAAGAATGGTCTCCTGTGAAAAGACACAACTAGAATTCAAGAAAAGGTTTTTCTTAAAATGCAGAGAAATATTTTCTTTGTGACTTCAAACTCAGGTTCCAGAGCTCAGAGATTGTTAAGCTTGAGAAGAGTTTCTTCTCTAAGTTGTGGGTGGCTGGATCTGCCAACATCTGTATCTCAGTTCCAGTGGGAAGAACAGAAATTGTGCAGTGCTGGGTACAGCCTCTGTTAAAGTACTGTGTGAAGAGGTGCACTAAATTGCAGGAGTGTTTATCTCCCAATCATACATGCTGCTGGACCTTCTGTGGAAACATCTGCTTGGACAATGAGTGAGTTGGCTGGAGTGGGAAGGTCAGGCCTGGACATGCTTTCTCACTACAGGTCACCCTCATTCAGAAGCTGTGACCTGGAACAGAAGTCACACAATGTCCTACTATCTCTGTACCTAGGCTGACATTCAGGGCAAAATAAAACAAGACACAAACATGCCAGGGGGGGCTCCACTTTTCTTCCTTCACTTTCTTTAAGTTCCCCCAAAGGATCACCCTTCACTTATTCATCCCTCCTTAACCATGGCCCCAATTATGGACTCCTTAGTCTGACCTCCCCATTGGGCCGTTGTCTCAAGTAGGCCCAGAAGCCCAGCCTCCCCCTGTCTGCTGAATTGGCAAACCTCTTGGGAGAAATTGCTTAACAGTGGGTAACCCTGAATTACAGAACAAATCCCTTTTCTCATTAACCGGGTCCAGGGGTGTTGTTAAGTTTGGACATGGATGTTCCCTAGGGTTCCCTGACTTTTAACCACTTGACTTTTCTCTTCCAGAGAACCCTTCAAATCCATGATGAAGCCTAGGCTCTAGCTGCCCCACCACTAGTGTGGGCCAGAGGATGCCTACGTAGTCTAAGAAGAGTGCTACCTGGCTCCCTGCTGGGTTATTCCCTTGCCCTGGCTGAGGACCATTCTATTCTCCCCTTGATCTCTCTATCCTGAGAAGACTCAAGTCTCTGCCAAATAAACTGATAACCAGCCCGAGGGCTCCACATTGTGTTATACCGCATTCCTGTGGTTCCGTTTGTCTCCTTACAGTGATCAAACGGTTCCTCCCACCCCACTATGGGTTACAGACACTCAACTCTGCCTTCCCAGTTAGACCTATATAGTAGTCAGTAGACTCACGGCTGTAGCAAAAATGCAGAGATTTCTAAAAATGTCAGTGAACACAGTTAAAGCTTATTCTCATTCACAATACATTCCACTGAGGGTGTTGGGTGAGCACCCCCACGCCACGCATGATTCGAGCACCATGCATCTTTCTATCCATAAGTCCATTGTCTCCCAGAGCCTCCTCTGCATCCAGCCAGCAGATGGGAGGAGGTTGCATGGAAGCGCCTACAGAAGGCTTTTAAGAGCCAGGCCTAGAAGTGGAGCTCTGCTTCCATCCACACTCTATTTGCCATAATGTGGTCACGTGGTCCCCTTATTTGCAAAGGAGACTGGGAAATACAGTCTAACTCTATGCCCAAGCAGAACAGAAAGCAGGATTTGGTGCATACAGGGTGGTCTCTGACCTGTCTACTTATGCAAAGCCCAACTCCTCAAGCAAGACCCAAGACCTTGGCCTCCACGTCACTGCAAAATGGAACAAGCATCCCCCCTCCCGGGAAGCTGGTGGCTCCTGTCATTAGAGAAGGTGTTCCTGCCCTCTAGGTGGGCACTCTGAGCTTCCAGAATGATCCTCCTTCTGCCTCCTTATATCCTCTTCTTGCTGCCTGCTTTGTCTGCCTGGTAGACAGACACCTGTTTTACCTGTCAGATCCTGGTCACAGCCGTAACGCCAGGATAACTTCCCACCCGCTAGTGTTCCCATAGTGTTCCCTTCGACTAAATGAGAATACACTATATGTTATATTCCACCATTCATATCTTGAAGATTACTTTAATGTTTATTTCGTTATTTCAGGGTTGGAGAGGGGCAGAGAGAGGGGGAGAGAGAGAATTCCAAGCAGGATCCCGCTGTCAGTACAGAGTCTGAGGCAGAGCTCGATCTCCAAACCATGAAATCATGACCTGAGTCAAAATCAAGAGTCAGACGCTTAATCGACTGAGCCATTCAAGCTCCCCTTGAAGATCATTTAAAGATATGCCTTCCCTTGGATGAGGAGATTATAAAGTCCCTATGATGTATTCCTATCTGTGACTCTTCCTGACCCAGAGAACAATATATATATTCATTTGATGGGCTGAGTCAGCACATCACACTTATTAGCGGTGGAGCCCAAGGAAAGGGTCCACAATGCGATACAGCAAAGACCAAGGCCAGCAAGGATTAAGGCCTAACAGAACACTGCTTAGTGCCTTAGAGCTCAGAGTAAGGGAAAGTCACAAGGATTCTGGGGCTCAGGCCAACACCCTTCAGGAGCAGGGCTTTGTCTTGACGTTCAGGGATAAGGGGGACTTGGAGTGAGTGAAAGTGGTTATTCCTTCAGGACCAAAGAAGTCAAGAAACACAAACGTGTAGGGACGCCCAGTGGAAGGATGAGGGAAAGAAGGTATTGTCCTCTTGCGTATCCAGGATAGTATAGGCAGAAAAAGTGTTTTTTCCTGTCCCCTTCTGGGTTCATGTCTGCAATAAAAGACAGATTAGCAGAAGAAAAACAAAGTGAAGTTTCCCAACATGGATACGTCCAGTATACATGGGAGAGACCAGGAAAACTTAGTAAGTCCCCCAGATGGCCCGAGCCATCTCCTCTAATGGCATATTCAGCTGAAGACAAAATGATATGGAAAGGAAGGGTAGGCCAGTTATGGGAAGTCACCAGGAAAGGCCCAGTGAACGAAGGTATGGTTGTTGTACAGATTTCTCCTGCAGGCTTCCATTCATAAAGACTTTCTAGGGGCTGAAAGTAATCCTTGCTTCCACTCCCAGAGAGGAGAACACTTTACAAATGGAGATTTGCCTCCCACATGTAACTGTCTCTTATGAAGGGGAGAAAATGTTGCCAACCGAAAGTCTGCCTCTATGGTATCTTCATTATTTTAACTGGTTATTTTTAAGAAACAGCAGACCCCGGTGAAGCTCTGAAAACGAATAGAAGTTGCCTTTTTGCAACAGATTGTTTAATACAATTCTGGGTCATTGAGAGGTGGAAGGGAGAGAAGATGTGTTGCCCCAGGCGAGCAGTTGCTGAAATTTGGAACCTAAGAGACGGAACGTAGCTCAGGGGACACGTGTGTCCAGCCAAGGAGCGGTACATGGAGGAGAGGAGGCAGAACCAGATGGGGCCGTGAGAGACCAGTCACGTGTTTGCAACTCCACACCCCAGAGCCCTTCGCTACCCCCTGCAGGACCTGGTGAAGTGCTGGGTCTCCTGCCAGGCTCACGCTCAGACATCCAGAGTTAACATCATGAAGTGGTTGTTTCTCCAGCTGCTGACACTCTGCTGCCTGGTGATCTTGCCAGTGGCAGGAAGTTTTAAAAGCAAAACGGAGACTACAACTCCATCTCCAAAATTCAGTAGGTATTCTGGTGGAGCTTCAAAATGAAGAGGGGGTTGAAAGCAGAAGAAACAGGGACTGACATATATGAAAGCATTGCTTCCTTTTGTAAACCAGGATACTGTGGAAAGCTGAATGTGCACTTCTCAAGTTTGAGAGTCTTCTGATGCTACAAGTAATGATGTTTTTATGTGTGTTGTGAGGACTGTGGTGGCTACAGGACATTTTTTGGAAGAGGACCTTAGCAGTGAAAATCTCCACAAGGTTCAAAACCCATGTGGAGGGTGCCTAGACTGAGCCACTAGGTGTTTATGACTCCAGTTAGGAGTTCCAAGCATGAGTACCAAATTGGGAATGGGGTACTAACTATTTCTTGAAATATGCCCTCTGCTTAGGGAGTTGGGTATTTTAGAACACTGGGCANTGCCAGGCTCACGCTCAGACATCCAGAGTTAACATCATGAAGTGGTTGTTTCTCCAGCTGCTGACACTCTGCTGCCTGGTGATCTTGCCAGTGGCAGGAAGTTTTAAAAGCAAAACGGAGACTACAACTCCATCTCCAAAATTCAGTAGGTATTCTGGTGGAGCTTCAAAATGAAGAGGGGGTTGAAAGCAGAAGAAACAGGGACTGACATATATGAAAGCATTGCTTCCTTTTGTAAACCAGGATACTGTGGAAAGCTGAATGTGCACTTCTCAAGTTTGAGAGTCTTCTGATGCTACAAGTAATGATGTTTTTATGTGTGTTGTGAGGACTGTGGTGGCTACAGGACATTTTTTGGAAGAGGACCTTAGCAGTGAAAATCTCCACAAGGTTCAAAACCCATGTGGAGGGTGCCTAGACTGAGCCACTAGGTGTTTATGACTCCAGTTAGGAGTTCCAAGCATGAGTACCAAATTGGGAATGGGGTACTAACTATTTCTTGAAATATGCCCTCTGCTTAGGGAGTTGGGTATTTTAGAACACTGGGCATGTAGAGGAGAAATCAAATGCATGCTTGACCAAGAGAAGTTTGGAATCAGTGGGGTAAAAAATTGAAATCAGCACAATTGAGGGGAGCGATGTGGGTCCGTAACTGGTGGTGGAGGTTTCTGGGGAACAGCTAGGTTTGGACAGCTGTCTTAGTGAGACAGGGAAAAGTATAAGACAGTCCTTCGTCTTCTCTGCGATCCATCCCCCCTTCCCTGTAAATGAGAAGAAGAGACAAGAACATCTCTTGGGACTCTTTGTTCTGGGAAATGGGTTTCAGGACTCAGTTCCTGTGATGTTAAATTCCATGCAAGTGATTTTATGGTTGGTGGATTTGTTAGGGGTGGGAGCTGGATTTTGACTCTAGGAACCAGGAAGGCCACCCAGATCCCTGCCAGAGAGAAGAAGAAGAAAAACCAATGGAGTGAGTCCTGGGTCCTTAAAGCGGTGGTTAATAGTGCAAAATAGTCTTCTTCTTGGAGTCACTGCTCATGTGTTCCTTCTCAGTTATAGTAGAACCAAAGCTGAGAGCCTGCATGAGGACTCCCAGTGACTACGAGTGTGGCAGAAAGTGCACGTATGCCTGGGAGTGCAGCGTGGGCTACGAATGCTGCTCCTCTGTCTGTGATACTATCTGCATGAATGTCAGAAAACCTGGTAGGATCATGAAGCACCCCTCTCTTGCCATTTGGTTTTTAAGACTATAGACTGTCTAACTGAGGGGACAGAGAGAATATGCCTTCCTAGTCCTGGTACCCAGGCCAACTTGAGGGACCCCACCCTTTCCTCCCATCCCAAGTCCCTGTCCTGCCTCTCCCCCCATGTCACTTGCAGGCCTACCTGATTTATCCAAACCTCATAGCTCTGACATTTATGTGTCTTTACTCATTGGACTTAAGACATCTGTGGGGTGCTTGGGTGTCTCAGTTATTTAAACTTCTGACTTTTCATCTCAGCTCAGGTATGGATCACAGGGTTGTGAGTTCAAGACCCACACTGGGCTCCGTGCTGAGCATGAGGCTTGCTTAAACCAAGCAAGCAAATGAACGAATGAACAAACAAACAAACATAAAACATCCTGAGAGAGACATTGTGTGTGAATATCCTAAATCACAGAAAATATGCCTACCCCCAGGGTTTGGAAGGATCTGTTATACTTAAAGAAATGTTTCTCACCAGACTGTGTGGCCACTGAATACCTGCCCATTCTCTCTTGCAGAGACTGCTACTGTGACCAATGAACCCACCACCACCACCATACATTTTAATTCCACCACCTGACTGGTTAATAAATGGATATGGGGCATCAGAATAATACAACCTGATGTTCAGTGGGTCCATCTTGTTCCAGCTAGAAAATGGGGGCAGGGAGGAGGAGGGGTCCCAGTACAATGTCTCCTACTTGACAACCTTCTTCCCTGAACCATTATGTTATCAGCCTCAATTCCTTGATAAATAAACTGTGGCAGTAAACCAGAATGTCTGTCTCTTATTCTATAATCTCAGGATCATTCACTGTCTCTGCCTTTTCCCTAAGCCCCCAGCCCCTGCCTCCTGGGGCATTTCCCTGCTTTCTCAAACTTCAGAAGCTTTTTCTCCTTAGCCAAGAGTCTTGGACTCTCTTGGGTCATTGACTAACATCCCTGGGGAAAACTGCTATGTGTGGGATGTTCTTATGGCCACAGGAAACACCATCCCTCTGGGTACCCCATACCTTGGTGTAGCATTTCTTTCATTAGTTCAGGCCTGTGATTCTAGCAGGTTCCCACAAGTGGCCTCCCTTTTAACTAATCCAGGAAGTACAATCTTCCTTAAAGGTGGCAGCACCCATGACCTAGAATTGGAAAGAAATGTCATTGGCCTCTCCAAGCTTCCTCTCAGATAGTACTTCATTTGTTACCAATATTTACTCAGTCACTTGGAATCTGGAGGAATTTTTTGAAATGTAAATACTCCTAGAAAGAATAGGCAACCTTCAGAGGTTATAGAGAGCGAACAGCATGCTCAGTCTTGTGGCAAGGGTGGCTACTCATGAGTGCAGGTGTGACCAACTCTCTATTGGCATATAACCCAAGGAAGGGTTAAGCCTTACGATGCAAGAAAGCAGAAACCAGGATGGGAAAGCAAGAAGGCCTGAATGGGGCATACAGTCAGGGTATAAACACTGAGTGGTTGTCATGTATCTGGATTGTGGTATCATTTTCCTGAGAGAAGAGATGCTTGGTCCAACCTTCAGGGATAGAGAGGAATTGGGGGTAACTCAGAGGAAAGTTAGTTTTCCTCTGTGACAGGATTAAATATAGACTGAAGAGAAATGGAAGGGAACTTGAAGGAAATAACAGGTTGATACCCTACTTTTTACTGCCCCCAAAGCCAACAGATGAAGTTGCAGACAAGGTTGGATTATGAATTTGGTCTTAAGCTCTNATAGTCACTATGCTATCCATTGGATCCCCAAAACTTACCCATCTTTTGACCGAAAGCTTGTCCCTTTTGCGTAGCACCTTCCCTTTCACACAGCCCCAGTCCCTGGCAACCACTATTCTACTCTCTGCTTCTATGAGTTCAATTGTTTGAGATCATGCAGTATTTGCCTTTCTGTGTCTGTTTTCTTTCACTTAGCATAATATGCCCCAGACTCATACACATTGTTGCAAATGACAGGAGTTTTCTTAAGGCTGAATAATATTCATGTATGTCACATTTTCTTTATCCTTTCATCCATCCACGGACACTGAGATGGTTCCATATCTTGGCTACTGAGAATAATGCTACAATGACCATGGGGGTGCAGATATCTCTTCAAGATACTGCTTTCATTTCCTTCGGATATAGTATACCCAGAAGTGGGATTCCTGGATCATATGGTAGTTTTGTTTCTGAGTTTTTGAGGAAACTCCAGACCATTTTCCACAGCCACTGTGGAAAACACACACAAGGGTCCTCTTTTTTCCACTTCCTTGCCAACACTTGCTATCTCATGACTTTTGGATGATAGGCATTCTAAGAAGACATGAGGTGATATCTCATTGTACTTTTGGATTTCATTTTCCTGATGATTAGTCATGTTGACATCTTTTCATATATCGGTTGGCCATTTGTATGTTTTCTTTTGAGAAATGTCCACTCAATTCCTTTGTCCATTTATTAATGGTTATTTGTTTTCTTGTTATTGAATTGTTTGACACACAAACACACAAACAAATTTGCAAGTGTGGAATCTGAAAATAATAAGGATAGATTACAGAAAACTCAAATTAAGATTGTAGAAATGAACCCAAATATGTCATTAAAGCCCAGAAATATCAATTAATAGGGAAAGATTGCCAGACCTTAGTTTTCAAATGTAGATTTACACTGTTTCAAAAATGAAATACAAGTGCATGGAAAGGTTGAAAGCAAAATGGGGAGTGGGGAGTCGAGACAAATGCAAACAAAAAAGAGATGGTATCGTTATATTAATATCAGGCAATACAGAACTGTAAGATGAGTTTATCTCAAGATAGAAGAGTCACTGTATAATGATAAAAGATTCCACCCACCAGGAATATTTCTGTTTACCTAAATCAACAGAATCAAGATCTACCTAACAAACATCAATGCAATTACAGCCATACATTGAGAAATCTTTCTAGTGAGAGCCCTCAACCCTCAATACCTTTCTGAATTACTGATAGGTCAAAGAGATTTTTTTAAAAATGAGAAAGATTTAAGAAATTTACATAACACACTGTGGGGATAGGCAGTGTTCTGCATGCCACACTTAGCGAGTTTCAGTATGGGAAAGTAGATCACTGGATAGGAGTTACAAAGAAGATCATGCCTTTGTTTTTTTAAAAATATTTTTTAAAATTTATTTCTGAGAGAGAGGGAACAGCGTGCAAGGGAGGGTCAGAAAGAGTGGGAGACACAGAATCCAAAACAGTCTCCAGGCTCTGAGCTAGCTGTCAGCACAGAGGCCGACGTGGGGCTCGAACCCTCGAACCATAAGATCTTGACCTGAGCTGAAGTCAGACGCTTAACGGACTGAACCACCCAGGTGCCCCACAAGGTCATGTCTTTGGAGGAAGCATCTACTTACTCTGCCCAAGCGTAGGGCAAGGTGTATGAAAGAGATCCATGGAGCTCATTGTCCTCCTCAAGGTCTGCCAAGTGACTGAGGCTAAAGGCACGTTGTTGGTTGAGTAGCCAAGCAGGAGATATGCCATGCTCAGAGGAGGAAGATGTGAGGAAGGTGCTCTCAGGCACGGAAGAGGGAGCTGAGGCTGGGTGTGTTCCCGGCATGGGTTGGGAGTGGAGGGAGCAGTTGCGGATTATGGGATGGAGTAGAATCATAGCGAGGCCTTACCTGTAGTTTCTGAAAATTGTTCCCTGGAAATTCAACTGTTCCCCTGGCTCCCGACCATCTGCAGACCTTTCAACTGCAAAGCCCTTCACTGCAAAGAGCAGCCTCTGCCATGTGGGGAAGCTGGGCGAAGAGGTAGGCTCAATGATGGGGTTCTGGGGAGATTTCTGACCACCCAGCCTCGAGAACTGAGGAGCCCACTGGGTTTGGAACATTGTCAAGTGGACAGCTGGGAAATGGGGAAAATATCCCCACCATCATTTTAGAGACTTAGATTCTAATGGTCCCTGAAATTTAAACACATTACTTTAATCTCTTAACGTTTCTCACAATTGTACCACAGCGCATGTATTAGAATGACTAAAAGAAAACATTTACAGTCTTAAATGCTAGCAAGTATGTGAGGCAAGTGGAACTCTCCTATACTACTAGTGGCAATGCGACATGCTACAGCCACTCTGGAACACATTTTGGTGGTTTCTTCTAACATAGGCTTATCACATGACCTAACGATCCTACTCCCTGGTATTTACCCAAGAGATATGGCAATTTATGTTCATATGAAACTGTTTGTAGGGGGGTTATTCATAATCACCACAACCTGGAAACAACCCAAGTTCCCATTAACTAGCGAATGGATAAACAACCCGCAGTACCTCCATATGACAAAACATAACTCAGCAGTAAGAAGGTCCAGGCAACACACAACCACATGAGGGAACCTCAAATGCATTATGAAAACAGGTTGAAAATGTTAATGTTTTTATAACTGCTACCTAACTTTTCAAAGAAATCCCTTGGAGTCAAAATACCATCTTAATTTGATACCCACAATCATCCATTTTAAAACTATATGGAAAGCATTTCTTTAAAAGTTAGACATTTAAAACACTTCTCCTTCTCCTAGAACTCATATTTCCATTCTTATCACCCGACAGACTCTCAATCTAATGCAATATAATCTAATGCTCAAAGCCTTTTAATCACGACCTTTTCACACTGCTATGCCATAAACACATGTGTATAGATTAAAATTTAAATGTTTCATTTCCTGGAACCGTAAGATTCTAGGAACAAAATGTTTTCTTCTGGACTGATTTTTCTTCCACTTGTTATTTCAATAACATAATAATAGTGACTATATAAGCAAATACATTGAAGTCATCGATTAGGAGGATTTTATTGATAAACAAAATTCTATAGGTAAGACATCTCTTAGTGATATGTAAGTGAAAGGGAACAAAAGGAGTTTTGTTATAGGTATGTCACGTCGTTACTCAAACTTCCAGAACATTACCCCCAAATCACATGATATTCTATTCTTAAAAAAGCTATTTTTAATGATCTAATCCATATATTAATATAAGCTTGCTGAAATTCCCTTTCATTTTTTACGAAGGCATTGCATTGGAAACCTTATACTTGAAAAGATTTTGTTTCCTGGGAGTTAGGATACTGATCACAAATCGCAAGTGATTTTCTTAATTTCTGGAAACTTTACCAAAAAGTCTTTACCAGTATTTTCCAAATGATCAATAATGTTATTAATTATACTCATTACTCTTTTATTTAGACACATTGTTTAGTCTGGTACATGTAAGTGTCGGAAAGTTTGAATACTACTAACTATTCTACTATTCTATTATACTACTAACTACTTACTATACTAACTATCTCATAAAATGCTTTTATCTTATTGCATGCCTTAAATGCATTTCAAAATTTGGTGGGGGGCTCCTACGTGGCTCAGTCAGTTAAGCATCTGATTCTTGATCCTGGCTCAGGTCATGGTCTTATGGGATTGAGCCCCAAGTCAGGCTCCAAACTATAAGTGCAGAGCCTGCCTGGGATTCTTTCTGTCTCCTCTCTCTGTGCTCGACCCCTGGCTCTCTCTCTCACTGTCTCTCTCAAAATAAACAAGTAAATATTTTAAAAAATTTATGTCACAGGTTTAATTCTCTTTATATATGGAAAATGTTAAATGAATCAACTAATCGTCAAAGTCAGTCCTCAGTCAGCCTAATCAGGCCGCTTTCTCCCACGAAACAACGGACTTCTNCTGCTTCCTCCTAACTGACTACAGGCTAATCTGATCAATGAATTCTCAAGACTGGGTTAATAGGTATAAAACTTCACACCAAAAGGCTGATTTGATTATAAGAATTTAAGACACCAAAGGGCCTTGGTGGAGCTTTGGGGGAAACAAAAATCTTCTATAGGAAACTCAAAAGCTAAAATATATTTTTAAATATTTTTAAGATATTTTTTGCATTCAGGAAATTGTTTACTGACTAAAATATATTAAGCACTAATATGCCAGTCACTATGTTTTCCACAATAGTTCAATTAATTCTCATGTCTATGAAGTAGATGTGTTATATTTCTCTTAAGGAAAATTGAGGCTTGGGGCTCATGGCTGGATCAGTCAGTAGAGCATGCAACTCTTGATTTCGGGCTTGTGAGTTCAAGCCCCACCTAGGGTGCAGAGATTACATAAAAATAAAATCTTAAGGGTACCTGGATGGCTCAGTCAGTTAAAAGCCTCTTGATTCAGATAGGTCATAATTTCACACATCATCAAGTTTGAGCCCTGATTTGGACTCTGCACTACACTTAGGATTCTCTCTCTCTCCCTCTCTGCCCCTCCCCCACTCTCTCTTTCTCTCTCTCTAAATAAACTTACACAAAATTTTTAATAAAATATTAAAAAAAAAGAAAATAGAACTGAGGCTCAATAAGGTTCAGTGGCTGAGCCAAGATTACAATAGCTGGCAAGCGGAGGATCTACAATGTGAACTCAAGTCCAACTCCAGGCATTGCTTTTGACCATTCCATACCACTCATGAGTAATCTTCACAGAATCTCATCTAATCCTAACAGTGACAACAAAATTGCCAGGTAGGTGTATCATTTCCATTTTGTAGATGAGGAAACTACAGCTGTAAGCTACCAAGTCAGGATCAAAAATCATTGTCACTGGGTTTGGGGCATTGCCATTCTGAACAATCCAGACATTGCTGTAAACTTCGGAGAGGATACAGGATTAGAATACAGGTGCGGGGCTGGGAAACAGTAAATTGCTACAAGTCTTTCCTTTCAGGCAGCCACATAGTATGGTTCAGGAGATCTGGAAAGGACTCCTGGCAATGACTGAAGTTCCACCAATAATACAGGTGCATTCTTGGCATAAAGACAGTCTCTGCCTCTTCGTCTCTCTCTCTCTTCCTTTCTGCCTCCCTCCTCTCTTGCTGTTTTCTTTTTTTTTTTTAATGTTTTATTTATTTTTGAGAGAAGGATAGAGACAGCATGAGCAGGGGAGGGTCAGAGAGAGAGGGAGATACAGAATCCGAAGACAGGCTCCAGGCTCCGAGCTAGCGGTCAGCACAGAGCCCATGAACGCGGGGCTCGAACCCATGAACCGTGAGATCATGACCTGAGCTGAAGCCGGAAACTTACCGACTGAGCCACCAAGGCGCCCCGCTTGCTGTTTTCAAAACGCATTTATGTATTTATTAATTTAATGTTGTTAAGTTTATTTATTTATTTTCAGAGAGACAGAGAGAGAGAAAGAGAGAGCACTGGTGACTGGGGGAGGGGCAGAGAGACAGGGAAAGAGAGATTCCCAAGCAGGATTCTCTCTGCAGACAGCGGGGGGCCCTATCTCAAAAACAGTGAGATCAGGACCTGAGCCAAAATCAAGAGTCAGATGCTCAACCAACTGAGCCAGACAGGTGCCCCTCAAAATGCTTTTAGCCTGAGAGAGGTAACAATTCACGGCCTTATCAGTTCTTCACATCACAAAATGAAAAAGTACATAAGGGGCAAGAAGAGACATGTTGAAATGGGGGTTGAGTGAATGGGCGAGGGTTGTCTGCTTACAAGGTGCTCTGGGAGTAATTTGGGGGAGCAAGTGAGGGAAGGTTCCAAGGTCCCAGGGTGGGTGAACAGGGCTAGTCCTCTGAAGCCACAGCAGAAATCGCTTCCTCCGACACGAGTCCTTGCTTTCTGTCCGACCCTCAGTCCCAGGAAGGTCTCCTGAAGGAGACGTGGCCGTGGCTTCCCTCAACCCACTTTTTTTTTTTAATATTTTTATTTATTTCTAGGAGAGAGAGAGAGACAGCGTGAGCAGGAGAGGGTCAGAGAGAGAGGGAGTCACAGACTGAAACAGGCTCCAGGCTTTGAGCTGGCAGTCAGCACAGAGCCCGACACGGGGCTCAAACCCACCAACCGCGAGATCATGACCTAAGCGAAAGTCGGACACTTAACCGACTGAGCCACCCAGGCGCCCCCCCTCAACCCACTTTTGTCTCTTTTCACTGGCGATGAAGATGTGTCCTCCAAAGAGAGAGAGAGAAGCAGCAGGAGCACTACGTTCCTCGGGGAGAAGGCGGAGCTGTGGACAGGAAGGCACCTGTGCGGGGTGACAAGAGGCGTGGGGATCAGGCACCGGCCAGACAGAGACACAGAGCGTGCGCTGAGAACCACGCGGAGGGCCCACCGCTCCCCTCAGTTCACAGATGAGGAAACTGCGATGCGCGGTGGGGAAGAGGGTTGTCTGAGCTCACGAGAAGCGTAGGGCGGGGCCTTCAAGCTCAGGAGCTCCTGGTGGCCCCACACTCTGCCCCCGTCCTGGCTCATGCCCCACTGGGACCCTCGCCCAGCATCTTGTTACAGGAGAGGTCGTGTATCAGTGATGACAAGGATTTGTCTGGAACAGTTGCAGGGCCGGTCTGCCCATTGTCATCCCCAGGGCGACCCCGGACACGCGGGGACACCTTTCCCTTGCTCCACTGATGGCCAGAAACTGATGGTAGGAGACTTTCAGGAGGGCCTGGGCATGTCCCATAGGGTCCAGGAGCAAAAAAATCCCAGATGACCATGAGTTAACAAAAGGAACCATCGTTTTCCTTCCGGTGTTATCCAAGTCTAGCTTCAGATACTCCCAGAATGTCAGACTGTTCAGAATGGCACTTATGGCCCCAAACCCAGTGACACTGATTTTTGGTCCTGGCTTGGTAACTCACTGCTGTAGCTGGATGCGGGAGCCTCGGTTTCCCCATGTAGGAAACGGAAATGATACACCTGCCTGGCAGGTTTGTTGTCACTGTGAGGATTAGCCGAGACAGTGTGAGGATTCTTCACGAAGTGGCAAGGAATGGTCAAAAGCAGTGCCCAGGGTTGGACCTGAGTTCACACTGTGGATTCGCTCAGCCGCTGAACCTCGCTGAGCCTCAATTTTCCTTTCTTTTTTTTTTTAAGATCTTATTTTTAAGTAATCTTTATACCCAATGCAGGGTTTGAACTCACCTGCCCAGAATCAAGAGTTGCAGGCTCTACCAACTGAGCCCGCCATGAACCCCAAGCCTCAGTTTTCCTTTTTATAAATGTTCCATTTGCTCTTGTAAAGAATGTATGTTCCACAGTAATTCTGAATTCTTTTCCAAAAAAAATTTTAATGTTTATATTTATTTTTGAGACAGAGAGAGACAGAGCATGAGTGGGGGAGGGCAAGAGACAGAGGGAAACACAGACTCCGAAGCCGACTCCAGGCTCTGACCTGTCAGCACAGAGCCTTATGTGGGGCTCGGACCACGAGATCATGACCTGAGTCAAAGTCAGATGCTCAACTGACTGAGCCATCCAGGTGCCCCTTGAATTCTTTTGAACAGACTTCTTACTGGCATTTTCAAATCTATTAGATAGTTACTGGGTTTGTTGTACCTTGGTTTGTATTGTCTTCCTATTCTATCAGTTACTGGGAAGCATGTTCAAATTGTCTTTTGGTCCATAATGCTTGTGGCAATGGCAGGCCCAATACCTTGGGAACAATCCTTCCAAAAAATCAAAATAGATCCCTTGGGTGTCTCCAAGTCAAACATTTAGATACTAATCACCTCCCACTTCTGCTTTCAGTGTGGGTTAACTCTGGGCTTTGAAGTGAGATACCAGAGTGTAAAGGCTCAGTGTGTTCTGTAACGCACCTGTGGGTTATGAGTGTCCTCTCTGCCTGGAGGCCCCAGACTTTTTTTCAAATGCTCCTTTTTGCTAATTGCTTAGGATGAAACAGTTCACCGGCTTTGTCCTAAGGCAGTCATCCCTTGCTAGTGCAAAAGAACACTAGAGACCTGTCCTCCTTCATCCATCTCAGCTAATACTCTTTCTGAAAAGCACCCCTCCCTCCCATCCCTATTCCCCACTAGAATGCCTCTTTAAGCACATCTCTGGCCCTTAACTTGTATGTATTTCAGGAAACTTGAGTACAAGGGCATTGAGAGAATGAAGTCCATGGATCTATTTGTCATCAACCTGCTGAGCAGACTGAGTAGGTTCAGCCACCTGTCCGTGCCTGTTTGTTTTCCTTTGTTAGTTTTAGCAAACAAAACTTGTGCTCTGAGGGTTTTATGTGTATAACAACAGGGACCCAAAAGGAAAAGTTGGCAGATTAGAACATGCTAGGGTCATAGAACTTAATACCAAATTCATAATCCAACCTTGTCTGCAACTTCATCTGTTGGTTTCGGGTGCAGGAGGAGGCTAGGGTAACAACCTTTGACTTCCTTCAAGTTCCCTTCCTTTCCCCCCAAGTCCATATTTAATCCCATCACAGAGGAAAACTAACTTTCATTCTGAGCTACTCCAGTTCCTTTCTATCCCTCAAGGTGGGACCAAGCATCTCTTCTTCCAAGAAACCTGATACCATGACCCGGACACATGACAATCCCTCTGCATTTATACCTAAGGCACTGACTGTATGCCCCCATTCATCCCTTTTTGTCTGCCCATCCTGGTTTCTGCTTGCTTGGGTCGTAAGACCTAACCGTTCCTTGGGCTAAATACCAACAGATATAGTTAGTCACACCTGCACTCATGAGCAGTGGCCCTTGCCACAGTCTGAGCACAGTGTAGGCTCTCTATGACCTCTAAAGGGTGCCTATTCTTTGTACGAGTATTTACATTTGAAAATATTCCTCCAGATTCCAAGTGATTGACTAGATAATGGTAACAAATGAGGCAATGCCTAAGAGGAGGGTTTGGAGAAGCCAATGGCATTTCCTTTCAACTGTAAACCATGGGCATGGTCACCTTTAAGGAAGATTATACTTCCCTGGATTGGCTAAAAGGGAGGCCACTTGTAGGAACCTTCTAGAAGCACTGGCCTGAAATAAGGAAAAAAAGGCTGCACCAAGATATGGGAAACCCAGAGAGACGGTGTTTCCTGTAGGCATAAGAACTTCCCACACATAGCAGTTTTCCCCAGGGGATGTTAGTCAATGACCCAAGAGAGTCCAGGAGTCTTGGCTAAGGAGAACAAGCTTCTGAAGGTTAAGAAGGAGGGAAATGCCCTGGGAGGCAGAGGTTAGGGGCTTAGGTAGAAAGTGGAGGTAGTAAATTGTCCTTGGACGAAAGAGAAAGAGACAGAGGTTCTGGGTTACTGCCACAGTTTATTTGTCAAGGAATTGAGGCTGATAATATAATGATTCAGGGAAGAGTGCTGTCAAGTAGGAGAGACATTGCCCTGAGACCCTTCCTCTGCCCTCTCCCTGCTTTCCAGCTGCAACAAAAAGAAGTTTCCTCTGGACATCAGGTAGTATTATTATGATACCACTCTGATAGCTGATGGTCATTTTCAGGGCTAGTTGTGAGATATGAAGTAACTGCTGCCACGGTTATGGGTGCATAGTTCCCATTGCTGGTCTCTGGAAGAGAGAAGGGGTAGGTAGTCACTGGCCACATGGTGTAGTGAAATACATTTCCTCCCAAACCCTGGGGGCAAGGATATTTTCTGTGGCTTAGAAGATGGCCACACAGGGCTTCCCTCAGATGCTTTAAGTCCAGTGAGCAAAGACACATAAATGTCAGACCTCCTGAGGTTTGAATAAATCAGATAAGTCTGAAAGTGGAAAACTGGAGCTTGGCCTGGGATGAAAAAGTGGGGATCCCCAGGCAGACTAGGTACCAGGACTAGGGAAGAATAGTGTCCTTCTGTCCATCCCCTCAGTTAGGGGGTCCATAGTTTTTGACAACTGAATAGCAAGAGAGGGGAGCTTATTAGATCCTACCAGAATCTGGAATTCTCATGCAGATTTTTCCACAGTTGGAATAGCAGCATTCATATTTGAAACTACAATCTGAGTGATAGTCACATTTTTTCTTGCAATCGTAGTGGGTAGGAGCTTCCACACATCTTAATAGTTCTAGCGTTGGTTTAACTGAGAAGAAACACATGAGCAATGACTTCAAGAAGAAGACTTTCTCACTATTATTAGCCCCTTAAAGGCCCCAGAACCCATTCCATTGGTTTCTCTTTTCTTCTACCTGTCCAGGGATCTGGTGGCCTTTCCCATTCCTAGACTCAAAATCCAGCTCCCATCCGCTAACAATTCCAGCAACCATGAAGCGACCTCCACGGAACTGAATTAACATCACAGGACCTGAGTCCTGAAACCCAACTCTCAGAACAAAAAGCCCCAAGAGATGTTCTTGTCACCTGCTCTCATTTTACAGGATTGCAGAGAAGAAAAACTGTCTTGTACTTTTCGTGTCTGGGTGAGACAGCCCTCCAAACCTAGCTGTTCCTCAGAAACTTTTGGATATGGATACCACAACCCTCCCCTCCATTATGTTGATTTCAATTCTTTTACCCCAAACATTCCAACCTTCTCTGGGTCAAGCACACGTTTTATTTCTCCTCCCCGTGCCCAGTGTTCTAAAATACCCAATTCCTTAAGCAAAGGGCATATTTCAAGAAATAATGAGTACCCCTTCCCCAATGTGGTGCTCACCCTTGGAACTCCTAACTGGAGGACACAAACCCCCGGTGGCCCAGTCTTGGCTCCATCCACACATGCTCTGTACCCTGCGGAGCTTTCCACCTCCAAAGTCCTCCTCAACAAAACACCACAGTCCCCACAACACACATAAAAACATCATTTCCTGTAGCATCAGGAGACCCTCAAACTTGAGAAGTGCACATTCAGCTTTCCACAGTATCCTGGTTTACAAAAAGGAACCAGTGCTTTCATATATGTCAGTCAGTCCCTGTTTCTTCTGCTTTCAACCCCCTCTTCCTTTTGAAGCTCCACCAGAATACCTACTGAATTTTGGAGATGGAGTTGCAGTCTCCGTTTTGCTTTTAAAACTTCCTGCCACTGGCAAGATCACAAGGCAGCAGAGTGTCAGCAGCTGGAGAAACAACCACTTCATGATGTTAACTCTGGATGTCTGAGCGTGAGCCTGGCAGGAGACCCAGCACTTCAACCAGGTCCTGCAGGGGGTAGCGAAGGGCTCTGGGGTGTGGAGTTGCAAACACGTGACTGGTCTCTCACGGCCCCATCTGGTTCTGCCTCCTCTCCTCCATCCACTGCTCCTTGGCTGGACACACGTGTCCCCTGAGCTACTTCCCTGCTCTTAGGCTTTCTACTCCTCTCATTGCAGAAATGGATTCTTGATAACTTTATCATTTCTTATTTTAGAAATTCGAAAAACACAAAAAAAAAGTACAACAAAAAACAGTAAGATACGATCAGCCATCCGTTAGCTAGATAGATAATAGTGTCATTTGCCTTTCGTGAAAGATAACTTTAGAATTGATGTCCCAATAAAAAAAGATATTTATTGTAAAAGCATTTTTATATTTTAAAAGCCATTAAAGAGTATCAAAATGTAAGTAAATTTTAAAAATCACTAGAAACTTAAAATTTTTTTTAATGTTTATTTATTTTTGAGAGAGAGAGAGCACGAGAGGGGGAGGGGCAGAGAGAGAGAGGAAGGAAGACACAGAATCCAAAGCAGGCTCCAGGCTCCAAGCTGTCAGCACAGAGTCCGACGCAGGGCCCGAACCCACGAGCTGTGAGATCATAACCTGAGCTGAAGTAAACGCCCAACTGACTGAGACACCCAGGCACCCCAAAGATCACCAGAGACTTAAAAATTGATCACAAAATTTGAAGTAGAACAACTTTTTCTAAGCCTGAATTTCTCCTACTTTTTCTGTGTTGCTCAAGAATTAGCTCCTAAATGATAACAGCACATTTCACTTTTGAAGCATACTTAATTTACAATTTTTGGAGATACACTAATTTTATATCACTCAATTCCATTAAAGTATTTTTAGGGAGTAACATCAGCAAGATGGCTGAGTAAGACACCCCTGCTTGGATCGTCCCCCTACAACAATTTGGCAGCCACCCACAGACAGAAGTACCTCTGTGGTGAAGGAGTGTCACCCAGAGGTTGGGTCATAGGCATAGAGACCTCAGTCTTGGCATGAGCCCCTGATGTGGCCTGTGAACTGGCTCTCTCCTCCCTTGACCACAGTCTAGGAGCCAGGGGAGAACCCTCATTTAGACAATCACCCACAGATGACAGAGCTTTGTGGAAGTCCAGGCGGGTAACAGAGACATTCTTATCACATTGCTGGAGGGAAAAAAAATCCGAGTGTGGACGCATTGGAGAGATTAAGTGTCACAGTATGAGTTTACCTGCATCACATCCATCCAGATTTTTAAAACAAATCCTCTGAGGAACTGTGCATGCAAAAATGTTGAAATGTTCCCTGTGAACCCAGTCATGAGGATGTATATATATAGTCCCTGCATCACACTTCAGCATGTTCCATGCTCACATTATTTACACATATTGTGCATTACTGATATCATCTTCCCCACATTACTCAGTGAAGATATCTCTACAAAAGTTAAACCCTATGAATGGGTTGGCATGAGCCAAGGGGGACTGGATAAGCCCACTTTAATAGAAGAAAAGTGGCTAAGTGTTCAGCATTTGAGAATGATGAACACATAAAAGACCACATGATTCTTCTGTGCACAAGAAAGTTTTGTAGGCTCTAGACACGGTGGTGAGTCACCTGGACATGGCATAATATTTTTGAATGCTAGTGAAATACGTACATGATTGCTAAGCACACTGTGCGGGGGAAGTCAAGCACCAGGTTGATATAGCAAATCATGATGGATAGCCTCAAATATCTCAAGAAGAAGGCAATGGACAAAGGAGGTAGTTCTGTGAAGAAGCTCAAGTTTCAAGAGATTTGAGAACAGTGAAAGACTGCTTAATTTACATACGGAAGATAAAGATACTGTATAAAGGCAAGTTTTGACTGTTTTGGTTTTCCTAACGTTTTTTTTCAACCACATCCACATCCCCACCTTCAGACACTTGATGGCTTCAGTTCTCAGACATTTTGTGATTCTTTGGTTAAATCAGCTGGATTTGCATTCCTCACCCAGCACCTGCCCTAAACTCCTCTGAATCCAGACATATCCCCCCGGGCAGTTTGGTTTTACTTTGTTTGTTTGTTTGTTTGTTTGTTTGTTTCAGGAGTAGATTTTAGTGATTAATCACTTACATACAACACCCAGTGCTCATCACCACCAGTGTCTCCTGATGAATGGATAAAGAAGATGCGGGGGCTATGACCCAGCAAAAGCACTCTAGGAATTTACCCAAGGGATACAGGAGTGCTGATGCACAGGGGCACATGTACCCCAATGTTCACAGCAGCACTCTCAACAATAGCCAAAACATGGAAAGAGCCTAAGTGTCCATCAACGGACGAATGGATCAAGAAGATGTGGTTTATCTATACCATGGAATACTACATGGCAATGAGAAAGAATGAAATCTGGCCATTTGTAGCTACATGGATAGAACTCAAGGGTGTTATGCTGAGCGAAATAAGTCAGGCAGAGAAGGACAGATACCATATGTTTTCACTTATAAGTGGAACAGGAAAAGCTTAACAGAGGACCATGGGGGAGGAGAAGGGGAAAAATAGTGGGGGAGAGGGAGGGAGGCAAACCATGAGAGACTCTTGAATGCTGAGAACAAACTGAGGGCTGATGGGGGTGGGGGAGAGGGAAGGGGGGTGATGGGCATGGAGGAGGGCACTTGTTGGGATGAGCACTGGGTGTTATATGGAAACCAACTTGATAATAAACTATGAAAGAAAATTTTTTTTTATTTTAAAAAAGATGTGGGGGATAGATGATAGATAGATAGATAGATAGATAGATAGATAGATAGATAGATAATTACTCAGCCATCAAAAAGAATGAAATCTTGCAACAATGTAGATGGAACTAGAATGTATTATGCTAACCAAAATATGTCAATTAGAGAAGGACAAATACCATATGATTTCACTTACATGTGAAACTTAAGAAACAAAACAAGTGAACATATGGGGAGGGATAGTTTATTTTCTAATGAAGTAAGCTACTTATTAGTTAGCCATTGCTTTCCAGCTTTCAATTTCTTGAAAATGCTTATTTACCATTTCCTCACCTATTAAGGTGTGGTTTTTTTTCTCCTTCTACATCATTTTAGTGAGGTTTTAAGTATAAGCAGAGGTAAACAGGATAAAGGCCCATCTAAAGATGCTCATTTCTTAGTCCTTGGAACCTGGGACTACTTGACCTGGCATGGTATCAGGCAGGGACCTTGAGACGGGGAGGCTGGTGGGGCCAGTATAACCATGAGTCCTTGAAGGCAGGGATGTTTCCTGACTGCAGTGACTCAGAGACTTGCAGCATGAGACCTGAAGCAGAGGACCCAGCTAGCCTTTGCTGGCTCTGCAGACAGAGGAATGCAGCCCACGCCAAGGAATGCGAGTGGCCTCTAGAAGCTGAAAACAGCCCTCAGCTGACAGCCGGCAAGGGAATGGAGACCTCACCTCCTAACTTCAAGGAACTGAATTCTGCCAACCATCTGAATGAACACAGACATGGATCCTTCCATCTAGAGAGGAAATGCAAAAAGAGCACAGCCCTGCTGATACTTTGATTGCAATTAGAAGAGACCCGTGTGAGACTTGTGATCTACAGAGCCATAAGGTAATAATTTGTGTGGTTTAAGCTCCTAAATTCGAGATGACCTGTTACAGCAGCAATAGGAAACAAATATTCATATTCAAATACCCTGTTTACCTGGTGGACCTATTTGTGTGTTGGGATTTCCAACATATCTGGATATTTCTATTTCTATCCTAACCCAGTCTTTTAGTTTTCTTCTTTGTCTCCAAGTATTTACACCTTCCCAGTGGACAAGATCTATTCTTACCTTATTTAGCCTCCTTCCTAAATTCTGAGGTTATGGAATGAACTCCACACTCGTGATAGCCAAAGCTGAGCCTTTGTCATTTCAAGCACAAGACAAACACAGAGAAACAACTTTTCTCTCTCAATGACCAGTAATGGCTTTCAAAACTATTTGGGACCTCAGATCCATGAACATGACTATCCTCACTGGTTTATTTTGTGATACCTCTTCCCTGGGGAAATAAACCTCAGCTTCCTGTCCTAGTTTCACGGTCAAAGGGCTTGATGGAAAACCAAGGAATTGCAGAGTAGGAAAAACAGTAACTCGATTAATATTTTTTAAGATGGTGCACCATGGGGGTGCCTGGTTGGCTCAGTCAGTTGAGCATCCGACTTCCACTCAGGTCATGATCTTTCCTCACCCAGTTTTGAGCAATACTGGATCCCATTCTCATCTAGTTTGGCTATGATTTGAATTTTCTTACTTTGATTTAACATTTGAATTAACTGTCCGAATTTTATTCTCAGCTGAGGAGGATATTTCATATCTTGCTTAGTCCTTGTGAGTCATGAGGTGATCTTAGCAATGGAAACTTCATGTCAAAGAAAATGGAACAAAGAGGTGAAGCAGCCTGGATCTTCCATGGTCTTGTCGTGTCCCCACACTTGTTTGGGACACCTAAATTCTAAATCTTCCATGTGAAAAAATATTGACCTAGCTTATTTAAGCCACTATTTTCTTTGTTGTTTTTGTCATCATGTAGTCAAAACTAGTCTGAATGGAAATACCAGCTGAAGTATATGTTAATGTAGAATGGAGGCTTAAGAGTCTCTATTTTACTTATTTCTCACATACTGTCTTAGAAAGCTCCTGTGGAGTATATGTTACCAAAATGAGGTCCTTAAGAAAAAGGGAGAAGGGAGAAGGAAACGGCTCTCAATCCAGGAGAAATTGAAGTGGCACCATGATGGTGAAGTGAAGTCCCCAGTGCTGCTGTGGATGGTCCTGGAAACCAGACAAGCTGGTGCAGAGACTGAGGAATTCTGGAGCACCTGGAGAGGAACAGCAACTACTTACCGGATGATTGGGATGCACTATCTATAGCTGGGGGTGCCTTCTTTGGCTCTACCCTCCTACTACGAGGGCGCTCCCAAGTAGAAACAGGAGGTGGGGCGCCTGGGTGGCTTAGTCGGTTAAGCGTCCGACTTTCGCTTAGGTCATGATCTCGCGGTTTGTGGGTTCAAGCCCTGCGTCGGGCTCTGTGCTGACTGCCAGCTCAGGGCCTGGAGCCTGTTTCAGAGTCTGTGACTCCCTCTCTCTGACCCTCCCCTGCTCACGCTGTCTCTCTCTCTCTCCTAGAAATAAATAAAACATTAAAAAAAAAAAAGAAAGAAAATGCTCAACAGAACATACTGTCTAGATAACCAGTAATTAGTACAATGCAAAGGCCTGACAATAGGCATTTCTATTAAGTGAGACGTGTCTAATTATGGAAAACCACATTGGGAAATATTTACCTGATTAAATGAGGGTGGGACAAGATGGTTAACAAAAGGTGGGTGATTCCATATGTGAGAAAACGGTCTACGGCCACACCACCCTGAACGCGCCCGATCTCGTCTGATCTCGGAAGCTAAGCAGGGTCGGGCCTGGTTAGTACTTGGATGGGAGACCATATGTGAGAAAACAATAGATAATTTATATTCAGTATGCAAAAAAGATAGAATGGTAATACAAAGAAACTAAGTCAATTCTCTGCAGTTAGAATGTCATAATTTTTTAATTATACTTTTTTAATTTTTTCCTGTAAATTATCTTATAATGAAAGTAGAAAAGAATTGTTTGCAAAGAAGGGTTTAGTCACGTGAGAGGAGGACTTGTCTGAAGAAGCCCAAGTCCCAGAGAACAGGCCATGGTCGGGGCAGGCATACGGGAGGAGGGGAAAGGTTCCTTGTTTGGCCAGCGGAGGCAGGGAGGAGCCCAGGACAACCACCCAGCTCTCCAGGGAAGTCTCTCCCAGACTGCGAGCCCTCTGCTCTGGCCAGAGGCATGCCGACCCAGGCTCTGCTGCCCCTCCTGCTCCTCTCTGTGCTGCTGCTACAGGCCCAGGGAGGGCACCGTAAACTGAACGGGATGCAGAGTAGGTGATGGACTAAGGGGGTGAGGAGGGAAGGGGGCCAGTGAGATTATGACCTGAGCCGAAGTCAGTTGCCTAACCAATTGAGCCACCCAGTTGTCCCTGAATTTCTAAATTTCTGATTCAAGGTATTTTTTCATCCATCAAAATGTTTGTTTACAGATATTTAATTAAAGTTGCAAGTGTTGTATGACACTTTTCTTCCTGACAAGGTATTTCTGTTGGGAGAATTTTTTTTTTTCAGTAGAAATGTTTCCATTTTCTTTGTTCCATTTTCTTTAATAATAGTGTTACATTGAAGCTGTCTGCTATTTTTCCATTAGCTTTGTAGTGTTTTGTTCTAATAGACCAATGGTGACAATTTTATGCTCAAAATGTTCTAGGCTTTGGCCCTGGGAGCTCTTGAAGGCTGGTTCCTGTTTCCCATTCTTTTGACTCCAGAGCATTTCCTTACTTTGTGATTCTAAAAGATGCTCCAGGGGCGCCTGGGTGGCTCAGTCGGTCAGTCCCGTTGGTTAAGCATCCAACTTCGGCTCAGGTCATGATCTCATGACTTGTGGGTTCGAGCCCCGCATCAGCTCTGTGCTGACAGCTAGCTCAGAGCCTGGAGCCTGCTTCGGATTCTGTGTCTCCCTCTCTCTCTGACCCTCCCCTGCTCACGCTGTCTCTCTCTCTCTCAAAAATGAATAAAACATCAAAAAAAAAAACAATAAAAATAATAAATAAATAAAAGATACTCCAGTCTGATCTTGTATTTTCTTTTTTTTTTTTAATTTTTTATTTCTAGGAGAGAGATAGACAGCATGAGCAGGGGAGGGCCAGAGAGAGAGGGAGTCACAGACTGAAACAGGCTCCAGGCTCTGAGCTGGCAGTCAGCACAGAGCCCGACGCGGGGCTCGAACCCACGAACCGTGAGATCATGACCTAAGCGAAAGTCGGACGCTTAACCGACTAAGCCACCCAGGCGCCCCTGATCTTGTATTTTCTAAGCCTCGTTCTAGAATCAACCATTTCTCTAATAAGCCTTGGTCCACTTACTGGAGAAGGGTAATAAAAACCAAGACCTGGGCTCCTGGTGTGCTTATTGTTACAGTGGTGTCACTGCTTCCTGGCATAGCCAGGAAATATACACATGTATAACTGATCCATGTAAACACATGTGTCTATCATTACTTCTGCATCCATCTCTCTGTATATATGTTGAGCTAAATGTCAGTTCATACGATGTCTCTAACTCAAATCCAGTACCCTCAGGGCTCATTCTATCCATCCATTTTGCTTACTTGTAACTTCTTTTCTCTTACAGTTAGAAACACAGCTCCTATCATCCCATTATTTACTTATTTGTTCAATCTTATATACATGTAAAATCGTTTTAGAATTCTTTACTCAAATCTGTGAGAAACAAATTTGACAAAGTCCTGCTCTCTGAAAAACTGAACCAAAGGGCTACTTGCCAGTTACCCACATTAAAATGACATACTAGAGGGGTGCCTGAGTGGCTCACTCGATTCAGCATCCAACTCTTGTTTTCAGCTCAGGTTATGATCCCAGGGTCGTGAGATGGAGCCCCATGTTGGGCTCCTTGCTGAGTGCAGAGCCTGCTTGGGATTCTCTCTCTCTCTCTCTCTTTCTCTCTCTCTCTCTTTCCCTATGCCCCTCTCCCCTGCTCATGCTATCTCTCCACAGAAAGTAAATAAACAAAGTAAATAATATGACATACTAAAAATAAACTTCTATTCTATGAGGCCCATGAGATTAACCTGTCAGTTCTTGTTTGTTTGTTTGTTTGTTTGTTTGTTTCTTTGTTTGTTTTGAGACAGAGAGCACACCAGCAGGGGAAGGGCAGAGAGAGAAGGAGAGAGAGAATCCCAAGCAGACTCCACATTGCCAGCACAGATCCTGACGTAGGGCCCAATCTCACAAACTGTGAGATCATGACCGGAGTCAAAATCAAGAGTTGGATGCTCAACTGACTGAGCCACCCAGGTGCCCCTAGCCTGTCAGTTCTATGGTTATCAAATGAGTAAGCAAGAGTCAGAAGCTATGTACCCTGTAGGATGGGGAAAGTATCGGGAAAATATAACAAGGCAATCAAAGGTAGTGGAATGGAGCTGAAAAAGCCAAAAGTCACTGTTGATAAATGAGTTTATTTGTCAAGGCTGTGCTCCTGCCCAGCCCTCAGTGAGAACAGACTGGTGTCCAGCTTGGAGATTAGGGTTTCAGACGTCTTTCAAAGATTTCCTACAAGACAGAAAGGTTACATACTCAGAGGCTGGGGAACTCTGAGGAACAAGCATTCATTCTCAAGCTTAATATTACCCATCTATGGCAGATGGACGCCTGGGGCAGGAGTACTTTTTGTAACAAGAATTTTCCACTTCTGAGGTGGAGAGGTGGGCTTGGTTCATTGAACAGAGAAAGGTAGAGATTTGGGGTCCAGCTGAGCCAAAAGGGCTCATAGAAAGGTCTGACTATGGAGGCAGTGGTTAGAAATTTGGACAAAAATTAGGAAAAGAGCAAACAATTGAGTAACATAATGAGGACAACACAGGCATTGATTATATAATGAACAATATGCCCCAAGCTGGTGTCTTGGTTCATATGCCAGTGAACTGCTTGTCCAGGCTTAGGGGACCTTGTCTTCCACTATTTCTGTGCCTAGGATTTGTGGTCCCTCAGTCTTGTTTATGATTAACAGCATCTGAGAATGAGTGAAGACCCGTGCCCAAACACACCTCCCAACTCACTTTATTTTTCCAGCAGATGTTTCCACAATAAGTCCAGCAGCATGTGTGATTTTTGTCTACACATTTAAAGGTTCTAGAACACTTCTTGGTACATTCAACAACAGTTGGATCTCCCCAGCACTCCTCAATTAACGTTTCATCCCCTGTAATTGAGATGATACGGGAAGAGGCTGACAGGGTCAACATAACCAAGGTGGGAAGAGAAGTCCTTCATAAGCTTAAGAGCTCCTCCTAGAATCAGAGCCCCTCCAAGCCCCACCTGACTGTCCATCTGCCTTATGAGAAAACCCCCCTGCTGAGCCTCCCCATTTTGTCTTCATGGATCTCTTCTGCTCCCACAGACCTCTGGGCCTTCGTCAAGCATCCTGGAGACAGGCTCTTCATACCCGCCACGTTCATGTGTCTTCCAGCGAAATCTACATTTCTGTAACAGGAGACCTCAGGGTAGGTAGCCTCTAGTCTTATTACCATACCTACTTCTTAGTGTGGCAAGTCAGATCAGGGAGAGTAAGGAACAGATTCTTTCTCTTTTTCTTCTCTTCCTTGCTGACCCCACCTTTAAGAGCAGCTTCTCACCAAATTCTTCTTTCTCTCAATTTTCGGTACCCTCGACCGATTCCATTTTCTCATCACATGGCCCCCAACTTTGCCCCACTAGGGCCCCACCTCATGTGTCTTCTCACTCAGAAAGATCCTGTCACTGAAATTAAGTGTATATATCAAGAAAACCCCATGTGGGACTCATCAAAGGACACACAGCTAAGACATAGAGCTTCTGGAAGTATGGAAAGTTATGGTAGCCTGACATGGGAAAATATTATATCCTTATAACATATGAAATGTACATAAAAGGTAACAGGTACCCATTGCCACTTTCAAGGTTGGAAAGGAAGCATCAAAGGACCTCAACTTCGACTCTTCTTGGATCTCTGTGCATAAGAAAATCTGAATCTCCAATAGGTGATCTGGGGAAGGTCCTGAGTCTTGAGTCAGGTGTGCCAGACACAATACCCCTTCACTTGCCCGGACACAAGCACAGCTCCCCCACCCCTTTAACCCTCCCCCCAGCCCAGCCTAGTCACCTACAGCTGTGTTTTTTTTTCATCCCTCCCAGCACAGACAGTAGCACCATACAGAGGAATATCATGAGTTGAGGTGTCCAGAGCTTCATGATGCTGACCGTATGTGTCTGAATATATACTGCCAGGATGTTTTCCCCTTTCCAGTTGCTGCTGGAGACCAAGAAATATAAACAGAATTGTGAAGCAAGAAGAAGCGTTCGTGGAATTCCCTTCCTCTTTGTCTACTCATACCTCCTTGCCTCCACTCACTCAGCAAAAGGCACACACCTAAGCTGAACATTGGCTTTGCTGAAAGGTTTCTCTCCATCTCACACTTCATGCCTTCTTTCTTTTGCGGAAAAAAAAAATTATTTTGAAAATGTGTTTTTAAAAAATGCGCTTCCGTCCCTTGATTAGAAGATAATTCGGATCCAGCTTACAAAATTCTTAAACCATAGAAAAATACAAAGACGACAATGAAATATTTCTGGTAACCCCACTATATTGGTGTATGTTTTTCTGTCTTTTATATATGCACATGAAAACAAAATCAGGCTATCAGGCTTGCTATTATATATCTTGACTTTTTATGTAAAAATCTGTAATGTGATATTAAAATTATAGTTTTGGCCAAGACCTTCAGATAGACCCTAAAGTGAGCATGTGAGACAGATCAACTTACACTTTAAAGAAGACGTGCTCAAAAATCACCTACAAAAAATATGTCAAATTCCTACCCATTTTCTACCTTTAAAACAAGTCAGAATTTTAAGAGTAGCCAACCACTTTTTGGCCATCTTTCTCTCTCATTTTTAAAGAATGCTGTGCTCTTTTATTTTCTTTTTTAAAGTTTACTTACCTTGAGAGAGAGAGAGATGGGGGGGGCAGAGAGAGAGAGGGAAGGAGAGAGAATCTCAAGCAGACTACATGCTGTCAGCACAGAGCCCAACACACGGCTCAAAATCACAAACTGTGAGATCATGACCTGATCCGAAATCAAGAGTCAGACACTTAACTGACTGAGCCACCCAGGTGCCCCAACTGCTGTGCTCTTTTAATTCCAAGTCACCAGAAAGGCTTTAAGAATACCTCCCATATTCCTCAAAAAATTAACAATAGAACTCCCCTATGACCCAGCAATAGCACTGCTAGGAATTTACCCAAAGGATACAGAAGTGCTGATGCACAGGGGGCGCATGTACCCCAAAGTTCATAGCAGCACTTTCAACAATAGCCAAATCATGGAAAGAGCCTAATCGTGTCCATCAACTGATGAATGGATCAAGAAGATGTGGTTTATCTGTACAATGGAATACTACATGGCAATGAGAAAGAATGAAATCTGGCCATTTGTAGCAACATGGACAGAACTCGAGGGTGTTATGCTGAGTGAAATAAGTCAGGCAAAGAAGGACAGATACCATATGTTTTCACTCATATGTGGAACAGGAGAAACTTAACAGAGGACCATAGGGGAGGGGAAAGGGGAAAAAATAGTTAAGAAGAGGGAGGGAGGCAAACCATGAGAGACTCTTGAATACTAAGAACAAACTGAGGGAGTGGGGGAGACGGGAAGGGGGGTGATGGGCATGGAGGAGGGCACTTGTTGGGATGAGCACTGTGTGTTATATGGAAACCAATTTGACAATAAGCTATTAAAAAAAAAAAAAAAGGATACCTCCCATAGAGCTTTTTATGCACCCCTGAGGTTTTGTGGAGACACAGTAGCAGGTATCTGAGAAATACCAAAGGAACAAAGGTCAGGAGGCTGGTTGAAGTGACCTATGGCCAAAAGCAAGAGACTACAGCTTGTGCTACAGCATTTGATAAGGCAACATAAGCAAGAAAGCCAATGTAGGTTTGCACTAGCTTCATGTCAGGCAGGCTGCCTGGGAAGGCCATGGAACCTCAGCATAAGGAAGTAGAAAGTGAGTGGCCAGATGCCTCAGACTTGGAAAAGGTGTCAGAAAGGAGGTAGATTGAACCATAATAGGAGAACCACAGGAGAGAAATTTGCATCAGTTGGGGTTGAGGGAAAACTCAAAAGAACCCTTTTGAAACCACCCACAACAGAGTAAACTTTAAGCAATACTAAAGTCCAGAGAGCACAAAGCACAAAGGTACAATACTCCCTGCCAGAAAGAGCTGTCGTGACCTCCTCACCTCTTCTCCCTCCTCCATCTCCAAAATGGCATTTAGCCAGCTGTAGGAGAAGAGGAAACCGTCCACTCTCTTCCCCAGTTTCAGGTTTCTAGGTGTGGGGGAAGCCATGATTTCAATTCAATTTTAGTATTCTGACTGTTGCATAGGTTTAGACTCTTTTTATATATTCTAAATTTAGGCAGCATCTAGAAGTCAAGTTCTACACTCAAGGTCTCACACGGAGTCAGGAAAAGAAGTAGCTTTCATAAATAAATTTAAATGAGACAAAGGACAAGCTTTTCACCATACTATCAATAACACTCCCTGTGAACATCTTCCCAATATACTAGTTACATAGCTCATTCATACTTTCCCATTGATCATAAGAGATCTGAAAATTTGTAATTTCTCTTTGTTAGGAAAGAGTCAAAAGGAATATTGCAACTGAAATTCAGTCAAATCCAGGATTGGCTTCAGAGCACAAATGTCTAGGTATACAAGTCCTGAGTAAAGGGTACTGCCTATTTCAAACCCTACATAGTTGTTGCCAATTTTCTTCTCCATTAAGATTGGCTTATTCTGCAAATAGGATGTACATCTTGTCTCACCATAAAAGGGAAATTCCCTCCCACCTGTTACCACACTGAAGACTGTCAATATCGTATAAGACAGAGAACAAAACATGGGCATTGGAATCAGAGAGACTTGGGCTTGAAACCCAACCCCAACACATTGAGCTTAATTTACAATTTGGAACCGGCCTACCACCTAACTTCTCAGAGCCTCAGTTTCCCTACCTGTAACATGGAATGGAGGTGATATTACAATCCACATTGCAAATGTTGAGTATATAAAGCACCACACGTAGGGTCTGGCACGTGGAATATGTGCAAAATAAGTGGCAGCTATTGTAACTATTAAGCTCAGACTCTCTTTTCTTCTCTAGAAGAGTGAACATTGATCTCATTGACTTTATTGTGGTCTTTTTTTTTTTTTTTTTTTTAACTATTTGACCTATTTGGAATTAGTTCTGGTGAGTACGGAGTAGAGAGGGGGGTGTCCATACTTCATTCATCTGTCCTAAATTTATTCTTCCCACAAATACTTACATTTAGTGACTACTATATGCCCAACGCTCTTCTAAGCACCGAGGATACAGTAATGAACAAAGGCGACAAAAATCCCTGCCTTCGTAAAGCTTACATTCTAATACAGGGGATGGAAAATAAACAAGATGCATAAAAGAAATACATAATAATAGATGGATATCAATGTGAAGGAGGAAAGATAAGAATGGGTTTAGAACCAGGGACACAGAATGTGCAAAATAAATGCTGGCTGTTATTTTAGGCAGCTCACTGGTGATGAGATTCAGGGTTCTGAAGGAAAGGTTAAGTACTGTTTCCCCAAATTCTCAGCCCTCTCCCTACTCTTCTGTAGCTCCCGGCCTGGTGTTTCCCACACATGAGGCCAAACATAAAGGCAGATAAAAGAAACAAAGAAAAGGAGACGTCTGGATACTATGAATTATAGTCACAAGGCAGTAATTGTCTCTCTCCTGGCAAGTGACCAATTTTCCCTCAGAGTCTTTCTTTTTGCTTCCATATTTTCAACAAAGCAGAAGGTAACGTACATACGTTGGTTGAAAGCTCTTCAAATGCTCAAAAACAGGCAAAATGTGTAGAGACATTTCCAAAGGTGCAAAACTCTTTAGAAGGGCTGACTTACTCTCTTCCTTGGCATATGGGGAAAATTATAAAATAGGAAAATAAAATTTCAGGCACAAGGGCCATTAGATGGGTTGCCTTTAACTTTTGAAGAGCTATTATTTGAAAATAAGTTCAAAGTTACAAGAGTAATAGTACAAAGAGCATCTGTATACCACTTGCTCAGAATCATCTATTTTAAGAATTTATCCATAATTACCTCCTCCTTCTCTCCTCCTCTTACATATATATATTTCATATATGTTTAGATATTTTTTCTGAACAATTGAAAGTAAATATCATTTATCATGGCCCTTATTCAGGAATAATATTTCAGTGTTTTTCTCAGGGTATCACGCATGAAGGGACACAGTGTCCATCCACGTCATCTTCCTCTCTCTTAGTTTCTCCATTTGAACAACAAGGACAATAATTTCTTCTATACAGGGATAGTGTTGGCATGATCTGGAGGCCTGGTTTAGACAGGGAACTCATCCAACCAAACCACAAACAAAAGTGTTTTCAAGTTCCCACTTCTAGCCCCAACGCTCTGACCTCTACCTACCTCTGAAGATGTTCAAGTTGGAAGCTGGTGGTTATTTGGCTGGTGGCTCTTCTTCCTGGTCTCTGGGAACCCCAGAGCCCCTGCACCGGGCAGGCAATAGGCAGAACAGATTTCAAAGACTCAGAATGTAATCATGGTTCTGGCTGTGACAGATCAGGGTGTTCTGCCCCTAGCCATAAGTTGGGTACATTTAGAACATTATCACTGAATTCCTATTCAAGGAGTACTTTCTTTTTTCTTTTCTTTTTGCTGCAGGTAACATAGACAGAAGCAAGACACTGTGGAATTGCAGGACCCTCCCCTCCACGAACACATACATTTCTGGAAGTCTGGGTGACTGTGGAGGTAGGAGAGGATCTTTGTATCTATTTTTCTTTAGCATCTATGTGAAGACTTTTGTAAAGCCCCATCCATCTTTGATATTAATTTCTCCATGGCTAGCATCAGCCTACACTACCTTTTATCACCAATGTCTTATGACTTTCATGCTGAGAAGAGAGGGCTGCCAAGAGAGCTTGCAAAGGTCCACATAACATAGGGATTTAAAACAGACTTAAGCCCCACTTTGGGTGAACTCGAGCCCTGCTTAAGGTGAACACACAAACCCGGCTTCAAGTGAACACAAGCCCCGCTTTGGGTAAAACATGAACCCCACTTTGGGTGAGCCCCACTTCTCTCTCTCTGTCTCTCTCACTCACTCACTTGTGCCCCCTCTCTCATAAATAAACAAAGAAACACAGACTTTATCTGGATCCAAATCCTAGCTCCCACTTACTTTGGGCAAGTCACTAATCTTCTCTGTGCCTTAATTTACTCTTTTGCTAATGGGGTTAATGATAGCACTTCCCTCAGAAGGTTGTTGTGAGGGTTCCAGGAGTGATAATGTGTTAAGCACTTAGAGCCAAAGTCTGGATAGAGGTAGTGCTATGTTTATTAAGTAAACAAATGAGACACTTACCCAATGAAGTGTCAAGAATCATTTAGTGTAAGATCAAATTTACTATGTGTCAGATATGTGACATGTATTAATTAATACATACTCTCAATGACACTATGGGTTTAGTACTATTATTATTCCAGTTTTACAGAAACTGAGGCACAGAAGAGTTAAGCAACTTGCCCAAGGCCACACAACTAATAAGTGCCAGGTACAGGTTTTAAATGAGTGTAGAGCCATGTATACTAGATGTTCAAGTCCCCAGCTTCTCTTGAGAGAGAGAGAGAGAGACAGGCAGAGCGTGAGGGAGGGAGGGGCAGAGAAAGAGAGGGAGACACAGAATTGGAAGTAGGCTCCAGGCTCTGAGCTGTCAGCACAGAGCCCGACATAGGGCTCCACCTCACAACCAGCAGGATTATGACTTTAGCCGAAATCAGATGCTCAACAGACTGAACCACCCAGGTGCCCCATACTTATAACTAATTTAAAAAACTGAATCAGTAATCAAAAATCTCAGCAAAAACCTCCACCAAAGAGAAGTTCTGTACCTCAACAAAATAATATCAAACTGAATTAAGTAGTGTATTAAAAGGATTATACATCATAATCAAATTAAATTTATTCCTGAAATGCAAGGATAGTTTAATATATGAAAACTGATCAATATAATATACCACATTAACAGAATGAAAGGGAAAAAAAAATACATGATCATCTCAACTGATGCAGAAAAATCATTCAACAAATCTCAACACCCTTTCATAATAAAAACAAACTAGGAAAAGAAGGACACTACCTCAACATAATAAAACCCACATATAAAAAACCCACAGCAAATATATTCAGCAGTGAAAGAATTCAAGCTTTTCCTCTAAGATCAGGAAGAAGGGAATGATGCCTGCTTTCACCACGTCTACTCACCATAGTACTAGAAGGTCTAGCTAGAGAAATTGGGGAAGAAAAAGAAATAAAGGCATCCATACTGGAAAAGAAGAAGTAAATCTATCCCTCTATGCATATTAGAGGATCTTATAAGAAAATCCTAAAGATTCCACCAAAAAAAATCTGTTAGAGCTAATAAATGAATTCAGAAAAGTAGCAGGATACAAAGTCAACAGACAAAAATCAGTTGCATTTCTATACACTAACAATGAACAACCTGAAAAGGAAACTATGAAAACAATTCCATTTACAGTAGCATCGAAAAGAATAAAACATTTAAGAATTAACCAAGGAGGGGCGCCTGGGTGGCTTAGTCGGTTAAGCGTCCGACTTTCGCTTAGGTCATGATCTCGCGGTTCGTGGGTTCGAGCCCCGCGTCAGGCTCTGTGCTGACTGCCAGCTCAGAGCCTGGAGCCTGTTTCAGAGTCTGTGTCTCCCTCTCTCTCTGACCCTCCCCTGCTCACGCTGTCTCTCTCTCTCTCTCCTAGAAATAAATTAAAAAATATATTAAAAAAAAAAAAAGAATTAACCAAGGAGATGAAAGCCTTGTACAATGAAAACTATAAAACATTGCTGAAAGAGATTGAAGACATAAATAAATGGAAACACATCCCATGTGTATAGATTGGAAGAATTAATACATCAAGATGTCAATACTACTCATAGTGATCTGCAGATTCAATGCAATCCCTATTAAAATCCCAATGATGCTTTTGCAGAAACAGAAAAACTCATCTTAAAATACGTATAGTATCCCTGTGGCACCTGGGATACGTATAGTATCACTGTGGCTTAGTCAGTTAAGCGTCCAACTTCAGCTCAGGTCATGATCTCTCAGTTGGTAGGTTCCAGCTCCCCATCTGGCTCTGTGCTGACAGCTCAGAACCTGGAACTTGCTTCTGATTCCATGCCTCCGTCTCTCACTCCCCCTTCCCCACTTGCACTCTCTCTTTTTCTCTCTCTCTCTCAAATTAAAAAACATTTTTTAAAAAATATGTATAGTATCCCAAGGGACTCCAAGTAGCCAAAATAATCTTGAAAAAGAAGAAGAAAGCTGGAAGATTCACAGTTCTTGATTTCAAACCTTAATACAAAGCTCCAGTGATTAAAACTATGTGATACTGACATACAGACATATAAACCAATGGAAGAGAATAGAAAACCCAAAAATAAACCTTTGCATGTATAGTCAAATGATTTTTTTTTACCAAGATGCTGAGACCATTCAATGGGGAAAGGACAGTCTTTTCAACGCATGGTGCTAGGAAAACTTCATATCCACTTGCAAAAGAATGAAGTTGGACCCTCACCTAACACCATATACAAAAATCAAATCAGAACAGATAAAAGACATAAATTTAAGACCTAAAACTACAAAACTCTTACGGGAAAACACAGGGGAAAGCTTCATGACATTGGACTTGGCAATGATTTCTTGGATACGGCATGAAAGGCACAGGTAAAAGAAAAAATAGACAAATTAAACTTGATGAAAATTTGAAAATTTTGTTCATCAAAAGACACTATAAACAGTAAAAAGATCACCCACAGTGTAGGGGAAAATATTTGTAATCCATATATCTAATAAGGAATTAATATCCAGAATATAGAGAGAGTACCTAAAACTTAACACCGAAAACAACAAACAACTAGATTTAAAAATAGGCAAAGACTTGAATAGACATTTCCCCAAAGAAGATGTACAAATGGCTTAACAAACACATAGAAAGATGTTCCACATTACTGATCATTATGGAAATGCAAATCAAAACTTCAGTGAGCTACTATCTCACACCGATTAAGGATGGCTACCATCAAAACAAGTATTAGCCAGAATATGGAGAAATTGAAACTTTGTACACTGTTGATGGAAATGAATGTAAAAAGGTGCAGCCTCAGTAGAAAACAGTATAGCAGTTTTTCAGAAGATTAAAAATGGAATTACCACATGATCCAGCAGTTTCACTTCTGGGTATATACACAAAGAATCTAAAGCACATTAGTGAAAAGATAATTGTATGCCCATGTTCGTAGTGTCATTATGCACAATAGCTAAAATGTGGAAGCAGTCCAAGTTTCCAGATAAATGGATAAGCAAAATGTAGTCTATACATAACAGTGGAATATTATGCCGTCTTGAAAAAGGAGGAAAATCAGGCACGTGCTACAACATGAACGAAACATGAGGCCCTTATGCAAAGTGAAATAAGCCAGTCACAAAAAGACAAATACTATATGTTTCCACTTGTATGAAATACTAACAATGACAATCAGAGACAGAAAGGATGGTTATTGCNGAAATACTAACAATGACAATCAGAGACAGAAAGAATGGTGATTGCCTGGGGCTGGGGGAAGGGGGAATGGGGAATTGCTATTTCGTAGGTATGGAATTTCAGTTTTACAAGATGAAAAGACTCAGGAAGATAGATGGTGGTGATGGGCACACAATATTATGAATTCAATATAAGTGAACCGTACTTAAAACTGGTTAAGAAAAACGGTTAGATTTATGTGTATTTTATCACAATAAAAATAGAAAAATTATAGTGGAAAATTCTGTGACTATTTTAAAATTTAACATTTATAAGGATTATTTTCCCATAGTCTTAAATATTTTCTACAACTTCATTGATTAACAGATTGATCTACCAATTAATCACCAGTTATTAGATAGCTTGGTTGTTCCAGTTTTTCCCTATTGTAAGGATCATTTCACTGTTTTTTTTTAAATTTTTAATGTTTATTTATTTTTGAAGGACAGAGAGACAGAGCATGAGCAGGGGAAGGGGATAGAGAGAAAAGGAGACAGAATTGGAAGGAGGTTCTAGGCTCTGAGCTGTCAGCACATGAGCCATGAGTTCATAACCTGAGCTGAAGTCGGACGCCAAAGGACTGACCCACCCAGGCACCCTTCATTTCACTGTTATTAGTTACATTATTATAACTAAATCCTTGAGCATTTCTTTATTCCTTAGGAAAGTCAATGCGAGCAGAATAGAAAATACACACAATTTAATCTGTGCAAAAATACTGCCAGTTCTCGCCTCATAATGTTTGGGTTACACTTGCACCAACAGAATATGGGTCAACCCATCTTCCTTCATCCTGACCCTGAACCATAGATGATCCAGAATGTCATTCAGAGGAGACAATGTATTATTGGTTGGAAATGCACAATTGTATAGTGTCACGCTCTCAGAATGTGGGTCCATCAGACAGATTTGAAACGCACCTCCAACACTTGCTAACTGCATGACTTTAGGTAAGTCATCTCATTTCTCTGAAACTTCATTTACTCACATGTAAGAATGGGAATAATAGTAGGATTCATCCCATCGAGTGTTGTAAGATCTTTTTTCTTAAAAAAAAAATTCAGCTCAAAAAGGAAAGTAAATAAATCAATCCATAACCCATAGCCACAGTCTAATGAGGAAATCGAGAATACTACGAATTTCAAGCAATCTGTGATCACAGAAATAAAACACTCACATATAGCAGATTTGGATTAGTAGTGTTGGAGTCCGTATAGATGCAGTGTGAAAATTAATAAAGGAAAACCTCACTGAAATGGAGCTGGGAGGCCACCAGGGGGCGTGCTCCCACCACACTGCTTGTTATCAATTGCTGCCCCAACAGGAAATGTTCCCTGCAAGTGGATAGTACCTTAGCCTTGCTGTCAAAGCAAGAGGAAAGAAAGGTTTTCCTCATCCCCTGACTATAGCCCAGCCAATAAGAGACTATCACAACCAATGAAAAGCCATTCTACTTGGAACTCCCTGTTAATTCCCACTTTCCTCTACAAAAGAGCATTCCTCTCCTTTCTTCTTTGGACTTGCCTGTTCTTCTGTTGAAGCCTGTTAGCCCTGATTTGCAATTCTCTGCTATTCCCAAGTTAACCTATTCTTGCTGGTAAAATAACTGACAGTTTTATTTTTTAGGTTAATGGCGGAGACAGACACAGATTGTACGGAAATGAGATAGGAGCAGGGGGCTTAGCATAGAACAGCAGACTAATACCTGGTAGATCAGGCCTCTGGTTCCTAAGAAACCGTAAGAAAGGGGTTTGAAAGTACAAGGGACCCAAATAGGCAGACATGAAAAGACACCACTTCGTAGGGAATGCATGGTGGTATGGAAAGGGGAGCCCACATTGGAGACTTAGTGGCAGCAGACAAGAATGAAGGAAGAGGGGATATCAGTGGGTCTTTGGAGCCCAAACACCTGATTACATAGGTTACTCATTTGCAGAAGAAATTATCTGATCAAGCCCAGTCTCATTTATACCATTTCCGTTTGACAATGGACTGCCCCTGCATCTCATTTTAAGAATTCATAGGTCAGAGAGCTCCCAATTTGTGACGGATGATTCCAGTTTCAAAGTGACTCAATGTCCCATGGTCGGGCATTCAGTTTTTTACTGGCGTCCACTAGCAAATAAAGAGCTGCTTCTCAAAGGGAAAGCACTTGTCAACAGAAGCAGACAAGGCCTGACCTCAATACTCCAAGGGTGTGTTCTGTGATTCTCCTACTTGAGTGTGCAAATGTTCTAGCCAGCATGTTAATCTGCCACAGACACATTTAGTGAAATTCACAGGCTAGGTGCTAAGACTCAACTGGTGGGCCACTTTCAACACATCCTGGGCATGCTGCAGAATCTTTTCTTAATCTGGGTCTCATTCAAAACTAGCAGCCTTAAAAGAAAAGAAGAGACACATCTCCAAAGGAGACCTCCAGATGGCTAAGAGACACATAAAAAGATGCTCAACATCACTCATCATCGGGGAAATACAAATCAAAACCACAGCGAGATACCACCTCACGCCTGTCAGGATAGCTGACATTAACAACTCAGGGAACAACAGAGGTTGGCGAGGATGCGGAGAAAGAACCTTCTTGCACTGCTGGTGGGAATGCAAACTAGTGCAGCCTCTCTGGAGAACAGTGTGGAGCTTCCTCAAAAGCTCAAAAATAGATCCAAACTATTTTTGCACTACTAGGTATCTATCCAAAGGATACAAAAATGCTGATTCAAAGGGGCACATGCACCCCAATGTTTAAGTATGGAAAGAGCCAAATGTCCATCGACTGGTGAAAGGATAAAGAAGATGTGTTGTCTATAGATGCTGGTGAGGATGTGGAGAAACGGGAACCCCCTACAACATTGGTGGGAATGGTGCAGCCATTCTGGAAAAACAGTGTAGAGATTTCTCAAAAAATTAATAATAGAACTCCTCTATGACCCAGCAATAGCACAGCTAGGAATTTACCCAAGGGATACAGAAGTGCTGATGCATAGGAGCACATGTACCCCAAAGTTCATAGCAGCACTTTCAACAATAGCCAAATCATGGAAAGAGCCTAATCATGTCCATCAACGGATGAATGGATCAAGAAGATGTGGTTTATCTATACAATGGAATACTACATGGCAATGAGAAAGAATGAAATCTGGCCATGTGTAGCAACGTGGATGGAACTCGAGGGTGTTATGCCAAGTGAAATAAGTCAGGCAGAGAAGGACAGATACCACATGTTTTCACTCATATGTGGAACAGGAGAAACCTAACAGAGGAGCATGGGGGAGTGGGAGGGGGGAATAGCTAAGGAGAGGGAGGGAGGCAAATCATGAGAGACTCTTAAGTANTGAGGAACAGGAGAAACTTAACGGAGGACCATGGGGGAGGGGAACAGGAAAAAGAGTTATGAAGAGGAAGGGAGGCAAACCAAAAGAGATTCTTGAATACTGAGAACAAACTGAGGGGTGATGGGGGCAGGGGAGAGGGGAAGGGGGTGGTGGACATGGAGGAGGGCACTTGTTGGGATGAGCACTGGGTGTTATATGTATGTGATGATCACTAAATTCTATTCTTGAAATTATTATTATACTATATGTTGACTGACTTGGATATTAAAAAGAAAAAAAACTCTAAAAAAATTTTTAACCTAACAGCCTTACATTTCCCAAGGAAATAGAGGAGAATGCCCAAAAGTGGCCTCTGTCATCTCCAAAATCCAGAGGCCCACCACGCACTTTCTCTTTCTTCATGGTGAACAATACAAAGTGCAGAAACTTGTCTCCTGTCTCAAGGAATGTCCCCATATGGCCTAGGCCACTGGATCTCTGGAAATACACCAAATGGAGAGTCTTATCATCTGGCATGCACGTGATAAAGCATGTAGGATACCTACTATCTCCCCCAGGTCAGTGAGCACAATGCAAATGACCTGAGAGACCAGCATGATGTCCCATGGGGTATCAAGTAATCAAAGTCTCTTCATCGTCTATTAGGCCACAGAGCCAAGGAGATGCTTAGTCCTGAGTAAGACAGTGAAGGTATGTACCTGAGTCTCTGCATGTGAGAAAGCTACTTCTGATTATTGAGACAAGGGGTTGTGAAGAAAACATTTGCTAAAGCCGGTCTGGGGCATGAGAAGAGAACCATGCCCCAGAAGCCCGCAGAAGCCATGATAACCTTGAGGCCATGTGTTTCTCACAGACAGACCAGCCTGATCAATGATTCCTCTCAGGCTGGAACCTGGCCTTCTGGAGATCCAGGTCATAGCACAATTTACATCTGCTCCCTCCTCTGCTTCCATGAGAGTCAAGGTCTTCCAAGGGTCCCCACTCCTCCGCTCGACCTGCCACAGGGGCACACAGTTGTTCCACAGCACAGAACGCGCGGTGCTGGCCAGGCAAGCACTCCTCCCAGCCAAAGCAGTCTAGGTGTGGCCTCTCAGTCCACTGAGTAGGAGTGGAGTGCCCAGAGAGCTCTGGGGAACACGGGCCAGGACACCAGTTATCACAGTGGAGAAGACCAGCAGCTTCCAGTAGAATTCACGGTCGGGGTGCGCACACTGGTGGCAAGGAGTAGGTCAGCTGGCAGCACACTGTACCCACATGGGAGGGAGCACTGGTCATGGACGTGGGAGGTCATTCCCTATGTGGGCCCTGGCAGGTAACTTTGCCTCTCTTAATAGTCTCTCCCAGGGTGTTGGGGGTCATGGCCAAGCACTGGCAAGATGCTTGCAGAGTCAGGCTGTCCGAGGAAGCACCACGTACATGCTCCCACACAGCATGCCCTTACCGCCCACCTACATCTGATGATGTCTGTGCTGCTGGTTGGTCACGATCTCTTTCCTATGGGCTCCGGGTCCTAGCTCCCAGGATAGGTGGAGAAGCTCCTCCAATACTAGGAGCCCTGGGACGCTTCTGAGGTGGCCAGAGACCCTGGCTTGAGAGAGGCAGGTTTCCACTCTGGACAATCCTCACTGATGCCCAGCAGGAAGTGCTGCCCTGGAGTGTAACACTGCACCCCTGCCTCCAGCAAGCCCTGCATATCCCCCTGAGTTCTTCACACTTGACTTCTTTAGGCACATGTGACCTAGTCCCTGGATTTAGTTCCAGGACCATCTCAGAGGAGCTGTGCTTGCACAGAATGGTCTGGAGTCTGTAGCCCAGTGATAAAGATCCACTGATTCACCAGGAGACCATGGGCAACACTCTTACCCACACTTAGTGGCCAATTAATCCTAAGTAGCATCACCATGAACCACCTGTTCCCCACCTGGCTTCTTTCTGGGTTAAAAGAGAGAGAGAGAATGAGACCATAGGAGGGGGGGTGGGGAAAGGTGGGGACCACTCATTTGATGGAAGGCGCTGGAGTCTCAGGTCCTGGCACTCCATTCCATGCCCCCTCACAAAAGGGGCCATATTGATGGAGGATGGGGTGGGAGATGATAGTGTAGGCACTCACTTCCACACCCATGGTCTCACCGTAATGGAGGAGCAGCGAGGAAACAGGAGGTGCAGACAAACATCCTCCTCTAGCCACAACTTGACCTCTCACTGTCTCTTGGCCTTGAGCATGTCACTTAACCTCCCTGGGACTGCTTTTCTATATTGTAAACGTACAGTAATCTGAACCTCACAACGAGAATGGGGAGGACAGGATGGAGGTGGATTAAATTTAAGAAGCCTCCTTGGGTGCCTCCTACTCTGTGCCCCAGAGTGTAGCCCCACTCTAACTTATGTTTAACTTGACCCTTCTGACTCCAGGCTGAGGAGCGTTCTGGTTCGCACTGGGAGACCTCACGCATGAGCAGTCTCTCCCCTGGCAGTACTGCTTCAGTGAGCAGATCAACAATGAGGCTGGGCCTCAGGGCCCTGGCAGGGGAGCTAGGGAGAGAAAATAGAGAAGCATGCCAAGGGGAGAGAGATCAGAGCGCTGGACCCAGAGAAGGGGGCACTCTGGGGTCTGCACTGGGTCTGCAGGGATCACAAACACTGGAAGTAAAATAGGCAGGTCTGTGCACATTTGTTCTGGTTTATTTGACACGAACAAACAGTTCAGACAGGGTGAAGGTGTACTCCTGTTGACATCCTGGTGCCCAGGATCTGAGGTCCTGGTGGCTTGGTCTGAATAGAGGTTTGGGGAGCAGAATGCTGAGTCTAGCCCCCCACCCACCCCCTCACCGGAGGCTCATGCAAACGTTCCCACAGAAGGCTGAACAACATACAGTATTTGCTTTTGGACACTTTAGAAAATATGAACAGTGATTGCTGCAAAGATACACGCTGGGCTTCTTCTCACAGGCCTTAAGACCTAAAAGGAGCAGAAGCAGGGTCAGAGGAACCAGATCCCTCGAGAACACTCTTCTCAAGCCTAAAGCCTCTCCCAAACACTCTAAAACCCAAGTCCTACTCATGATGCTCTTGAACTTTTCAGGGAACTCAGTTTCTGCCCTTTACCCAAACTTGGTGTTTGGTAGTATCTTAAATCCTATATGCCCCCCCCCCCCACCAACCACGCCCCCCAACAGATCTCAATGTCTGGCCTTCCTGGGCCCTCTCCATTCTCGGCAGCCAGAAACCAGTCTCCCATGTGAGTCATGGCCTTGGTGAAGTCACCCCCATGGGATCTAAACCTCTAAGAACTCAGCAAAGTCTGAGACATCCTGCAGACCCTCTCACTCCCCAGGATTTGCAGGGTCCAGATTGGGAGATGACTTGCCACTTTGCCCCCTCTCTCCTGTGCCGGTCACTGTGTCCAGGACCGCTGCCGCTTCCCAGAAAATACCACTTGCACTAGTTCCCTTCCACTGCCACCATCCTGGTCCCTCTGATGAGAACTCTGACTTGACCCCGGACACCCCAAAACTTACTTTCCCAGGGCCCTTTCATTCTGCACCTACTCCCATCACTATTTCAGGATGTTTACACGGCACATAAGTGAAGAAATCCAAGAACAGTTGTTTGGCTTCCCCAAGTGATTCTCGGCCCTGACGTACCTCTCACTACATTATGTACCATTTGTGTCCTGTATTTGGAATGGAGAATCGAAAGACATAGGTTCCCCCTCCACCCTCATTGTTGTTCCCAGTGCTGAGTAAAGAGGCCGGAGAGTCAGGGCTGGGGGGACCCGGAGTCTTCACAGCGCTGTGGTCAGAGCAGGATGTGATTTAAGATTCAGGTCCTCCCCAGAAGGCACACAGCCCCTCCTGGCCCCCTTCCCTCCCCACCCCCTTAGTCCATCACCTACTCTGCATCCCGTTCAGTTTACGGTGCCCTCCCTGGGCCTGTAGCAGCAGCACAGAGAGGAGCAGGAGGGGCAGCAGAGCCTGGGTCGGCATGCCTCTGGCCAGAGCAGAGGGCTCGCAGTCTGGGAGAGACTTCCCTGGAGAGCTGGGTGGTTGTCCTGGGCTCCTCCCTGCCTCCGCTGGCCAAACAAGAAGCCTTTCCCCTCCTCCCCTCTGCCTGCCCTGCCCGCGGCCTGCTCTGTGCGACTAGGGCTTCTGCAGACAACGCTCCTTTCCTAGGACTAAATCCCTCTTTTGCACACAGAAATTTTTTTCCCTGAAAGAAATAATATTTCTATATCTAATTACAAAATAATTTACAGAAAAGAAAACATTATTTTTGTAGGAAGATATAAAAAACAACCTCGGTCCATCAAGGGATGAATAGATGAAGATGTATATATATATTATATATTATAATACATATAATTCTATATATTAACATTATATACTTAGTCAGCCCCGAAAAGGAAGGAAATCTTGCCATTTTTGACAACTTGGATAAAACTGAGGCACTGTGGTAAGTAAAATGTCAGACAGAAAAAGGCAAATATTGTGTGATAACACCTCTATACAGAACCTAAAAATGCTGAACAGCATAGTGGTTATAGATAACAAGACTATATTACCTACTTAAAAATTGCTAAGACAGTAGATCTTATGTGTTCTCACCACAAATAAGAAATGATAAGTAAGTGGTGTGATAGAGGGGTTAGATCATTTTACAATACATAAGCATATCAAATCCATACATTATTCACCTTAAATTTATACAATATTATGTCAATTATATCTTAATAAGGCTGGAAAACAATATATTACATATATATAATTATATATGTATTACACACATGGATTTTTTCCAGTTTGAAATTTTTTTGAAATGTATCAATTATATCTTAATAAAGCTTAAAAATATATGTTAACACACATTTTCCAGACTTATTAATATATATTAATTGTAAGTAATATAATCAAAAGTGTTCTAGAGAGGGAGACAAAGAGAATATGGGAAGAATAAGGGCACACAGTAAGGCTCTTAGAGCCCAGATGGAAGAGGAGATCTGTCAGCCAAGAGTTCAGGTCAGGTTCTCCAGGAGAAGGCAGTCATTAACTGTAAATATTGCAGAGAAATATTATATGCTCTCAGAAGTGAAGAAGTAGATTTTCCCCTAAGAGGAGAAAAAGGGGAATCCTGTGGATACTGGGCTCCCAATAGGCTGGGAAGCTGGGAAGAAGCTGGATGGCAGTGAAGATTTGAGCCCTGTTCTGATATTCTAAACTCCAAAGACAATGTCCTTCAATATACAGGTATAGTTTATTTTTAAAATCTATGACACTTTTATCTACAGTTGCAGCGACATGTAATAAAACTCATTAATATAATGAAGGGGGAAAAATCACATGATACTCTCAACCAAAACAGAAGAGGCATTTTACAAATGCACCACATTCACGAAACTGGCAATAGAAGGAACTTCCTCAACATGATTAAAGGTATCTATGAAAAATACACAACTATCATCCTATTCAATGGTGGAAGAGTGAAAGCTTTCCTCCCAAGATCAAGAATAAAACAAAAATGAAGCTGTCATTATTGGTTGTCAACATTGCAGTGAAAGTTTTAGCCAAAGCAATTAAGTAGGGGAAAAAAGCCATCTAAATCGGAAAGGAAGAAATAAAACTCTTTTTGCAAATGACATGATCCCATGTAGAGAAATTCCCCAAAAATCCACACAAAAAAATTAGTAGACTTAATAAACAAATTCACCAAAGTACAAAAATAACATACAAAAATCAACTGTATTTCTTCTATACATTAGCAGTTAGCAATCCAAAAACAAAATTAAGAAAACAATTCAATTTACAATAAGATACAAAAGGATAAAGTATCTAGGAATAAACTTAATCATGAAGGTGAAAACTTGTGTACCAAAAAATATAAAACATTGCTGAAAGAGATTAAGGAAGACATAAATAAATTAAAAGACATCCCATATTTGTGGATTGGAAGATCTAGGATGTTAAAATGGTGATGCAATGGAGTCCCACATACAATTCCAATTGTTCTTTTTTTTTTTTTTTTGCATAAATGAGGAAGCCAATCCTAAAATTCATATGGAATTTCAAGGGGCATGCCATACACACAAAACAATATTGATAAAGTACGAATTGGAGAACTCATTTCAAAACTTACTGAAAAGCTACAGTAATCAAGAGTGTGGTACTGGCATAAGGACAGACATGTAGATTAACAAATAAAATTGAGGGGTGCTTGGGTGGCTCAGTTGGTGGAGCGTCCAGCTTCAGTTCAGGTCATGATCTCACAGTTTGTGAGTTCGAGCCCCACACTGCGCTCTGTGTTGACAGCTCGGAGCCTGGAGCCTGCTTCAGATTCTGTGTCTCCCTCTCTCTCTCCCCCTCCCTGGCTCACACTCTGTCTCTCTCTCAAAAATAATAAGCACTTAAAAAAAAAAACAAATAGAATTGAGAGTCCAGAAATAAACCCACACATCTATGACCAATGATTTTTAACAAGAGCATCAAGACCAAGAATAGTCACATCAACAGATGGTACCGAGACCATTTGCAAAAGATGTCCAAATGCAAAAGAATGAAACTGGACCCCTAAATCACACCATATACAAAAACTAATTCAAGGTTGATCAATGATTTAAATGTAAGAGTTATAAAATTCTAAGTGTAGAGGTAAATCACCATGACCTTGGATTAGACAATGCATCATCAGAAATGGCACCAAAAGCATAGCAACAACATCAACAAAATAGATATGTTTGACTTCATCAGTTAAGAACACTTGTGCATCAAATGACTCTATCAAAAAAGTGAAAAGACAATCCATAAAGTGATAGAATATATTTGAAAAATATACGTTTGATAAAGGTCTCATATCTGGGATATAAAAATAACTCTTCCAATACAAAGATAAACAACCCAGTTACAACATTGCAAAGGACTCGAATAGACATTTCTCCAAGGAAGAAACAAATGTGCAGCAAGCACATGAAGATGCTCAACATCGTTAGTTATTAGGGAAATGCAAATCAAAACCATAATTAAATACCACTTCACACTCGCAGGGATGGCTAGAGTAAAAACATTAAAAATTAATTAATTAAATTTAAAAAAGAAAAGAAAATTATAAGAGTTGGCAAGCATGTGGAGAAATTGGAACTCTTATGCATTCATTATAAAAAATGTTAAATAGTTCAACAACTGTAGAAGCAGTCTGAAATTTCCTCAAAAGTCAAACATATAATCCATCAATTCCACTGCTAGATACTGACACCCAAAAGGGAAAAAAACATACATATAAAATGCATGAAGTACTGATACACACTACAATGTGAATGAGCCACAACCACCACAGAGATAAAACTCCTCACTGATTATGGCAAAAATTCAAAAACACAACCACACAATCTGTTATGAGAAACACCCATGCTCACATGGTTATTGGCAGTATACAAAATAGTATAAACTTTATGGAGTAGGTTTAGTGATATCTAACAAAAGTACTTATAAATTTACCCTTTTTGGCAAGAAAAACACCTACAAAAATTTGCCCTGATGTTACACCGCCGACAATAGAGAAAATATGCACATGGTTGTTCACTGTAATAGCAAAATCTTGGAAAATACACAAATGTCCAGAGATTGGCCGAATGACTGTTTGTGTGCACATGGTAGTGTGTGTAGAACAGGTGTAAAAAAAAAAAGGAGAAATTGGGACGCCTGGGTGGCTTAGTCGGTTAAGCATCCGACTTTCGCTCAGGTCATGATCTCGCGGTTCGCGGGTTCGAGCCCCGCGTCGGGCTCTGTGCTGGCTGCCAGTTCAGAGCCTGGAGCCTGTTTCAGTCTGTGACTCCCTCTCTCTCTGACCCTCCCCTGCTCACCCTGTCTCTCTCTCTCCTAGAAATAAATAAATTTAAAAAAAAAAAAGAGAAATTGCTATGAGCTGCCTTAGTGTAATTTTCAGGATACATTGTTAAATGAAAACAACAAGGTACAAGTGAGTATATTTGTGCAAAAAAAAAAAAAAGGAAATTAAGGATTCAGGTGACTAATTATCTTACACAAAACCTCCCACAGATTTGAGAAAGAAAGGCTGCTGTTCAGCACATTTTATAAAGTTAGTGCAAACTTACTACAAAACCAAGCAAGGACAGTATGAGGAAGCAAAGTTACAGGCATAGCTCTCTTATGAATATAGATATAAAAATCTCTTAAAAATTGCAAACTGAACCAAATGATATGAAAATGATAATATACAATGATCACATTAGATGACTGGAGAAATGCAAGAGTGGCTTAATGTTAGAAAATCTGAAATGTAGGGGCGCCTGGGTGGCTTAGTCGGTTAAGCGTCCAATTTTCGCTTAGGTCATGATCTCGCAGTTCGTGGGTTTGAGCCCCACATCGGGCTCTGTGCTGACTGCCAGCTCAGAGCCTGGAGCCTGTTTCAGTCTGTGACTCCCTCTCTCTCTGACCCTCCCCTGGTCACGCTGTCTCTCTCTGTCTCTCAGAAATAAGTTTTTAAAAGAACATTTAAAAAAAAAAAGAATATGCACATCCTCACTTCTATACAATAAAGTATAGAAGTCCTGGCTGGCACAAGGAGGTATTAAGAACGGCATAAAGTTTAAGGAGAAAAATACAACTGTCATAATTTGCAGATGATGACCCCCCCGCCCCAGAACACTGCAAGGAACACGCCAAGAAATTAAGATGAACAGTGGGAGAATTTAGCAAGGTGGCTAGGAGCAGATCAATACACGAAAGTCATTTTTCTACATTAGCAACAAACAGAAAGAAAAAACTAAAAAGTTACCATACTGTTGACAATTTTATTTTAAAAGTCCAAGCCTCTAGGAATAAATGTAACAAAGACCTGCCAGAACTCTACATGGGAAGAATTATTAAAATTTTGCGAAAGGACATCAACAAGATGGATGAGAGACATAACAAGTCTAAGATTAGGGGAATAAAAGGGGTGTTGATTTGAAAACACTACCTGGCCCTGGGGTGGGTGTGTTTGGGAGACACTTGGATGTCTGTCATTGGAATACACAATGAATGACCATGCCTCTAATTTGCTCGCTCGCTCGCTCTCTCTCTCCTCCTTCGAGCTGTGCCTGGTCAAACCCAGCAGTCCTCAAACAGGACTTACCAACCCATCTTACCAGCAGCATGAAGCCCGGGCTGTTTCTCCAACTTCTGCTGTTGATTCACTTAGCACCTCAGCGGGTGCCTGGGAGCCCCAAGCAACATTTTATGAGTATGTGCTGGGTCTGGGCTCCTGGGAGGGAAGCAGCATCTATAGAGATGAGAAGATCTGAGAGCTGAGGATACACAATGTGAAAAAATATAGTATCATATTCAAGGTCCAAGGATGTTTTATTGTCAGTAAGATCCAGGTTTGGATCCCTACTGTGTGCTTACTGGGTGGTCTTGGACAAAGTATCTGGGTCTCAGATTTTATCTTTGCAATTGATATAATGATATTGGGGCAGCTAGGAGGAGAAAGTGAGATAATCATGCCTGCACGCACAGTGCACTCTTACTGAGCCCTGGTAAATGCTCAGTAAGAATTAACTACTGTAAATGTTATCAGCCTCACCATCCAGGTTATTCTTGCTGCCTTGGTTCCTTCACGGGTGTGTGCGCCAACTTTTCGAGCATTAACACAGAGAGGAAAATTGAGTTGGCAGAACTCAGGCACCTGCATAATCTCTGCCTTGGAGAATGTTTTGGGAGGGAAGGAAAGAAAGCCTTACATTTCATTCCACATTTTAAAGAAATTTTTTTATGTTTTATTTATTTCTAGGAAAGAGAGAGAGACAGCGTGAGCAGGGGAGAGTCAGAGAGAGAGGGAATCACAGACTGAAACAGGCTCCAGGCTCGGAGCTGGCAGTCAGCACAGAGCCCGACGCGGGGCTCGAACCCATGAACCGCGAGATCATGACCCAAGCGAAAGTCGGACGCTTAACCGACTAAGCCACTCAGGTTCCCCTATTCCACATTTTTAAAGTTTATTTGTTTGTTTTGAGAGAGAGAGAAAGAGAAAAAGAGAGAGAGACAGAGACAGAGACAGAGAGAGCATGCACAGGTAGGAGAGGGGCAGAGAGAGAGAGGGAGAGAGAGAGAATCCCAAGCAGGCTCTGCTCTGACAGCACAGACCTCAACGTGGGGCTCGAACACATGGACCATGAGATCATGACCTGAGCCAGAATCCTGAGGGCTCAGAAGAAGGATCTGTATACTATCTCAGGTGTATAGGGAGGGAAGACCCTGTTTTAGCGAGGGAAAATCCTGTTTTAGGGGTGTGAGAGAGTGCAGGCAGATTTGTAAGACTGAGGGAGGCTAAGCTAGATGCAAGAGAATGGGGGAATCCAAGGTAGAGTTCATTGGAGAATAAAGGACTAAAACATTTTTTAATTTGTTTTATCTTTATTTACTTGTGAGAGCGAGAGAGACAGAGCATGAGCTGGGGCGGGGGTGGGGGGTGGCAGAGAGAGAGGGAGACACAGAATCCGAAGCAGGCTCCAGGCTCTGAGCTGTCAGCACAGAGCCCACTACAGGGCTTGACCTCATGAACCATGAGATCGTGGCCTGAGCCGAAGTCGGACGCTTAACAGACTGAGCCACCCAGGGGCCCCTCAAGGACTAAAATTTGAAAGGAAACACAAAGGGAGCTCCTGAAAGACTAGTAAGTCTTTGTGAGTAAAACTGGAACCAAAGACCTAGTAGAGGGGCGCCTGGGTGGCTTAGTCGGTTAAGCATCCGACTTNTAGTAGAGGAGGCAAAACTTGAGAAGGTCCACCTCTCTGACATCCCTGGCTCACAGGCTCCTTCCCCACACTGTTCCATTGGTCCCCAAGCTCCCCCAAAGTGGGGACCAGCTCCAATTTCTTGCACTGATCTAATGAGCCAAGGGATGACTGGGAGACCCAGGGTGAGAGCTGCATACTGGTCTCTGCCAAACTGTCAACAACTGGCCTTGGCTTTTTTCTTTGGTGCCATTTGCTATTACATGCATAGCCCCCAACTTCATCATCACTCGTTCCTTCCAGGTCAGTATGACATCCTATGGACCCCCTTTAATTGCAAATACTCTGCAAAGAGGTGAATCATCAATGGGTGCAGGGTTCTGCCTACCTGTCTTCAGTCAGATACCCAGACCTCGTGGTTTTCTCTGCCGAGGACTCAGGGAAAGGCAGCAGCTACAGACCAAATCTGCTTCCACCTCCCTAGAACCACAGGAGGGAGATCAGGCTGGTTTCCTCGCAGTTCCTTGGGCTTTTGGAGTTCTGAATGTTACTCCAGCCTGTTGTTTAAACCCTTCTCTTCCCTTTTCTATGTTCCAGGGAATATCTTGGAACCACCACCCTGCAGATCGGACCCTGAAAACTGTACTCATTTCTGTACTTTGCAGGAAGATTGCCATAACGGACTTCAGTGCTGTTCTGCCTTCTGTGGGATAGTCTGTACTTTAAACAAAAATGTTAACCATGACAGGTAAGGAGACTCTCAGGCCCAGTTCTGATCCAGCTGCCATTGGGAACTCAGCATAAGAGTCTCTTACCAGCCCCGACAGCGGAACTATTTTTCTAACATTCTCTTTCTCTTTACCAACAATAATTTCCTTAAATGTCCTGATTTAAAGAGCCTTCCTCCTCTCCCAGACTTCTTTCTCATCATCATCACATTGGTGAATCTCCGAATATGCCTCTCTGAACTCGCACACAAATGCCTCCAACCACAGACCGTGCCCTGTCCCAGGTCCACTTTCATCCAGAAGCCTGGGACATTATATCTGGGGCTGCAAGTCTCACCAAAATCCCAAAGTCAATCTGTGTTTTCTGTTTTTGCTTTCCCTCTTTCACCAAACAACAAACTTTGGGCCCCAGTGTTCCTGGGCACTGCACATCCTCCAGCCTAAGCAAAACTTTGGTTAATTGCTGACGCCTTAGCGCTGACCCCAAGTCTCCTGAACGGAAGTCGTCCCAGATCAGAGAAAGGGCATTAAAGAGCTATGAGACACCTGGTTTTCTAATTCTATCTTCCAACTATGTCTTTCTACAACCTTGAGCAAGACAGTTTCCCGTGTTTGCCTTTCTTTTTCTCATGCATAAGGATAAGGACTCTTTAATTCAGCCTTGCAAGATTGCTATAAAGACCCACAAGGCAAGAGACTCCATCACTGAGCTCCTAAACTGTCTTGTTCACTGCTGTATCCCCTGCCCTGCATACAATCCCCAACATAGGACCCAAGTACAGACTGGTGAAGTAGGGCCCCAGAGCCACATACCTAGGTCTAAATCCTGGCTCTACCACCTCTTAGCTGAGTGATCTCAGACAAGTTAATCAACCTCTCTGGGCATCAGTTTCCTCATCTTAAAGACCGGAACAGTAAGACTGAGATTAAAATAGATAACCCACGATAGCTCTAAAAACATGACTCACCACATGTTAATTACTCAGTAAATTTTGCAATTAGGCAACCACTTCTCTCTTAAGAGGTGGGCCTTTGCAGTGAAACTTCACACCTTTCCAGGCTTTACAATGGAAGGCAGAAGCATAAGTAAGACTTTTTGTTGTCACTTGCTTCTTCGAGCTTCTGCTTTCCCTATGGCAGGGAAATTTAGCTTTATGGTTCAGTTTTAATGATGGAAATAACGGAAAATTAAACAACTACATTTCTTTTTTTAATTTTTTTAAAGTTTATTTGTTTATTTTGAGAGAGAGAGAGGCAGAGAGAGAAGGAGAGGGAAAACCCAAGCTGACTCTACTGCCAGCATGGAGCCCGACACAGGGTTCGAACTCACGAACCAGGAGATCATGACCCAAGCTAAAACCAAGAGTTGGACACGTAACCAGTGGAGCCACCCTGGCACCCCTAAATAACTCTATTTCTAAGAACAAAACTTAACGAGAGAATATTTGGAAATGTTTTTCTTCTAGAGAATCAGACACAGGAATGTAAGAAACATCATGGCTGGTAACTGAGGCATGTTTCCCAGAGCATTTTGTAAGTATTGGGGTTTGGCCTGGCATTCCCAGCATAGGCTTTTCCAGTTTTCCTCCTCTCTGGCTCCTCTGCCATTCCTGCAATGTCAGAATNTGTTCTCACTCCCTGGAGCAGAATGTGGTCCAGGGTGAGTTCTACCACACAGAGCAACATAAGGAAGCAGAGTCATGGCCTCAGGGGAACACAGGGCACTCATATCTGAGCCACTGCCAAAGAACAGCTTCAGCCTGAGGGTTGATGATATCCTGGGCGGGAAGTCAAGCTGAGCCCTTCACACTCTGTGTGGCCTTAGTCAGTTTACTCCACGCCTCTGAGACCATCAGCTTCCTCATGTGAGGGATGAAGACAACATCCATGGGTCAGGTTTTGTGAGGATTACATGAGGCCACGTGGAATGGAAGAACTTGATCGTTGCAAAGGCTCTGCAAATGTTAGGAGCTGCCAGCAACCAATTCTTTCTGGGTTTCAGATTTTTCCTCTTAAAAAAGAAAGGGGATCATCTTTATGATTTTACCAATGTTACAAGAAAGCTGAGCAAAATAGAGTCCTCTGCAGCACCACCACCAAAACAAAGCTACAATTTATAACTTAGTGGATTTTGTTTCAGATTGTTTGGAAAAAAAGGAGGACCTTGGGGTCTTCTAACAGTCCTTCTGAAGTCATCAGAGTTGCCAAGGGTTATTTCACCTTATATAGTCCTTTTATTAACGCTATCCAAAGGACTTTGATCGATGGTGACAAGTGGAGTTCAGTGGAGGAATTCACACAGGTGAATATCACCTCGTTCAGACCCTGGTGAGTCAGCCATGCTGACTTCCTCTGCACCTTGTACATGATTAGCCGCTCACACCACATCCTGGCTCTCCATCAGTGCGTCCCCACTGTCACATAATCCATGGCCTGCACAGTGGAAGATAGTGAGCTCCTAATAAGAATCCATGTGTTCTGTCCAGGTGAAAGATAACAGAGGTGGCTGGTGCAACTACATATAGAGTATTTTTATTGCAGTTTCAGGGTTGTATGGCTACAAGTGTATGAGCCTCAGCAAGCCTCAGCTTAAGCACTGCCCAGAGAGACAAGCCTTCATCTTAGACAAGTGGAAAAACACTGCCATGGACCTGAGGGTGTCTTCTAGAGAATTAGGCGTCCCCATCCTGTTATCTTTGGGCAGGCTAAGACTCTGCCCTCTGATGTGCCCCATTGACTGCAATATCTGTTAGATCCACGTCAGAATGTTTGCTCTCCCCAACCCTGCAGCCTGTCCTCTGCAGAACGGTTCCCCTCGACTGACCATTACTGCTCTGGAGGCCCTGGAGTTGGCTGGGAAGCTCGAGTGAGGGAGGAGATGGCAGTACCAGTGAGAACTTGAGAAAAATGCTCATTTCTTATTCCCAGAAAGTGCTGTGTTCAGTTTCCTGTGGTGATAAAATGCAGGACAGAACAGCACTGGCATACCTGGCCAGCATCTTCCATATCATGTGGGCTCTGGTGGGTGTTGCCAAGGGCTTCCAACTTTTTAAATGTGAGCTAACGCTTTAGCCATGCTTCACTTCATTTGGCCCCCACAGCAGCCATAATATCCAGTTTACAGGCAAGGAAACTGAGGATCATAGAGTTAAAGTCACATGCACAACATTCGCCAATGGGTCGATGGTGGAGCTAGAATATAGGAATAGAAGTGTTTTAGGTCCTAGCTGCTCTGGGACTCAGTCCAGTTTTGCCCTTGCTGGCCTGGGGGAGCTGGGAATTTCCAACTCCTTGGGGCCTCAGTCTCTTCATTTATAAGTGGAGCTGAATAACGCCTACCTTCAGGAGTGTCAGGAGACAAAATGAGATGATGCAAGTAAAGCACGTACCGCAGCACCCAGCAGACAGTCTAAAAAGATTGTTGCCATCATTCCCAATTCTTCTTCTATCCAAAATTCTTGGGGCGCCTGGGTGGCTCAGTTGGTTGAGCGTCTGACTTTGGCTCAGGTCATGATCTCAAAGTTCATGGGTTCGAGCCCTGCACGGGCTCTGTGCTGACAGCTCAGAGCCTGGAGCCTGTTTCCGATTCTGTGTGTCCCTCTCTCTCTGCCCCTCCCCTGCTCACACTCTGGCTCTCTCTGTCTCTCAAAAATAAATAAATGTTAAAAAAAAATTTAATTCTTGTTTTAGAAAAGAGCCAAAGTGTATCTTCCATCTGAAACTCTGTGTTTTTAAAAAATTTCTCCAGGTTACGAATGAATTGGCTCCCAAAGAAAATAAGTGCCATGTCTCTGACCTTTGAAACATCTAAAATGGAATAAGGCATAGTTGTGGAAAATGCTCCATCCCTGAGAGATAATATGATTAAACCACATGACGAAGAATCAGACAATTTAACAATGATCTTGATGCCTCTACTCAGGCTCCAGCAACTATGGAAGATGTTTCTTCCCCCTGAAAATCCCACGGGAAGGTACCGACTGGGAAATCTGCAGTCACCTAGTCCCATGAGACCACTCCCCCAATCACACCCTGTTCAAACAAACTTTCTCCAAGATAGATGTATCACAATTCCATGTTGCACTCCTCTCTTCTGTTTCCCCCTTTCTAATCCAGCTGAGCCCTGGTGACCCCTGGGCCTGAACTGGAAACATTGTTCAAAAACTCTGCAGGCTCCTTCACCACCATGACCTGACCTGATGTGGTTCAAGTTGACCTCTGGAACTAAGAGTGGCCCATTCAAACTGCAGGTACCACTGTTTGAATCACCTGAGTTTGATCTGTCTGTTACAAGAACACTGGGTCCTGGGATTTGTCAAAGAAGAGGAGATATATGTACCAGGGTCTGAGAAGGAAATCAGGGCTACAATAACCCAAACCCAGAGGCTAGCCCCAGACCCTTTGACTGCAAGGGATTTCACAGCTCCACCTAATATCAAGTTTGCACCCCCATTTCTGCCCATGGAACCAACAAAGAGATAGCAAGCTTCTCATAGCCAGGTTCAACCATGTCTGGGCCCGTATCTCCAGCATGGCAGTGCCAAGCAACTAAAATACTTCTCTCCACCCAGTTGTCCACTATTTTTTAATCATATATTGCTTTTATTACCTACCACCCCAGATGTATTTCCTTTTTTACCCTCAAACTCATGGTTGGACACAGACACAATTCACATTTCTTCTTCCCACAACCTTAGAACCAGATGGATTCTGTGCAATTATTTGGTCTAATTCCTGCACTTTAAAGTTAGGGGCACCTGGGTGGCTCTGTCAGCTGAGCGTCAGACTTCAGCTCAAGTCATGATCTCGGGGTTCATGGGTTCGAGCTCCGCATTGGGCTCTGTGCTGATAGTTCAGAGCCTGGAGCCTGCTTTGGATTCTGTGTTTCCCTCTCTCTCAAAAATAAAATTAAAAAAAAATTAAAGTTAGAATAACTGATACAGAAAGAGAGGATAGGTTCAAGACCACATAAAAAGAAAGTGCCACTGGTAGAATCAATATCTTGGGTCTTGTTTTGTCCTCATGAGTTTAATGGGCGGAACACAGCATTTGATGCAGAAGCAGGCAGTACACTTCTCTAGCTTTCAGATCGCTTGTAACACAGTGTCCCTACTCAAGTAGGCAGAACTCCTTCATCTGCAGCACGTACGCAGTCAACCAATTTTTAGAGTGCCACCTCTTCTCTCATAGCCAAGTTTTCAAGACTTACCTGGGGACTCTTATGAAAGAAAAACGAAGTATCAGGAACAGTGGCCAGGGGAGCAGTTGGGATTCCATGAAGCTCTGATAGCATTAGCTTCATGGTGGTCCCTTGCCAGGCACACACTTCCTGACTCAGGGGGATTGGTCTGCACTACTGGTACGTCCATTCCCACCATCAACTAGAGTCAGTTTACTAAGCTTTTCAAACACAGAGTAACTAGTTACTACCCTGGGCTGCTTCCAGGAAACCATTCACTGAGAGAAGTCAGAAATGGATTCTACATTCCATCAGTCTTTTGTCATCATTTAGGCATTCCTTCCTAAACTGAGAGCAAAACTGGGGGTTCTGATTACAGGAAAGAATACCTCCTAGTGCTTTAGGAATTCCTAAACTAGAGCCTAGCCTCACAATATTCTAATTCTCTTTCAGGGTAAAAGCTAGGGCAGGAATGTAACCTTTCCAAGGGGTCTCAGTCCTGCTCTAGTATACCATTCAGTCTAATCATGTGGTGAGTAAACACCCAGAAGGGTTCAGATGAACCTCCTACTTGATTTTATTGGGACAAGATGCAAGAAATGTTATCTGAGATAAGACTAGTCTTTTAGGTTGGAACCTAATTGTTGGTGGCTCCTCTTGCATTGAGTTCCTATCTTCCCTGCTTCACTACCTCTCAGCCGTTGGGGCAGGACAGGATGTGCCAGGTACCTAATGAACAAAGGGGGATCTTAGGTCCCCTGGGCCCCATCCCACTCTTTCCACCTTCAAAGCAGCATGATGTCCCAGAAAAAATAATTTAAGTTAATATGAAGACATGGGTTCCCATCAATTTATGGTTTTATTTATTGACATTCAACCTTGTTTTAAAGGATTTAAGGCAGCTTGCCAGGATTCATGATACATAGTATTTTTAAAAAATTAGCCTGTATAAGTAAGTCAGAGGAAAACAGATACAAAAATAATAAGGTATGATAAAACAACGCAGGAGATTAGCATAGCAAGTACATGCTACAAGGGTCACAGACACTTGCTATGAAATCTCACAACTAGGGCACCTACGTAATTCAGGTGTTGGGCTCCACACTGAGCATGAAACCTGCTTAAGATTCCCTTTGCCCTTAACTCGTGCTTGCTCTCACTCTCTCTTTCTCTCAAATAAAAAATAAATATTATAAAATTAGCTCTAAGCTTTCATAATAACAGCACAATCAGGGCAGCACAATCAGTTACAGCTTTAGAGTAAGCATAAGTGTAGCCCAAAAAGATACTCAGGAACAGTAGAAATAATCATGGTAGTAAACAGCAAAAGAGACAAGCTCTTCCACATGTGCTCAAAGAGGAACGACTGTGCAGAAAGGTGAACACATTGTCCATGACAACCTCATGTTAGATTCTAGAGAGTCTTCTGGGACTACTTCTTTAAGGGTTTTTAAGCATAAATCAACAATACACAATTCAATGACAAGAGCTCTTTGGAGGCCCTACATGGTGTCATCCATGGATGTGTTTAAAGAATCCAGAAGAAAAAATGCACTTATTATCCTCTCTTTCCCCACAGGCCTCCACAATATTGTTTTTCTTAGTCCACTTTTAGGAAGGTATTGAGAAGTAGTAAATTTGAGGCCAGTCTCCCCAACAAAATCTGACCTGCAAATAGATTTTTGAGTTTGACAGGAAAGACTAATTTACCATGAGACTCGTGTAGTTTAAGCTCCAGATCCCTCACCTGCTTCTCTCAGGATGAGGAGAGGAAAGAGCAACACCATCCAAGCATGAAGGCAGACGGCACTGTCCCAACCCAAGATGGGGGATGGAAGGGTGGTGGGCTGGGGGGTACATCCCAATAGTGACCTGAAGTTACTTCTGTGTTCATGTCTGGACAACCCTTACTGACAATCTGCCCCTGGTTGCACCCTTCAACCGAAATGCTCCCATATTTGACCTCAAGGAAAAATAGCAATAAGATGCTGTACTGTAACATGCTTGAAGCCAGAGTTCAAGATCTCATGGCCATATCATGAACCCAAGACAGGCACAGTGAGGGTGGTGAGGACTTGGGGCTGGATCAGTGGCTATTAGGCTGCACCGAGAGTCCATCAGATCCAGATCAAAGAGCTAGAATTCTCCAAGGGCTTTCCCCAGGCATGTAGTGCCACCTGAACCAGAAACTATGAAGAAAAGTTACAGATGTGGCTTTACCAATGTTATGAATCTGGAAAGGATTTTTCCCAATCAAGAACTTATTTTTTTATTGAGATATAATTGCAATGTGACATTGTGTACATTTAAGGTATACAACCTGTTGATTTGATAAATTTATATATTGGAATACAATTACCACTGTAGCATTAGCTAACCTCTCTATCGAGTCACATAACTCTTATTTCATTTTTGTGGTGAGAATAATTACAATCTAGTCTCCTAGCAACTTTGAAGATTATAATACAATATTGCTGACTACAATCACTATGCTGTGTATTATTAGCTCTCCAGGACGATAACTTTACATTTTTGATCAACCATGCCAGAGCAAAGACCGAATTATCTTCCTATTTTCTCTATAGAAATAAGATATTAAAAAATCACTGTTATAAGAAAGGTGATCAAAGAATAATCAGCCAGAAAATGCAGGAAAAGGGTATTATAAAAACATTTTAACTAGTGGTAATGAAATGTTATTTTTCTAGGATTCATGATGTTTGATGTATTTATAAGCTTTTGTACACATGTGATTTGTTATAATTTCTTTTTTTGTTCCAAATAAATATTCACTTACATACCTAATTTTGCATCTGTAGTTTTTGCATTGTCCTGTTGCATTATTTTTCTTTAAATTTTTTAAATATTTTATCTTATTTTTTGAGACACAGGGAGAGACAGAGCACAAGCAGAGGAGGGGGAGAGAGAGAGAAAGACACAGAATCTGAAACAGGCTCCAAGCTCTGAGTTGTCAGCACAGAGCCTGACACGGGGCTCAGATTCACAAATCATGAGATCATGACCTGAGCTGAAGTTGGAAGCTCCAGCAACTGAGCCATCCAGGCACCGCCATTGCATTATTTTTCTAAAATAAGGTTCCCAAAATTACACAGGTTTCAAGCTCCACTAAACCTATTATAGCCTTTTATAATAAATCAGTAACATAGTAAGTAAACTGCTTTTCCTGAACTTTGAGATTGCTCTAGCAAATTACTCAAACCCAAGGAGGAGACTGGGAACCTCCAGTTTATAGCTGGTTGACCAGAAGTACCCGTCACAACCTGGACTTGCCGTTGGGATCTGATGTGACAAGAGAAAAGGGGTTGCAATCTGGTCAGACTGAGTCCTCATCTGTGGGATCTGATGACATTGCCAGGTAAATAGTGTCAGAATTTAGTTAAATTGTAGGGTACCCAGCTGGCGTTACAGAACTGACAGCAAAGAGCCTGCTTGGAATTCTCTCTCTCCTTCTATCTCTGCCTCTCCACTGCTTGCTCGCTCACTCGCTCTCGCTCTCTCTCTCAAAATAAATAAATAAACTTTTTTATTTTTTAAGCTACAGTAATCAGGGGCTCCTGAGTGGCTCAGTCAATTAAGCATCCAACTTTGGCTCAGGTCATGATCTCACAGTTTGTGGGTTTGGGACCTCCCCCCCCCCCCATAGGGCTCTGTGCTGTGTCTTCCTCTCTCTCTGTCCTTCCCCCACTCACTCTGTCTCTGTCTCTCTCCAAAAAATAAACATTAAAAAAAAATTTAACTACAGTAATCAAAACATTATTGTATTTTGCATAAAAACAGACCCCTAAGGAGCCGGGTCAGTCAGTTAAGCGTTTGACTGAGGCTCAGGTCATGATCGCACAGTGCATGAGTTCAAACCCCACACTGAACTCTCTGCTGTCAGCACAGAGCCCACTTTGGATCCTCTGTCTCCCTCTCTCTGTCTGCCCCTCCCCTGCTTGCACTCTATCTCTCTCAAAAATAAAATAAACACTTAAAAAAGAAAACAGACCCATAGACCAATGAAGCAGAACCAAAAGGCCAAAAATAAACCCATGGTTAGCTAATATTTCACAAAGGAACCACGAATACACAATGGGAAAAGAATAGTCTTCTTAATAAATGATGCTGGACGTGGATGGACCTCAAGGGTGTTATGCTAAGTGAAACAAGTCAGGCAGAGAAGGACAGATACCATATGTTTTCACTCATATGTGAAACAGGAGAAACCTAACAGATGACCACGGGGCAGGGGGGGCAGAAAATAGTTAAGGAGAGGGAGGGAGGCAAATCATAAGAGATTCTTAAATATTGAGAACAAACTGAGGGTTGATGAGGGTGGGGGAGAAGGGAAAAGGGGTGATGGGCATGAAAGAGGGCACCTGTTGGGATGAGCACTGGGTGTTATATAGAAACCAACTTGACAGGGGCGCCTGGGTGGCTTAGTCGGTTAAGCGTCCGACTTTCGCTTAGGTCATGATCTCGCGGTTCGTGGGTTCGAGCCCCGCGTCGGGCTCTGTGCTGACTGCCAGCTCGGAGCCTGGAGCCCGTTTCAGTCTGTGACTCCCTCTCTCTGTGACCCTCCCCTGCTCGCGCTGTCTCTCTCTCTCTCTCTCTCCTAAAAAATAAATAAAAAAGAAAAAGAAAAAAAGAAACCAACTTGACAATAAGCTATAAAAGAATAAATAAATAAATAAATAATGCTGGGAGAACTACATATTCACTTGCAAAATAATGAAACTAGACCCCTATCTTACACCACTCATGAAAATTAATTTGAAATGGATAAGGACTTAAATATAAGACCGGACACTGTAAAACTTGTATGACACCAAAAGCAATCAACAAAAGCAAAAATAAACAAGTAGGAGTACATCAAATTAAAAAATTTCTGGGGCGCCTGGGTGGCTTAGTCGGTTAAGCGGCCGACTTTCGCTTGTGTCATGATCTCGCGGTTCGTGGGTTCGAGCCCCGCATCGGGCTCTGTGCTGACTGCCAGCTCAGAGCCTGGAGCCTGTTTCAGTCTGTGACTCCCTCTCTCTCTGACCCTCCCCTGCTCACACTGTCTCTCTCTCTCTCTCCTAGAAATAAATAAAAAAATATATAAAAAAAAAATTTCTGCACAAGGGAAACAAACAACAAAAAGATAGGCAATCTACGGATTGAGAGAATATATTAGTAAACCATATATCTGGTAAGGACTTAATTTCCAAAATATATAAGGAACTCATAAGACTCATTAAAGAAGGGGGGGAAGCACCAAAAACTCTGATTTTTAAATGTGCAAAGGACCTCAATAGACATTTTTCCAAGAAGACATAAGAATAGCCAATAAGTACATGAAAAGGTGTTCCATAACACTACTCATGAAGGAAATGCTTATGTTAACATAAGATTAACATATAACATAAATTACATTTTTGTACATCAAAAACAAATAGAAATATAATGTTTAAAGATACCATTTACAAGAATACAAAAAATATAAATAATATTACAAGACCTATTTGGGAAATATCATAAGCCTTTCTTGGAAGATATTTAAGAAAACCAGCATATATGGGGAAATACTGTACATACCAAAGATAATATTATAAGGATATTATTCTCTTCAAATTGACCTGTAAATCCAATACAATTAAATCAATACCCAAGATGACCTTTTGAAGCACATGACAAATCTACCCTAAAATTTATGTGAATATGCAAAATCTTAAGATAATACTAAATTCAAGTAATTAAGAAGGCTTTGGGACAGCAATATACAGTAGAGTGAAATAAAGAGCTCAGAAATAATCCCACACATATAAGAGAAGTTATCATATAACTGGATAAAAGGGGAACTCATCAACAAATGGGTCTGAAGCCATTGAAAAATGAAATTGGACCATTATTTCATACTTAACCAAAAATAATCAACTTCAGGTGGTTTAAGAGTACAAATGTGATGGGCACCTAGATGGCTCAATTGGTTGGGCTTCTGACTCTTGATCTCAGCTCAGGTCTTGATCTCAGCATTGTGGGTTCAATCCCCACGTTGGGTACCATGCTGGGCATGGAGCCGATTTTTTATTTAAAAGGGTGAAAAAAGAGTATAAATGTGAAAGTCAAAATTTCAAAAATCTTACAAGAAAACAAAACCAAGAAAAAATAAAGTTGTCCCATATTCCTAGGTATAGTGAGTTCAAATTTTGATTCCACTTACGTAACAGATGGATAACCTTGCACATATAAGTTAACCTCAGCCTCAGCTTCCTCATCTATGATGATAATAATTGCACCTAACTCATAGGGTACATGTGATTTTTTTGAAATGTAATGATTTTGTGTAGATAGATAATGAGAGTGAGAGAGAGAGAGAGAGAGAGAGAGAGCCTAGCATGTAGGAAGTACCATAGGGGTTAGTTACTATCATTATTATTATTGTTTTTATTACATTCTTCCTGTTTCACCAGAATCAGTCTCTTCCTTATTGTGGAAGGTTGAAGAGAAAAAAGGAAGCAATCTTTTTTTTTTAAATGTTTTTCCCTAATCATTCTATCCTCCATGATTAAACTTATGCTAGCAGCTCTAATCCTTTAGTTTCTATGGTTTCTAGATGAACATGGGACTCACTATCAGGGGTCTAATCAGCTTGGGACCTTCAGCTTCATGGCTGGGTACCCAAGCATTCACTGTTCAACTCAACACCAAGTAATGCCCAGTCCTGGCCCTTGGGGTAAGTGGGCTCAGCCCTCTCAAGTATCAAGTCCAAAATATAACATCAGTTAATACCAAGACTCTCCTACCTACTGCTTGCTGCATCATGAAGCCTGCTGAGTTGGGATTTCTTCTCGGTCTCTTCATCTTCTTCTTGCTGACTACCCCATTGATGGGTGGTGTTGCTAGACTTGCTGAAACGATATGTGGAGACCTCAAAGGTATGAACCTGAAGCAGAAAATAAATCCAAAGACCAATTAAGAACGAGGGAGAAAGTGTTTTTTAAAAAAATGTGATATACAACTAGTCCAGAAAGGTTCTCCTTTTGTGTTAATATCCATAGACTGTTACTCCTGTGACTCTGGGCATTACTTAATCTAGGGATCTTGTGGATGTCTGATGAGGAAAAAAAAAAAAAAAAAACTATGATGCAAATAACTCCCTTCCAGATAGGGCTGTCTTTTGCAGGGTGTCCAAAGGACCAAAAGTATTTTGAATGAGGGGTTTCATGACAAATTTCAAAGATCTCAGACCATTCAAAAGTACGTATCAAGATGAGAATAAAGGGGGATTGGATACTGAGCAAACTGAGGCATTTTCAATATCTTGGCTCCCGGTGCAGAGAACACTTGAATATATGGCCCCTGTTTAGATAAACTCACAATGTAGATGTAAAGGATAATGACGCTTTCTTCCACAGATAATGTGTACAGACTTGGTCTTCTGGAGCATGGGAAGGTGGCACAGTCTATACTGCAAGTCAGACACCCCAAATTCTGGCCCAGTCACTTAGCAAATGTGTGCCCTTGGTCAAGTCACTCAATTGCCTACCACCCATTTCCAAACTAATATGAGGAATTTTTTAAGGGCCCTGGAAGACAAGATCTCCTGCTAGGTCCTAACGAATTCCCCCTAACTCAATGGGAATCTCTCATGCAGATCCCTGCAAAATGGAAATGAATCCTGGCAGCTGTTTTGAAATTCACCTTAGATATTTCTACAACAAAACCTCCAAAAGATGTGAAAGTTTTGTCTTCTCTGGCTGTAATGGCAACCTTAACAACTTCAAGCTTAAAATAGAATGTGACGTAGCCTGTGTTGAAGAGTACAGAATAAAGTAAGGAGTCCCATCTTGCCCTTGGTCCTTGGGGGAGTAGAAAGGGAGAGGCTCTGAGATCTAGGATCCCTGGTGGGGATGGGAAGAGAGAGGTTTGTCCTCATTAAAGGATTTAATAGTTGGGTTGGATCTCAGGATCATTTGTCATTTTTCAGTTAGGAAATCAAAAGTCTAGAGAAAAAAAATAGTAGTCACCAGTTATCAGATAATTACCATGTGCCAGGCGCTGCACTAAGCAATTTACATATATTGATACAATTTAAAATTAAAATCACACTGAGGTAGATTTGCATTATTATTTTAAAGTGGCAGATGAAAAAGCCAACTCCAGTAGAGGTAACTAACTGGCCCAAGTTCACATTAAATGACATATCAAGGTTTCTAACCAGACTTGATGGTCACCTACAGCTTGACCGTTTACATGCACAAGTTCACCCAAACCCAATCCTTATAATCCCAGGCCTGTGAACTCTCCATAGAAACGTCCTGTTTTATACAACGAAGCTCTCAGCCCAAATTTGACCATTCCCCAGTCATTGGAACTAGAAAAAGGTCTATGGAGGCTAACAAGGCTATGGTATGGCTGATTTCTAGGAGAGTGAGATGGAAAGTAACCTTGGGTGTAACTCAAAAATAGAAATTTTGTTTTATTTATTTAATATTCCTGGTGGATTTTTGCAATGCCTGGCACATACCAGACAATGACTAAGTTTTAAGGGAATGAAAGAGATCAATCAATGGAACACGAGAGCCATTGAAAGACAGGGCATTTTCAGGACTTCCCCTGGGATAAAAATGACTTAAATTAATCGAGGGAGACTTTTCAAAAGTTATAACACAGATCTATTTTTGTTGTGTTTGTTTGTTTGTTTGTTTTTGCTTAAACAGGGAACAGAAGGCAAAAAATAAGAGCTGATCCATCATTCTGAAATATAGCCGTAAGAAAATTCAAACCAAGTTTAAGATCTTTGTATTATTTCCATAATTCTGGAAAATTCCATCTGTTTGCTATTTTCCTGACTTTACTTTTACCTTTCCTGATAAAGAACTGTATGACCATTAAAATGAAAGCAACTTTGCAGTGCCTGGGTGGCTCAGTCGTTTGGGCTTCCTACTTTGGCTCAGGTCATGATCCCAACATCAGGCTATGTGCTGACAGTTAGCTCAGTCAGAGTCTGCAGCCTGTCTTCAGATTCTATATCTCCCTCTCTCTCTGACCCTCCCCTGCTCATGCTGCCTCTCTCTCATACACACAAAAATATACAAAACATTAAAAAAAATTTTAAATAAAATAAAATGAAAGCATCTTTGTGTCAGTCTTACCTACTCCCTGAAATGTCTCTCCTCGACCTTATCCAGAGTTGAATGCCAGCTGGTTCCATCCTTAGCTGCCCTCTCCCCACTGAACCATTTCTTTATACATTCACACAATGTTTCAGGTGTGACAATCCAGATCTGTAGAGGTTTGCATCACCTCCCTTCTCAGTTTGAACTAGTTAATAAAACCAAAGTACCAAACCTGTGCTCCTTTTTGTCCATGAAACCAAAATGAGCACTCCCATTCACATGAAATAAATGTCCTCGCACTCGTGACAAATGTTTCTTTGTGATGTTTCCTGATTCGTGGCCACCAAGTCAGGAGCCCCTGTTAGCTTAACTAGCCTCCTGACTTGATCCCTATTAATAAGTAGTTATTTAGACACTGTTTAGTTCCTCAGTCATTGAAATTTGACTTGGCTGCTCTCAGTCATTCTGGAAAAATAACTCTCAATTTCAGTCAATAACTGTGTTTTAGCTACAAAGAGAATAATCACCCAGACACTAGTTGCCAAGTGTCTGAATATAATGGTACACGGTTCAACATGGCCATGATCTTCCCCGCTGTAGGACACACAGCTTGACCATCTCATCTCTGAATTTATCCAAGCATCCCATTCCTGCATCCCTTCCCTGTCCATCTCATTGACCAAGTCCTATTCCTCACCTGAGAATGCATCCTGGACTATTAGTAGTGAGGGCCAACATCAGAGGCATTATAAACCAGTGAGAGCCTGTAACCAGACATGCAAGCCTGGCCTTTTCTCAGTCTTAAGAATAGGAAAATTAAACCCCTAAATTGAGACCATTTTCTGCAAGACCTCTGATTACTTCAAGCTTAGACCTTCACCCAGAGTGTATTCTTATGAAGCCCAAATTCTGTCATGTTCCAATTTTGGTGAAGACCTGGGAATTGCAAGTTATTCTTAAGCCACATAAGCTGTTGGAGACATGCTGTGCATTCTGAAATAATAGGAACTAGGCTAACCTGACTGCTTCACAGAAGACGAAGTCTTGAGATTTTTCTTTTGCGAGTCACAAAGCTGGGCGTCCCAGACAGTCTTCTGGAAAACATAACATATTCTCCCAGCCTGTTTCCTTCCTCTTCCAACGAAACACTGGAAATGCTGGACAAGTAAAAAGGATGCATGTGGATATGAATAACTAAAGTCAAGACTAAGAATTTGTTTAAGCCTATTTATTCATTTTGAGAGAGAGACAGAGAGAGCGACCAAGAGAGAGAGAACCTCAAGCAAACCCTGTATTGTCAGCATGGAGCCTGGCATGGGGCCCAAACCTGCAAACCATATGTTCATGACCTGAGCCTAAACCAAGAGTCGGCTGCTCAACTAACTGAGCCACCCAGGTGCCCCAAAACTAAGAGTTTTTTGAGGAAAGAGGGGAGGGTTATCTTGGTGAGAAAAGGAAATCGATGCCCAAGACAGATTGCCGGGGCACCAGTGGTAAAAGAATGAGTTACAAGTGAAAGCTTTTGAGTTATGTTATTCTCCCCACCACAAAAATCTGGATCTATCACTGCCCACACGCACAAGGTACTACAAGTGCAACTGATACAACAAAATGGTGGTTCCAGAGCCCAGCTGTAGTGAGAAGTATATAAAAACAGGCACAATTGGACTAGACAGACACAAAGTTTATTGTTTTTCCTTCTTCCTATACACACTGAGGGACTGATGGAGAAACCATCAAAGGAAAAACCAGGGAGAAAAAAAATTGCCCCAGAAAACACATCTAGGGCAGAAACGCAGAAATGTTCCATAAGCAGGGGTTGGGGGGAGAAAGAGGGAAAGTGTTATTTCGGAAGTAGCAAATAAGTGTAAATAAGACCAGATAGTATTATTGTGGAGTTTTGACTGGAATTCTCTACCACCTACTTTAAATCAATCAAGAGAAGTAGAAGTTACCCCACCAGCCATCCATCCACCACATACATATGAAATTTAGTAACAAGAAACCTCACTAAAACAGAGTTGGTAGGTATCATTGGGGAGGCTCTACCTCTCCTAGTCAATTGTAGACCAAACAGGAAGAGACAGACTTGACCTTGCATGTGGATACTACTCTACTATTGCCGCCTCAGGAATAAATGCTTCCCTTATCCCTTTGGGCAAAAGCTCAGCCAATGAGAAGCCACCATACTTTGAACTCCCAGTATACTCCAATGAACTTTTAGTTAATCACAGCCCTCCCAACCTACTCCTTTTCTCCTTAAAAAAAAGTGTACCTCTCCTTTGTTCCCCAAACTTGCCTACGGTTTGGCCACAGCTTGCTTGTCCAGATTACAATTCTCTTTTATTCCCCCAATAAACCCATATTTTGCTGGTAAAGTAACTGGTAGTTTTTTTAGTTTCAAGGTTAACATAGACAATAAAAGCAAAACTGGCTTATATTTCCACAAATGATCCCAAACAAATTTTGCCACAAACATGTAAACAAAGAGAAACAACAAGCTAAATAACCAATATTAAATGACCCAGAATTCATTGAAGGAATAAATGAAATAGACATAATATTCTCAACTAGATAAGAGTGGACATTGGTATGTTAAAGCAGGAACATATATTATCAAAGGACCAATAAAAAATAATAGGATTTGGAAAATAGAAAAAGTGACCTAAATGACACAATAACTCAAGATAAAAATAAAGGATACAGCCAAACTACGAATTAATGATGGTAGAAGATTAGGTCAAGGAGCCCTTTGAAATATCAGAGGAGAATAAAGAAATTTTAAATATGAAAATGAAGGTAATATAGAGCAGGAAACACCAGGAATCTGTCTCCCCACCTAGACAACAATGGCACTTACAAAATATGTCTGACGTAACTATATTCGGAACTGGAGCCCATTGAGGTTTGCAACCTCAGGGAAAAATTAGAAAGCGACCATACTAAGTAAGGCTAAGAAAAGATATGAGAATACCTTAAGTTTACATTTAAGGCTGTTCCTCAGCGTAGAGACAGCCTATGCAATCCAGAAATCAAATCAAACATCAAAAAACAAGAACAAAATTAAACAGCATACCCTGGGAAAGCGACAGAATCTAATTTCCAGAGTTAACCACTTTACTAGATTCAAATGTCCATTTTCCACCAAAATGAAATCACAAAGCAAGCAAAGAAACACAAAAGAATGGCTCATTCAAGTCAAAATAAATAAAACAGGGGCACCTGGGGGGCTCAGTCAGTTAAGCGTCTGACTCTAGACTTCAGCTCAGGTCATAACCTCACAGTTCCTCAGACTGAGTGTAGGGCTCTGCACTGACAGCACAGAGTCTCCTTGAGACTCTCTCTGTCCCTTTCTCTCTGCCCCTCCCCTCTCTCAAAATAAAGAAATAAACTTTAAATAATTAATTAATTAAACAAACCGAAACTGTCCCCCCAAAAGATCTGATGGCAGATCTGCTGGACAAAAATTTTAAAACAACTGTCTTAAAGATGCTCAGAGAACTAACATGGAGGAAATCAGGAAAACAATGTATGAACAAAACAGAAATATTAATAAGGAGATTTTTTTAATCTTTAAAAAAACTGAAGAGAAATGCTGAATCTGAAAAGTACAATAACTGAAACAAAAATTTCAGTAGAAGGATGCGAAGGCAAAATGAAGAAGGAAGAAGAGAAAAGCAATAAACATGAAGATAGAACCATGGAAATTATTAAGTCTAAAGAACAGAAAGAAAAAAGATTGACATGTTGTGCCCAAATCGCGAGTCCCCAGAGACCACCAAGGAGCCGACACCGATGCAAGTACAAAAGGGTCTTTATTACAAGCTAGAGCAGGGGCTCACCCGCCTACGGGTGTCGTGGCAGAAGGTGAAGCCCCAAACAATAGCGAGTAGGGTTTTTATGGGGTAAGGGATGGAGGTGTTACAGTGCACATGTTGTACGTATAGCATCATCACATAGGCACCAACTACAATTGTACAGTACCATGGTAACGGCTTTGACCATTCAGTATCTGTGAGGTGTTCATTACTTTTGGGACCCAATCATGACTTTTGAGAATCCTTTGAAAATGACCAATTATGAGGTGAGTTCAAAGGGCCCACGTGGGGTTCAGGCAAGCAGTGAGAAATTGGCTAGTTTGTATAAAATAACTGTCTGCAGTTCCCAGCCTTGACTCAGACCATAGGAATGTTTTTTTGATTAGCTGATCTGAGGGCGGTCCGAGGATGGCTTTAGCCTTGAACAATCTGAGGCTTTTCCTGGAACTGGGGCTACATGCAGCCTGAGGTTGCTCTTAATGGAGGACTTAATTTTAGGCTCTTCAGACAAAAGTGAACAAAACCTAAGGTATGTTTGGAAACCATTAAACAAACTAAGATATGCATTGTAGGAGTTGAACGAGGAGGAGGAGGAGAAAGAGAGAGAGATAGAGACAGAGAGAGAGAGAAGACCAGAGAGACTGAAGAAATAATGACTGAAAACTTTCCAAATTTGATGAAAGATATGATTATAAATATCCAAGAAGTTCAACAAACTACAAATAAGATGAACTGAAAGAAATGCACACTGAGACACATAATAATCAAACTCTCAAAAGCTAAAGACAAAGAGAGAATCTTGAAAGCAGCAAGAGAAAAGTGACACATCACATACAAGGGATCTTTATCAAGATAACAACAGATTTCTCATCAGAAACTTTAGAAGCCAGTGGGCAGTGGGCTAATACAGTAAAAATGCTAGAAGAAAAAAAACTGTCAACCAAGAATCCTATATCCAGCAAAACCCTTTTAAAGAGGAGATTGGGATCAACCAAGATGGCAACAGAGTATTCTCCTGAACTTCCCTCCTACCAAGAACACACTGAATGTACAGCTACACGTGGAAGAATTACTTCTAAAAAAAAAAAATCCAGAAACTAGCTGAGTGATTTCTACACACTGGGCAAATGAGAACATACTTATATTGAAACAGGTAGGAAAGCCTGAGACACTCTCATCATAAATCCCATCCCTAAAATACATACATACATACATACATACATACATAATACACACATGCATAAAGCCCACCCTAGCACTGTGCCACACAATCAGGAAGGAACTCCCAACTCCCAGCCTTTTCTTGAGGAGCAAAGTATTTGAAACCCAAATTTAGTGCCCCAACTTTTAAGACTCCTACCTAAGGGATGGGCTCCCAGAACACCTAATTCTGAAAGTCAGTGAGATTTGCATCAACAAGACCCACAAGACTATAGCAAACAGCAAAAGAAGCCGTTGTTAATGGGTGTATAAGCACTTGCTGTGACTATCCCCACAGGGCTCAGTGCAGCGGAAGCAGGCAAATTGCTTTTTTTTTTCTAGTCTTTCCCCAAAAGGTGTCCATCTGCATACTTTGAAAGTTGCTGCCTGAAAATCAAGCTTCTAAATTAGCACACATCCAGAGGTTAGCTGTGATCCTCCCCAGGGACTAGAGAAGCTAGTGGACACCTCCCTCCACCATCTCCCTGTATATACATCCAAAGGAAATGGAAACTGGATATTCAAGAGATATCTGCACTCCCACATTTACTGCAGCATTATTCTCAGCAACCAAACTATGGAAACAACCTAAAAGTCTGTCAACAGATGAATAGATAATGTGAGGGGAGGAGCCAAGATGGCAGAACAATATGGAAGGCTTGTTTGCATCTCTTGTCCATGAAATACAGCCAGATCAACACTAAACCATCCTGCACACCTAGAAAACTGATTTGAGGATTAATACAACAATCTGCACAACCTGAACCAAAGATCTCAGCAGGCACACGGCGCAGAGAGGTGAACTGGGGGAGAGAGAAGCCGTGGAGGGCAGGGAGCTGTTTTTGCTTGCGGAGAAAGGACGGAGACAGAGGCAGAGTATAGGTAAAACACCACTCCCCCCAAAAACAGCTGGAGAGAGAGTGGAAAAGTCGAAATAGCCGTTGGGACTGAACCAAAAAGGGAGAAAAGAGAGGGTTTAAAGCCATTCAGATTCTATAAACAGAGGGAATGTGGGGTCTGAAACTCTGCAGCTTGATACCTGGTGGTGCTCTGGTGGGAAGAGCGAATCTCCAGGAGCAGAGAGAGAAGTCAGAGAGGTCCTCAGGCCAAATGGGAGAGGCGCTTCCCCTGCTGGGAGGACATTTGGTAGAGGCTGTGTGGCCATCTGACAGGCAAAGGTCCGAGCGGACCCCAGAGAACCACCGCATTTGCTGGTACTGGAGCAAGGATGTTGAGTGAAGCCTGGTGCCTGATGTATGCTGGGATTTACCATAATCCCTGAAATGCTGCTACACAATCATGTGAACTTTTGGGGGGGCAGGGGGTGAGGGGCACGTGGAGGCTGGCACCCAGCCGCAGTCTCTGGGCATCGGCAGCAGCACGGTCCCTCGAACGCTCCTGGGGATGGGCCAGCACCCGGCCATTACTGGTGAGACTTCTCCCCAGAGGGTTAGAACGGGTCAAAGCCACAGTCCCTCAGAAGTGAGGGGTCAGGAAACACAGTCGCATCAGAGATAAAACTCAGGAGGCAGGTGCCGCTTGGCAACCTGACGGCTTGGTCACAGACAGTGTAAAAGCAGAAAGTGGACAAAAGTCAGAGACAAAGGACAGGTGGGCAATTGCTGATCGGAGAAAACAGAGGCCCGATACTAGAGACTGGGTGGCTGGGTGGCGCCATTTTCACTCCTCCCGCGCGTGCGTATACACACCGACCAGCGCTAGAACAATCCACCCCAGTAAGCGAAGCAGCGCCGTCTAGTGGAGAACAGAGCTGTTACACTAAGTCCCACTCACCCAGGACAACCTCGTCTTCAGGAACACCATCTTCGCCTGCTTAGTTTACAGACTATAAAGTGCTTCATAGTTTGACTTGTAGGGAAAACTAATGTAATTCCAATCATATTTCAGCCTCTTTCCTGGTCCATCTATTCAATTTCTTTTCTTATTCTTGAATACAGAAAGAGAAAAAATGTTTCTATTTTCAATTTTTATTTAAAATATTTTATTTAAAATTTTTGACTATATTTTTTACTTTTTTGTAAATTTTTCAAATTCCATTTACTTCCATCATTTCATTTTATTCTATTTAATTGTATCCATTTTTTCACATTCTCAGACGTTTTCCTTTTTTTTCCTTTTCTTATCATTCCCTTTTTTCTCTATGCTATCAAATTCCTTTCAACAACCAGACCAAAACACACCTAGAATCTAGCATCATTTATTTGATTTTTTGTGTGTTGCTTTTCATTTTTAAATTTCAATTTTTTTACCTTATTAATTCCTTTTCTTCCTTCAAAATGATGATACAAAGAAATTCACCCCAAAAGAAAGAGTAGGAAGAAATGACAGACGGGGACTTAATCAACACAGATACAAGCAATATGTGTGAACCAGAATTTAGAGTCACGATAATAAGAACACTAGCAGGGGTTGAAAAAAAATTAGGATCCCTTTCTGCGGAGATAAAAGACATAAACCCTAGTCAGGATGAAATAAAAAATGCCGTAACTGAGCTGCAATCTCGAATGGTTGCCACGGCAGCAAGGATGTATGAGAAAGAGCAGTGACTCAGTAACATAGAGGACAAACTTACAGGAAATATTGAAGCAGAAAAAAAAGAAGGAGTCTAAGGCAAAAGAGCATGATTTAAGAGTTAGAGAAATCAGTGACTCATTAAAAAGGAAGGACATCAGAATCATAGGGGTCCCAGAAGATGAAGAGAGAGAAAAAGAGATAGAAGGGTTATGTGAGCAAATCATAGCAGAAAACTTTCCTAGCCTGGGGAAAGACACAGACATCAAAATCCAGGAAGCACAGAGGACTCCCATTAGATTCAACAAAAAACTGACCATTAACAAGGCATATCACAGTCAAATTCACAAAATATTCAGGCAAAGAAAGCATCATGAAAGCAGCAAGGGGGGAAAAAAGTCCTTAACCTACAAGGGAAGACAGATCAGGTTTGTGGCAGACCTATCCACAGAAACTTGACAGGTCAGAAAGGAGTGGCAGGATATGTTCAATATGCTGAATCAGAAAAATATACAGCCAAGAATTCTTTATCCAGCAAGGCTGTCACTTCAAAATAGAAGGAGACCTTAAAATTTTCCCACACAAAAATTAAAGGAATCCGTGACCACTAAACCAGTCCTGCAAGAAATTTTAAGGAAGACTCTCTGAGGGTAGAAAAGATGAAGAAAAAAAAAAAGACCAAAAGCAACAAAGACTAAAAAGGCCCAGAGAACACCACCAGAAACTCCAACTCAGGGCGCCTGGGTGGCTCAGTCAGCTAAGTGTCTGACTTTGGCTCAGGTCATGATCTCGCAGTCTGTGGGTTCAAGCTCCGCATAAATGGTCCAGGTTCATTCTTCTGCATGTGCTGTCCAGTTTTCCCAGCACCATTTGCTGAAGAGATTATCTTTATTCCATTGGATATTCTTTTCTGCTTTGTCGAACATTAGTTGCCCATACATTTGTGGGTCCATTTCTGGGTTCTCTACTCTGTTCTAATCTTCATGTTTGTTTTTATACCAGTACATACTGTCTTGATAATTACAGCTTTGTAATGTAGCATGAAGTCTGGAATTGTGATGCCTCCAGCTTTGGTTTTCTTTTTCTTTTCCTTTTTTTTATGTTTTATTTATTTATCTTTTTTTAATAGTTTATTGTCAATTGGTTTCCATCTAACACCCAATGCTCATCCCCAC
>NW_027527548.1:2120546-2174219 GCF_008692635.1 Crocuta crocuta | reverse complement strand
TGTTCATTACTTTTGGGACCCAATCATGACTTTTGAGAATCCTTTGAAAATGACCAATTATGAGGTGAGTTCAAAGGGCCCACGTGGGGTTCAGGCAAGCAGTGAGAAATTGGCTAGTTTGTATAAAATAACTGTCTGCAGTTCCCAGCCTTGACTCAGACCATAGGAATGTTTTTTTGATTAGCTGATCTGAGGGCGGTCCGAGGATGGCTTTAGCCTTGAACAATCTGAGGCTTTTCCTGGAACTGGGGCTACATGCAGCCTGAGGTTGCTCTTAATGGAGGACTTAATTTTAGGCTCTTCAGACAAAAGTGAACAAAACCTAAGGTATGTTTGGAAACCATTAAACAAACTAAGATATGCATTGTAGGAGTTGAACGAGGAGGAGGAGGAGAAAGAGAGAGAGATAGAGACAGAGAGAGAGAGAAGACCAGAGAGACTGAAGAAATAATGACTGAAAACTTTCCAAATTTGATGAAAGATATGATTATAAATATCCAAGAAGTTCAACAAACTACAAATAAGATGAACTGAAAGAAATGCACACTGAGACACATAATAATCAAACTCTCAAAAGCTAAAGACAAAGAGAGAATCTTGAAAGCAGCAAGAGAAAAGTGACACATCACATACAAGGGATCTTTATCAAGATAACAACAGATTTCTCATCAGAAACTTTAGAAGCCAGTGGGCAGTGGGCTAATACAGTAAAAATGCTAGAAGAAAAAAAACTGTCAACCAAGAATCCTATATCCAGCAAAACCCTTTTAAAGAGGAGATTGGGATCAACCAAGATGGCAACAGAGTATTCTCCTGAACTTCCCTCCTACCAAGAACACACTGAATGTACAGCTACACGTGGAAGAATTACTTCTAAAAAAAAAAAATCCAGAAACTAGCTGAGTGATTTCTACACACTGGGCAAATGAGAACATACTTATATTGAAACAGGTAGGAAAGCCTGAGACACTCTCATCATAAATCCCATCCCTAAAATACATACATACATACATACATACATACATAATACACACATGCATAAAGCCCACCCTAGCACTGTGCCACACAATCAGGAAGGAACTCCCAACTCCCAGCCTTTTCTTGAGGAGCAAAGTATTTGAAACCCAAATTTAGTGCCCCAACTTTTAAGACTCCTACCTAAGGGATGGGCTCCCAGAACACCTAATTCTGAAAGTCAGTGAGATTTGCATCAACAAGACCCACAAGACTATAGCAAACAGCAAAAGAAGCCGTTGTTAATGGGTGTATAAGCACTTGCTGTGACTATCCCCACAGGGCTCAGTGCAGCGGAAGCAGGCAAATTGCTTTTTTTTTTCTAGTCTTTCCCCAAAAGGTGTCCATCTGCATACTTTGAAAGTTGCTGCCTGAAAATCAAGCTTCTAAATTAGCACACATCCAGAGGTTAGCTGTGATCCTCCCCAGGGACTAGAGAAGCTAGTGGACACCTCCCTCCACCATCTCCCTGTATATACATCCAAAGGAAATGGAAACTGGATATTCAAGAGATATCTGCACTCCCACATTTACTGCAGCATTATTCTCAGCAACCAAACTATGGAAACAACCTAAAAGTCTGTCAACAGATGAATAGATAATGTGAGGGGAGGAGCCAAGATGGCAGAACAATATGGAAGGCTTGTTTGCATCTCTTGTCCATGAAATACAGCCAGATCAACACTAAACCATCCTGCACACCTAGAAAACTGATTTGAGGATTAATACAACAATCTGCACAACCTGAACCAAAGATCTCAGCAGGCACACGGCGCAGAGAGGTGAACTGGGGGAGAGAGAAGCCGTGGAGGGCAGGGAGCTGTTTTTGCTTGCGGAGAAAGGACGGAGACAGAGGCAGAGTATAGGTAAAACACCACTCCCCCCAAAAACAGCTGGAGAGAGAGTGGAAAAGTCGAAATAGCCGTTGGGACTGAACCAAAAAGGGAGAAAAGAGAGGGTTTAAAGCCATTCAGATTCTATAAACAGAGGGAATGTGGGGTCTGAAACTCTGCAGCTTGATACCTGGTGGTGCTCTGGTGGGAAGAGCGAATCTCCAGGAGCAGAGAGAGAAGTCAGAGAGGTCCTCAGGCCAAATGGGAGAGGCGCTTCCCCTGCTGGGAGGACATTTGGTAGAGGCTGTGTGGCCATCTGACAGGCAAAGGTCCGAGCGGACCCCAGAGAACCACCGCATTTGCTGGTACTGGAGCAAGGATGTTGAGTGAAGCCTGGTGCCTGATGTATGCTGGGATTTACCATAATCCCTGAAATGCTGCTACACAATCATGTGAACTTTTGGGGGGGCAGGGGGTGAGGGGCACGTGGAGGCTGGCACCCAGCCGCAGTCTCTGGGCATCGGCAGCAGCACGGTCCCTCGAACGCTCCTGGGGATGGGCCAGCACCCGGCCATTACTGGTGAGACTTCTCCCCAGAGGGTTAGAACGGGTCAAAGCCACAGTCCCTCAGAAGTGAGGGGTCAGGAAACACAGTCGCATCAGAGATAAAACTCAGGAGGCAGGTGCCGCTTGGCAACCTGACGGCTTGGTCACAGACAGTGTAAAAGCAGAAAGTGGACAAAAGTCAGAGACAAAGGACAGGTGGGCAATTGCTGATCGGAGAAAACAGAGGCCCGATACTAGAGACTGGGTGGCTGGGTGGCGCCATTTTCACTCCTCCCGCGCGTGCGTATACACACCGACCAGCGCTAGAACAATCCACCCCAGTAAGCGAAGCAGCGCCGTCTAGTGGAGAACAGAGCTGTTACACTAAGTCCCACTCACCCAGGACAACCTCGTCTTCAGGAACACCATCTTCGCCTGCTTAGTTTACAGACTATAAAGTGCTTCATAGTTTGACTTGTAGGGAAAACTAATGTAATTCCAATCATATTTCAGCCTCTTTCCTGGTCCATCTATTCAATTTCTTTTCTTATTCTTGAATACAGAAAGAGAAAAAATGTTTCTATTTTCAATTTTTATTTAAAATATTTTATTTAAAATTTTTGACTATATTTTTTACTTTTTTGTAAATTTTTCAAATTCCATTTACTTCCATCATTTCATTTTATTCTATTTAATTGTATCCATTTTTTCACATTCTCAGACGTTTTCCTTTTTTTTCCTTTTCTTATCATTCCCTTTTTTCTCTATGCTATCAAATTCCTTTCAACAACCAGACCAAAACACACCTAGAATCTAGCATCATTTATTTGATTTTTTGTGTGTTGCTTTTCATTTTTAAATTTCAATTTTTTTACCTTATTAATTCCTTTTCTTCCTTCAAAATGATGATACAAAGAAATTCACCCCAAAAGAAAGAGTAGGAAGAAATGACAGACGGGGACTTAATCAACACAGATACAAGCAATATGTGTGAACCAGAATTTAGAGTCACGATAATAAGAACACTAGCAGGGGTTGAAAAAAAATTAGGATCCCTTTCTGCGGAGATAAAAGACATAAACCCTAGTCAGGATGAAATAAAAAATGCCGTAACTGAGCTGCAATCTCGAATGGTTGCCACGGCAGCAAGGATGTATGAGAAAGAGCAGTGACTCAGTAACATAGAGGACAAACTTACAGGAAATATTGAAGCAGAAAAAAAAGAAGGAGTCTAAGGCAAAAGAGCATGATTTAAGAGTTAGAGAAATCAGTGACTCATTAAAAAGGAAGGACATCAGAATCATAGGGGTCCCAGAAGATGAAGAGAGAGAAAAAGAGATAGAAGGGTTATGTGAGCAAATCATAGCAGAAAACTTTCCTAGCCTGGGGAAAGACACAGACATCAAAATCCAGGAAGCACAGAGGACTCCCATTAGATTCAACAAAAAACTGACCATTAACAAGGCATATCACAGTCAAATTCACAAAATATTCAGGCAAAGAAAGCATCATGAAAGCAGCAAGGGGGGAAAAAAGTCCTTAACCTACAAGGGAAGACAGATCAGGTTTGTGGCAGACCTATCCACAGAAACTTGACAGGTCAGAAAGGAGTGGCAGGATATGTTCAATATGCTGAATCAGAAAAATATACAGCCAAGAATTCTTTATCCAGCAAGGCTGTCACTTCAAAATAGAAGGAGACCTTAAAATTTTCCCACACAAAAATTAAAGGAATCCGTGACCACTAAACCAGTCCTGCAAGAAATTTTAAGGAAGACTCTCTGAGGGTAGAAAAGATGAAGAAAAAAAAAAAGACCAAAAGCAACAAAGACTAAAAAGGCCCAGAGAACACCACCAGAAACTCCAACTCAGGGCGCCTGGGTGGCTCAGTCAGCTAAGTGTCTGACTTTGGCTCAGGTCATGATCTCGCAGTCTGTGGGTTCAAGCTCCGCATAAATGGTCCAGGTTCATTCTTCTGCATGTGCTGTCCAGTTTTCCCAGCACCATTTGCTGAAGAGATTATCTTTATTCCATTGGATATTCTTTTCTGCTTTGTCGAACATTAGTTGCCCATACATTTGTGGGTCCATTTCTGGGTTCTCTACTCTGTTCTAATCTGCATGTTTGTTTTTATACCAGTACATACTGTCTTGATAATTACAGCTTTGTAATGTAGCATGAAGTCTGGAATTGTGATGCCTCCAGCTTTGGTTTTCTTTTTCTTTTCCTTTTTTTTATGTTTTATTTATTTATCTTTTTTTAATAGTTTATTGTCAANTTTCAAGATTGCTTTGGCTATTCAGGGTCTTCTCTGGTTTCATACATATTTTAAGATTGTTTGTTCTAACTCTGTAAAGAATGTTGGTGTTATTTTGATAGGGATTGCAATGAATGTGTAGATTGTTTTGGATAGTATAGACATTTTAACAATATTTTTTCCTCCAATCCATGAGCATGAAATATTTTTCCATTTAATTGCTACTTCTTCCATTTCTTTCATAAGCTTTCTGTAGTTTTCAGCATACAAATCTTTTACCTCTTTGGTTAGGTGTATTCCTTAGAGATAGGCTTCTAAGCATACGGGGAAAATTGGAGATTGGGTGGAAGGACTGAGGAGAGGAATAACTCTTCACTTTCTTTAATTCAATAAAGAAAACAATGGGATAGATATAGATAGTCAGATAGTCCCCTACTTCCAATGGTTCAACTTTATGATCTTTCAACTTTACAGTGGTGCGATAGCAATGCACATTCAGTAGAAACCATATTTTGAATTTTGAATTTTGATCTTTTTCCTCCAGCACTAACCATATATGTTGCATGGCTCTCTCGTGATGCTGGGCAGCAGCCACAAGCACAACTCCCTGTTGGTCACCATGATCCCTGACCAACCACCCACACGCCTGGAACCACTGTGCAACCATTCAGCTTTCCACCTTCAGTACAGCATTAAATAAGCTGTGATATATTAGGTTAGATGATTTTGCCCAACTGTAAGCTCATGTAAGTGTTCTGAGTGCATTTAAGGTAGGCTAAGCTAAGCTATGGTGTTTGGTGGGTTAGATGTACTAACTGTATTTTTGATTTATGATTATCTTTGACTTACAATGGGTTTATCGGGATATAGTAAGTCCAGTAAGATCTGTACCATTTTGTTTTCTGTAATTTTTAAATATTTTTACTAGAACACTTTAAAATTGTCAACCAGTGTTTGGTAGAACTCAGTGTAATCAGCTCACCTATAAAGTCAGCATACTTTAATTTCATGCATGTTTATTAATGAATTTGGACATTTTGCTGTATATTGAGTCAGCTTGAGTAATTTCATCTTATGGAGATTTTTATGCTTTTAACAATAAAAATGTACAAACTATTTTCCAATAAACTTTTCTTTTTTTAAATTTTTTTTATAGTTTATTTCTTTTTGAGACCGAGCACGAGTGGGGGAGGGGTAGAGAGAGAGGGAGACACAGAATCTGAAACAGGCTCCAGGTTCTGAGCTGTCAGCACAGAGCCCGACGTGGGGCTCAAACCCACGAACCGTGAGATCATGACCTGGTCGAAGTCGGATGCTTAACCGACTGAGCCACCCACATGCCCCGCCAGTAAACTTTTCATCTCCGTCCCATGTTTGAGTCCTATCCTTTTCACATTCCTATCACTGAAAACATTTATTTCTTTTCTGCCTTTCTTGGCCATTTTTGCCAAAAATTTTGTCTATTTTAATGATGCTTTTAAAGTACAAGTTTTTAATTTTACTTGACAATTTTATTGTCTTTTTTCTACTACTCATTAATTTCAACCACTATCTTCATCAATATCCTGTCTACTTTCTTTACATTTATTTTGCTGTTTTTGTTCCATTTTCTTGGGTTCAAGCTTACATTAACTTACTTTTGAATTTTTACATTTATATATTAAAACCCTGATAATAATTTATTTATAACTGTTCATTATAGAACTGTTGATGGGGGTGTCTGGCTGGCTCAGTAGGTTAAGCCTCCAACTTCGGCTCAGGTCATGATCTCATGGTTCATGGGTTCGAGCCCTGCATCAGGCTCTGTGCTGACAGCTAAGAGCCTGGAGCCTGTCTTCAGATTCTGTATCTCCCCCTCTCTCTGACCCTCCCCTGATCACACACACTGTCTCTCAAAAATAAATAAAAGATTTTAAAAAAATTTTTAATAAAAAAAAAAAGAAATGCTGATGCACTGAGCCTTAGATATGAGGAAGAGAGTAGGGGCACTGAGGCTCACCAGTGGGGCTGTGACAAACCATGACCTTGGATGCTACATGGTTGGGTACCCAAGCACTTAGTGTTCTGCTCACTAGGCTGATTCTGGATGCACCAGGGAGATGAAATCAGAGAGATGGGTTCAACTCCTCCTAAGAGAAGAAGCTCCGCCCCCAAGATATAATGTCAGCCCAGTCCTGGACTCTCCTGTCTGCTGTCTGCAACACCATGAAGCCTGAAGGAATCCTCTGTCCTCTGTGTCTCCTCATGTTGTCCATGCCCCTCCAGACACTTTCGGGTGTTCTGTTTCCTATACATCTCAGAAAACGATTGTGTGAAAGTGGACATCTTGGAGGTAAGACAAAATAGGAAGGACAGCCCAGGAGAACACTATGAAGGTGAAGGCGGTCTAGGCAGCCTAGGTGATAAGCAGGAATGAACCTCTGCTTTTATCTTACACCATATGGCCATAGAGCATCTAATTCCAAAGGTTTCATTCATTTCTGTTTATGGATTGGAGAAGGAAGAAGACATTTAATAAAAGCAAGTTGTTTCCAAGGGATTTCAGTGGAAGAGGAGAGGGACTTTGGAAATTATATTAATGTAAGGAGTGTCCAGAAAACCTCTTTATTGGTGTGTGTGGATGTGGGTGTGTGCATATTAAATGAACTTTAATTCTACTTAACACCTATCTATAGGACCACTCTGCATTCCACAGATACGGAGAAGCAAAAGCCATCATTCACACACCTAGGGCACTCACATCTATTTATCATGATGAACACATGTAGAATACTCATGTATTCATGAGTAAATGTGGCAAATTCCCAGTTGTGGGTGAGGGATGCAGTTGGACTTCAAGAAGACTGACATTAACTCATTCTTTGTCTCCAACATGGCCATCAATGTTCCTGCTCTGACCACCCACCTCCATGGTCTCAGTGAGGCCAGGTGAGTCTGAATGGTAGGTAAAAGGGGGGGATAGAGGGGAGGGGACACCGACACTGTGGAGGAAAGGAAGATCTTCTGCAAATTAAGCATTTTGAGCCTATCCTTTAGAAATAGATGTAGACTGACAAAGGCCTTTTTGCTTGTGTTTGCAGAGACTCTGTAAAAGTAAAGTAAGGGCTCTGACCTATGGCCTTGGGGGAGCAGATGACATGTTTACTTCCAGTGCCATGGAAAAGCCTGTGAAGAATCAGGAAATGGGATATATTTAATATGAAATTCTGTGATAGAGGGCAGAAGCCTCAGGTCTTTCTTGCTTTCTGCTCTAGGGTAGGTGAGCTACCTTATGGTCCTTCTCCAATTATCTGAGTCACTGACCCAGGCCATAGTCTAGAATCATTGCCCCATATCAAAGATACAGTGATATTTATGCTGAAGGAACTCTCCCAATGAAAAAGTATCAGGTAGATTCACATGGGCTGATGACCATCAATCATCTGAGTCCATGAGGAAAAGAATGTCCACTTGGCAGTAGAAAAGAAAACCTGAGGCCCATGGGTGGCTCAGCTGGTTAAGCATCAGACTTTGACTCAGGTCATGATCTCATGGATCACCAGTTTGAGCCCCATGTAGGGCTCTGTGCTGACAGCTTGGAACTGGGGGCTACTTTGGATTCTGTCTCTGTCTCTCTCTGCCCCTCCCCCACACGTGCTTTCTCTCTCTCTCTCTCTCAAAGATAAATAAACATTTAAATTTTTTTAAAAAAAAGAAAAGAAAAGAAAACCTGACTCTGGGATTCTCATGCCCAGAAATCTGTAACTATCCTCCACTATTCGGCACCTGTAAGTCAGTTTACACCAGATTCTACTACAACACCTTGACATTTTTGTGCGAGCCCTTCATCTTCTCTGGCTGTGGAGGCAACAGAAACAACTTTAAACAGAAATATCTCTGCGAAAAATTTTGTATTCCTGAAAGGTAAGTCTCTCAGCTCCTCACCCCCCCTCTCCTCCCCCCGGTGATACCAAATACTAGAAACCCTGATTTTTTTATTCAGGAAAAAGCAAGTAANTTTTTAAATTTTTTTTATAGTTTATTTCTTTTTGAGACCGAGCACGAGTGGGGGAGGGGTAGAGAGAGAGGGAGACACAGAATCTGAAACAGGCTCCAGGTTCTGAGCTGTCAGCACAGAGCCCGACGTGGGGCTCAAACCCACGAACCGTGAGATCATGACCTGGTCGAAGTCGGATGCTTAACCGACTGAGCCACCCACATGCCCCGCCAGTAAACTTTTCATCTCCGTCCCATGTTTGAGTCCTATCCTTTTCACATTCCTATCACTGAAAACATTTATTTCTTTTCTGCCTTTCTTGGCCATTTTTGCCAAAAATTTTGTCTATTTTAATGATGCTTTTAAAGTACAAGTTTTTAATTTTACTTGACAATTTTATTGTCTTTTTTCTACTACTCATTAATTTCAACCACTATCTTCATCAATATCCTGTCTACTTTCTTTACATTTATTTTGCTGTTTTTGTTCCATTTTCTTGGGTTCAAGCTTACATTAACTTACTTTTGAATTTTTACATTTATATATTAAAACCCTGATAATAATTTATTTATAACTGTTCATTATAGAACTGTTGATGGGGGTGTCTGGCTGGCTCAGTAGGTTAAGCCTCCAACTTCGGCTCAGGTCATGATCTCATGGTTCATGGGTTCGAGCCCTGCATCAGGCTCTGTGCTGACAGCTAAGAGCCTGGAGCCTGTCTTCAGATTCTGTATCTCCCCCTCTCTCTGACCCTCCCCTGATCACACACACTGTCTCTCAAAAATAAATAAAAGATTTTAAAAAAATTTTTAATAAAAAAAAAAAGAAATGCTGATGCACTGAGCCTTAGATATGAGGAAGAGAGTAGGGGCACTGAGGCTCACCAGTGGGGCTGTGACAAACCATGACCTTGGATGCTACATGGTTGGGTACCCAAGCACTTAGTGTTCTGCTCACTAGGCTGATTCTGGATGCACCAGGGAGATGAAATCAGAGAGATGGGTTCAACTCCTCCTAAGAGAAGAAGCTCCGCCCCCAAGATATAATGTCAGCCCAGTCCTGGACTCTCCTGTCTGCTGTCTGCAACACCATGAAGCCTGAAGGAATCCTCTGTCCTCTGTGTCTCCTCATGTTGTCCATGCCCCTCCAGACACTTTCGGGTGTTCTGTTTCCTATACATCTCAGAAAACGATTGTGTGAAAGTGGACATCTTGGAGGTAAGACAAAATAGGAAGGACAGCCCAGGAGAACACTATGAAGGTGAAGGCGGTCTAGGCAGCCTAGGTGATAAGCAGGAATGAACCTCTGCTTTTATCTTACACCATATGGCCATAGAGCATCTAATTCCAAAGGTTTCATTCATTTCTGTTTATGGATTGGAGAAGGAAGAAGACATTTAATAAAAGCAAGTTGTTTCCAAGGGATTTCAGTGGAAGAGGAGAGGGACTTTGGAAATTATATTAATGTAAGGAGTGTCCAGAAAACCTCTTTATTGGTGTGTGTGGATGTGGGTGTGTGCATATTAAATGAACTTTAATTCTACTTAACACCTATCTATAGGACCACTCTGCATTCCACAGATACGGAGAAGCAAAAGCCATCATTCACACACCTAGGGCACTCACATCTATTTATCATGATGAACACATGTAGAATACTCATGTATTCATGAGTAAATGTGGCAAATTCCCAGTTGTGGGTGAGGGATGCAGTTGGACTTCAAGAAGACTGACATTAACTCATTCTTTGTCTCCAACATGGCCATCAATGTTCCTGCTCTGACCACCCACCTCCATGGTCTCAGTGAGGCCAGGTGAGTCTGAATGGTAGGTAAAAGGGGGGGATAGAGGGGAGGGGACACCGACACTGTGGAGGAAAGGAAGATCTTCTGCAAATTAAGCATTTTGAGCCTATCCTTTAGAAATAGATGTAGACTGACAAAGGCCTTTTTGCTTGTGTTTGCAGAGACTCTGTAAAAGTAAAGTAAGGGCTCTGACCTATGGCCTTGGGGGAGCAGATGACATGTTTACTTCCAGTGCCATGGAAAAGCCTGTGAAGAATCAGGAAATGGGATATATTTAATATGAAATTCTGTGATAGAGGGCAGAAGCCTCAGGTCTTTCTTGCTTTCTGCTCTAGGGTAGGTGAGCTACCTTATGGTCCTTCTCCAATTATCTGAGTCACTGACCCAGGCCATAGTCTAGAATCATTGCCCCATATCAAAGATACAGTGATATTTATGCTGAAGGAACTCTCCCAATGAAAAAGTATCAGGTAGATTCACATGGGCTGATGACCATCAATCATCTGAGTCCATGAGGAAAAGAATGTCCACTTGGCAGTAGAAAAGAAAACCTGAGGCCCATGGGTGGCTCAGCTGGTTAAGCATCAGACTTTGACTCAGGTCATGATCTCATGGATCACCAGTTTGAGCCCCATGTAGGGCTCTGTGCTGACAGCTTGGAACTGGGGGCTACTTTGGATTCTGTCTCTGTCTCTCTCTGCCCCTCCCCCACACGTGCTTTCTCTCTCTCTCTCTCTCAAAGATAAATAAACATTTAAATTTTTTTAAAAAAAAGAAAAGAAAAGAAAACCTGACTCTGGGATTCTCATGCCCAGAAATCTGTAACTATCCTCCACTATTCGGCACCTGTAAGTCAGTTTACACCAGATTCTACTACAACACCTTGACATTTTTGTGCGAGCCCTTCATCTTCTCTGGCTGTGGAGGCAACAGAAACAACTTTAAACAGAAATATCTCTGCGAAAAATTTTGTATTCCTGAAAGGTAAGTCTCTCAGCTCCTCACCCCCCCTCTCCTCCCCCCGGTGATACCAAATACTAGAAACCCTGATTTTTTTATTCAGGAAAAAGCAAGTAAGAGGCCAGGGGAAATTGAGCAATGGCACAAGATTACACCTGGGTCAGGGATGATCAGTTACAGGCACAAATTTCAAGGTCTCAGGTCATTTAGTCCAACAAAACTCTTTTGAAATTGTGAAAATCGAAGCCCAGAGAGGCTAACAACTTCACAGTCTCATTCAGGAAAAGGACATGGATCCAGACACCCAAGCTCTCCACCCAACAACTCACTGCTACCATGATCGCCTCAGGTCTTTAAGACCCTATCCCACCTCTATTTTTGCACAGTTAAAAAGGGAAGTCGTGAGAATGGGCAGAGTAGTTCAGTGTCTGTAGTGAATTGCTACACCATAGCCTTAGAGTCAAGAGCAGAGACCTCATTTTATTAATTTGTATGTCCTCAGAGTAGAGTACTATATTGGCTCACTAACATTTTATGGATGCATTATGGATCAGGATGGTATAGAAATTAAAAACAGCTCTGAAGTTCTGCTGAGGTGTAAAGGACCCATGGGTTCTCCCAAAGGCACTAACAATCACTACATTTATTTTTTTTTTACTACATTTATTTATTAACAGAGACAAACCTGATGGAGAAAAGGGAACTTAACATGACAGAAGGAAGAAACAAGGAAAAAAGGAATATTCCTCATGCAAAAGTGTGCCGAAATAATTCTGAATAAATACATTGGACTATTCCTGGAAGATTTTGAATTCAGAGTTCCTGTTAATTTCCTTGCTCAGATTTGCCTCTCATGCCAATTAGATATATAAAATTTTAACCGAGAACTTCCTATATGTCAGCCCTGGTCTAAATTCATTCATCTCTCCCATCCTAGACTCTTCCAGTGTAAATTACTGATGACCTTTCTGAAGATACCAACCTACCCATGTAATGAGTTCATCTGTATAAAGACAATCATTGTTGATATCTCCAGGCAAGACCTGCCAAAACTGGGTTTGCTTCTGTATGTTGTCAGAGGATTTCCATGTAAGTGGCACTAAAATAATCATCATTAAATTATTTCATCTGCCCCCAATCAATGAGCACTCAACCCTCAAAAATGCTCATATTTTAGGGAAATAGCTCCAGTGCCCCAGGTACCCGCAATATAGAAATTATGACTTTACACTTGGAAGCTGCAAATCTTGAACCAAGATGGACTTCTATAATCAGAGTATGGAGATGGACCATTCCCCTTTGCCCTCACATTCTCATCAAGGACCCAGCCTCACAAGAGTCCTGTGATATGAGCAGCCTAAGCCAATATTCTAAGGACCATAAACAGTGGGGGACACTGTAGCCCAGGGTAAATCCATATATGGGCATGCTAAGCCAATCCCAATAATGGCAACCCTTGCCTCTAGACTTGATGCACAGCCTTCGAGACACCTTGGGAGTTGGCAGAAAGCATAGGTTAAAGATGTCAGTCACCCGAGGCCTTCACCCAGGAATGGCCCCTGTGTAAAAAGGGACAAATGAAAAAGGTAGCTTCTGGGTATTGAGCCAAAATCTAGTAACCCAGACCATTCTGAATCCATAGAAAACTTCTTCCTAGGCATGGCCTCATGTGTATGATCTATCTGGTGCACATTCATGGATTCTGAAGATTTTCCACCCTCTGACTATTGTGAAACACAGTGTCACATAAACAAGACTCGAGTGTAATTTCCTTGAAAACCCTTTCAGAACTGTAGTCTAGTATTCCAAAGAATTACTATAAGTACTCCCTGAAGACAATTATTATCCAAAGTCCATTGCAGCCTCAGGTTTTCAGATTTCTCCTGGGCACTCAAGTGATTGTCCAAGTTTCCTTCTCACTCAGTCTTAAATTTGCCTCTAAGACGGTTTGAGTGTGTTGTCCATGGTGCTGAAGGATGATATTCACAAGTGCCTGCAAAGATCAGTAAAAAGGCACAAAGCCATATGACACTTGCAGGCCTTCCTATAGAACTACATACCCAAGAAGTAATACGGGACATCAACTCATGAGAAACCCAAATGAATTTCACATTAAATTCAAGTGAGAGATTTTGAGTGGATGATCGCTGATAAAAGGGGGACACAGATGACATCATAAAACAAGATATTGGGGTCCACACCAAGGACAGAATGAAAAGATTACAGTCCTGAGTCTGGTCTCTTCCCAAGGTCACCTCTGATCACTAGAGAAACTCAAAGGGTTTGGTTTCTGATTCTAAGAGGCCCCAGAAAGAAGGAATTTGTGCAGCAGATCTTGGAATATGGTACAAGTTTGCCTGTCATTTGAGAGATACTCAGTGCATTCCATCCTCACATCTCACATCTGGGTGCAAAGCAGAACCTGGGAGAAGATGGAAAGAAGGGGAGATCCAGTGATCATCACAAAGACACTGATGTCTTCCCCATCTAACCGTCCATTTCCATCTCCTATAGAAGAATAAATAGATTAGGAGAAAACCTCCAGCCCTTCCTCGGTCTAGCCTTCACTGGGTCTGGTAGATCACTCTCTCCACATGGAATTCCATACCCAGCAGCCTGACACCAGCCCCATCCTGCCAAGCTCCCCTTATTAGATCCATCCTTGATCTGGCCACTTCCAAACCTCATTAGTTCTATCTGCTGTTGCCAGAATAATTATCCTCAAGCACCATTTCTGTTTCTCAGGCCCTTGATCCAAGACACACACTGACTGCGGTTAAGATTCTAACCGAATATCCAGGTCTCCCATGTCTGTCCCATATTATTATTACTGTTTCCTATACTTTCGTCTCAACTTCACAAGTCTTTTTATGAGTAGCATGTACTTGGAGAGAATAAAATGACCTAATCCAATTCTGACCTATTGTACATACTGGAACTGAGGGTCTGAAATGTGAGGTGACTTGACAAATGTCCCTATTATCTCATAGTTTCATTTATGTTTTATACATCAACTCTCAGTAGGGAACTTTCTTCCTCTCTCCTACTTCTTCATTCATCCAGCACATTCACTGAGCACCTACTGTAAGCCATACCATATGAGGCATGGGGTAAAGTAGTGAGCAGAAAGGGCCATACCCTCTTCTCATGGGAACTGACAGTCTAAAGAGGAGACAGACATGTATCCAATAACCATCCAATAATCACCCAGGTACCTGGTGATAAACAGTAATACGTGATCTACAAGAAAGGCACAGGGTGTTATTATCAGGTAGAGTAGAGGAACATAACCTATCAATAGATTCAGCAAATACTTTCCAAAATAAATGATATTTAGGCTGACATCCGAAGCATAACAAGGCACAAAGGGGACAGGTGTTCTCATCGGAGGGAACGATATGTCCATACCTTGAGGGAGGATAAAACACAACACATTCCAAGAATTGAATGTGTTCCCGTGGACCTGGGGTCACAGCGAGGATATAGAGGTTAGCAGACCCAGGTCATCTGTATGACTTTATATGTCAGGGAAAGAAGTTTAGATTTATTCCAACTTAAATGAATAAAAATGGAGGGTTTTTGGATCACCTGGATGGCTCAATCAGTTGAGCACCTGACTTTTGATTTCTGCGCGGGTCATGGTCTCACAGTTTGTGAGTTTGAGCCCCGCATTGGGCTCAGCGCTGACAGTGCAGAGCCTGCTTGGGAAGCTGCACCAAGCCAGGGATGCTGCTAAACATCATATAATACACAGGACAGTTCCTCCACCACAACCCAGAATTACCCAGTCTAAAATGATAGTCGAGGGGCGCCTGGATAGCTTAGTCAGTTAAGCGTCTGACTTTCGCTTAGGTCATGATCTCGCAGTTCGTGGGTTCGAGCCCCGCGTCGGGCTCTGTGCTGACTGCCGGCTCAGAGCCTGGAGCCTATTTCTGAGTCTGTATCTCCCTCTCTCTCTGACCTTCCCCTGCTCACGCTGTCTCTCTCTCTCTCTCTCTCCTAGAAATAAATAAATATATTAAAAATAATAATAAAAAATAAATAAATAAAATAAAATGATAGTCGAACCAAGATTCCTCAATTAGGAATCATATTCTTCCTCTCTCAGAAAATCTAAAGAGAACGTGGACATCGCTGTCACAGCAGCACCACCACAACCCAATCTAGATGACCTTCCTGCTTAGACAGTGTGCTTCTTCCTTATTGACCCTCCACGGTGCCAGCAGTTCCCAAACGTGGAGCCCCAGCTTTCCATGAATCACGTGAGCACCAATATCTTTTCAGCACATTCTTGTGTTTGCTTGATGTGAGGAGTAAGGGAGATGATTCGTTTTCAAAAATACTAAATAAAAGCTGTGGTCTAATTACCAACAGGTGTACAATGTATTGGAAATATGTACGAACTCCCCCACCCACCCTGAGACCTCCCACCCCCCACAATGGAGTCCCAAACCCTTAGACACTTCGCTTCCTGGTTCTTCTTCCCCTCTCCATTTCAAGGGCTTATTTTCACGGGCTTTGCAATGAGCAGGCACCAAAGAAGATACAAAAGGAGAAGGGACCGAAGTCTCTGCATCACCTCAGGGAATATATACTTTTTCCAATCAGACTACTTTTTGCCTTACGTGGGCAGAGGCAACATCCCAGTAAGGCTGTAACCTCAGCCAATGAGGAACCAGGGGAGGGACTTGCATGCTGGGAGGTAAATTGTCTGCTGTAACTGCTTTGAGTGTGCCTGTCCATCAGACACCCGCTCTTGCAAGAGGGCAAGAAAAGTGTGGCTTTAAGGAACTTCACTAGAACTTGTAATCAGAAAACCAGAAGGAAGCTATTTTAATTTCAGTCTAAGTGTCAGTTTTTCATCAAGTACCTTAAACTGTTCATTATCAGGAGCCCAGTGGTCTGGGCCACTGGTTGGGTACTGAGGCAGGCTTGCTTTAGTTTTGAGTTTCAGTGCTAAGAAGGCAGAAGAAAACGAGAGAGAGAAGAGAGACTAGATTGTTTCCATCTGGCCTCAGGGGACAGAATGGTAGAAAAAGAAGCCTATATTCAAAGACCAAAAAAAAAAAAACAACAAAAACCTGTTAAAACTGGAAAAATATTAAAAATAGAAAGATGTAGGGGCGCCTGGGTGGCTTAGTCGGTTAAGCGTCCGACTTTCGCTTAGGTCATGATCTCGCGGTTCGTGGGTTCGGGCCCCGCGTCGGGCTCTGTGCTGACTGCCAGCTCAGAGCCTGGAGCCTGTTTCAGTCTGTGACTCCCTCTCTCTCTGACCCTCCCCTGCTCATGCTGTCTCTCTCTCTCTCTCTCCTAGAAATAAATAAAACATAAAAAAAAAAAGAAAGACGTAACCTATAAAATGGAGCACCAAAGAACAAGAGAACCTAAAAATTAAAATCAGTATCCCTATATATCAGGAAACATACATACCAATCAATCTGAAGCCCAAGTAGTATTGAGAAAAATAGAGGCTTTGCCATCTAAATACACTTAGTGGTTTAATTGCAGTGAGACTGACACAGTAGGAGCCTCTGAAGCCATTTGGCAAAGAATATGGGAAACACGGCAAGTAGCAGCTACAGAGTTCCAGGATCTTCTTAAATATAAAAAATTCATATATATTTAAAGAAACCGAATACTTTAACAATTAAAACTCCTGTCTATCTATGACATACCGTTGAGTAACAAAAGCTATTACAGAACAGCAAGAACTTCCTTCCCACGTTTGCTACCATATCAGCATGAATATCTAAGGGCAGGGATGGATGAAAGTCACAAGTTAGCAGTCATTCTCTATGGGTGAGAGATCCTTTTCTTTGGACTTTTCTGTGTTGTTTGAAGATCTCAACAGTGATTACGCATCCTTTCTCAAAAAATAACAAACTGGAAAAGGAGAGGGAGGAAGAGGCAGAGGGGAGGGAGAAAAAAAACAAAAAACAAAAAACAAAAAAAAAAGATGCATAATCCCATAATCCTACTGAGTTAGGCTCACATATCCTCAGAGCCCTGAGGGACTTTCATGAACTTTTAATTCAGAGATGACCAAACCGCGCCAGCCACCCTTTAGAATCCCCTCAAAAGCTTTTTTTAAAGGTAGCTACTGGTAGACAAGCAAACAGTTTCTTGTGGCCTGCCCCCACCTTTGACCTACTGAATCAAAATATCTGGGCTGAAACTTGGGAATCTGCACACTGACAAGCCCACTCAAGTAACTGTGTTCTGAAACCAGCCTCTGGCAATTCTCATCTGCTTTCTGTCCGTATGGATCTGCCTCTTATAGATTTTTCCGTATGAATGGAATCATACGGTAGGTGGCCTTTTGTGTCTGGCTTCTTTCACTTAGCACAGTGTTTCCAAGGTTCATCCATACTATAGCCTGGATCAGTACTTCAACCCTTTTTGTGGCTGAATAATACCCCACTGGAGGGATAGGTGACATTTTTTGTTTATCCATTTATCCTTTGACAGGTATCTGGTTGGCTTCTACCTTCTGGCTATTGCAAATAACATGTCTATGAACACTGTTGAACAAGTGTTCCTTTGAACGCCTGTCTTCTATGCATTTGGTTATACAGCTGAGAGGAGAATTGCTGGGTCCTATGGTAATCCCATGCTTAACTTTTTGAGGCACCTCCACACTTTTTACCATGTTAAGTGGCTACTAGAAAACTTGAAATTACGTGTGTGGCTTGCGTTATATTCTATTGGAGAGCGCTGCTCTAGATGTCTCTTTCTGCCCGAGAATTCCACTGATGCTAACATCTCGTGTATACATACCCAGCCATCTTCCAAACAGGCGAAGATTAGAAGAAGCTGACAATCATTATGCCAAGAGTAAAAGAGAACAAAGGGAATAATAAAAGAGGGTATTATGAGATTCATCTTTTTTTCAGAGAAACTGAATAACCATCGCTGACATTTGTTGAATGTGCCTTTTTGTGTCGGTTCTGTGCCAAGTGCTTTCTTTATATATTCACTCAGCAATCCTGCGAGGTGGGAAATGTGATAACAGGATTGACCTCGTTCATTTTGCACAGAGCTCATGAGCAGCAGCAGAGTTTAGATTCAAACCCAGGATCTCAGTGCAAAACCCAAGCTTGTGGCTTCCTGGTAGCAGAGGCAAAAATGAAACATTGGCTCTGGAAAGCACCTTTTCACAGGGGCCAGTAACAAAGATGATGCCATGAAGTTACCTCCCTGCCCATTCTCAGAATGGCTCATGGCCAGAGGGAAACTTTCTCCTGACCTTGAGCTCCACAAAGAACTTGCCCTGTGACTCTGTACAAGAAACACTCATACAACGTGATCACATCCCCAAGATAAATGTTACCAAACTACAGGGTCATTCCACACGGTGTGAAAAGGGAGGGCTTAATGTTAGGTCTTAATTGATTAAATGCAATTCAGTAGGGAGCTGGATTATAGAGCCCGCCGTGTAACATTTTTCTCAAAGTGACAGGAAGAAGCTGGGACAAATTCAGACAATACCGAACTTTTTCCAACTAAAAAAATAAATTAAATAAAATTTTTTTAAAAAAAATACTGAACTTTTTCCTTTAGGGTTCTGGAATTTCAGAGCATTTCTCTTGCCTGGAAATTGTCTATGACTTAGACCTCTGCTGCCCTCTTGTGGCTCTGAGAACAAAGGCACCCAGCCAAGAATTTTTTTCCACTCAAAACTGCCCACCCATTGGTGTTCCCACAGGCCCCCAAAGCAGCTGAGCCCAGGAGGGTCTGAGCCCCCCCACCACTCCAAACAGGCCTTGAGCCCTTTCTGAACACACACACCCCACCTTCGGGTCTGGGCCCTGCCCCAACTCTCACAAACTGCATTTCATTTCCCTCCCTTGGCCGCACTGGTGTCCTGGTTCAGGCTCGAGCTGGGACCCAGGTCGTTGTTGGGAGAAAACAATTCAAGAGCTGCTATCAGTATGTAAGATCTGGACGTCAGAGTGACCAGAATATCAACGAGAGAGCATGAAAGGGGGAGTATGAATAGGTCACAGATTTCCAGGGCCAAGCTCCTCCCACCTGGGACCTGCTCAGAGAATCTCAGGGCTGGAAGGGACTGCCAATCTCATGGAACCCCATGTCTGTCTCTGTCCCCTTCTCCTTCTCTCCCTCACTCCCTGTCCCTCTCTCTCTCCCTCCCCCTCCCTCCCTCTTTCTCCCTCTTTCCCTCCCTGTTCTCTCTCACTCTCTCCCCCCTCTCCCCCTCCCTCCCTCTCCCTCCCTCCCTCTCCCTCCCTCCCTATCTCTTCCTGTCCCCCGCCTTGGGTTTCTGTCTCTCCCTCTCACTCCTTCCCCCTCCCTCCCTCTCTCCTCTTTCCCTCTTTCTCCTTCTCACTCCCTCCTCGCCCCTCCACCCTGTCTCCCTCTCCCTGTGTCCCTCTCCCCTTCACCCTGTCTCTCCCTTCCTGCGTCTCTCCCTCTCTGACCTAGAGGTCACGCACCCAGTCTGGAGTGGAATGCAGTTACCCATGCCTGTCTCTCTTTTCCTTACTTTCCAAACCATCACAGCTGATCCCAAACCACTCGCCTACCGCCATTTGATGGTGAGAGAAAGCAGGATACCAGAAGTGTTGAACTCCTACAAAACAAGGTTCAAACTAGCCCTGCCACCCACTCCGAGGCCTTGGGCAAGTCATTTAACTTTCTCAGTTCTCTTGTCTCCCCAGGGCCACTGCTAAGATGAAATACGAGTGTGCACGTCAATTGTGGTCAGTGCTCAGTGAGGGTTAGCTGTCAACTCTTGGAGGGGGGGCGCTTCTTCATTCTTTTCTGATGCTTGCGACTCCACGCGAAGCTGGCCTTCTAGCCACCAACCCCCTTGACAAGAGAGCTTCACTTGGGTAGGAAAAGGAAGGTAGCCCTCAAAAGCACCCCCTTGCAGGTGCAGGGGTTGAGCACCCCGGCCCCCCCACCCCACATATCCCACTTACCAATGACATTATGCCCCCCAGGGAGCAAGATCCAGAAGAGCGGCAGGTTGAGGACGCAGGGCCCGTGTCACTGAAATGGGCACACGCGTGTGCCGCCAGGGGTTTCCACCGCCTGAAGGTCAAGGAAGGGGATGGAGAAGCCGGAACTGAAAGACCCACTGACTCTAGTCAGAAAACAGGTCTCAGACGACTCGCACTTGAGCCCCAGAATTCCCTGCCCACTGCAAGGAAGTGTTGGAGGAGGTGACCGAGAGGATACGACGACCTCCAGGTGACCTGCTAGCCGACCCTGGGCAGTTGGATGTTCCTCCCCCTCCCCTGCGCCCCTCCGCTCCCACCCCGTCCTCGGAGCATAGGCTCCGCCCACCACTCCCACAGCGGGGGCCCTCGTCAAGGGTGTAGCCTTGAGGGAGCCGCGTGTTGTTGAGACGGTCTGGCGGGTACCTGTGACCGAGCCTGGTTAAGGCCCCCCTGTGAACTGTTCCGGCTCGGCGGGCGGGCGCGGCGCCCTGCTGTCTTCCAGAGCCCAAGACCAGCGTCCTGTAAGCTCCCTAGCTTGTTACAGCCGCCCCGGGGCGGATCGGGGGTGGCTTTCCCCCGACCCACCCTGGTCCCACCCTGCCCTGTGCCTGGGGGGCGGGTTTCAGGTTTCACCCCCCCCAAGGTGAGCCACCTAGAAGCTGAGGATGGGACGGAGCGTGGGTGTGGCTTTTGCGTCCCGCCAGAAGCTATTTTCGGGGTGCAAGTGTAGGGCATCATGGGAGCAGGGTCCACTGAGACCCGCTCCCCCAGGCCTGAGGCTGAAATGGCCTTAAACTCTGAGGAAGGGAAGGTTCTGATGGCTCCTTTGGTTTAGGTTACAAGAGTAGGGAAAGAGCCTGGGGCGGGGAAGGTGGGGGTGTGGGGGAGACATGGAATCTGGCCTTTGACCTCCAACTCCCACACAACCCCAAGGTCAAGTTCACGTCTTCAGTTCATGCTTTCTCTTTCGCTCTCGCTCCCTCTCATCCCCCATTCTCTCCCTCCCTCCCTCTCTCCCTCCCCCATTCTCTCCCTCCCTCCCTCTCTCCCTCGCCCATTCTCTCCCCTCCCCCCACCCCATGTGGACGAGGTGGGCTGCCCAGATTCAGAGGGAAGATCTGGAAGGGACCTCTCTCCTGGGGCTCAGCCTTGTGCTGTGCTTGGGCTCGCACCTTCCTTTCCACTCCCACCCCCATCCCGGCAGAAAATCACCCTACTTTATAGTATTTGAAGATTCCAGGACTGCTGTTTTTCACTGAGAGCTTCTCCCTGTTGATTTTTTTAAACAGTGTGCATGTATTGTTTTGATTTCTTAAATAAACAATAACAGAGAAGCAAAACAGTGGAAGAGGAAATGCCAAAATGTTCAGCCACCTGTCACACTGACCCCAGTGGGTCCCCCTAGTTCCCTGCTCTGTGAGCCTGGAGCCCCGGGGGTCCCTGGGACAGCCACTGTCAGGTTCATACCAGCCACTCTGCCTCCGATCAGGCGACAATGGACACGTCTGGTCTGCTCGGAGAGAGAGGCATTAGGATCCTAGCAGAAACCAGAATTTCACAGGCCAGTGTGAAAACAGAGGAAAGGGGCACAAAAAGATAGCAGTGATGGGAATTTTCTTTTTAAGTTGTAACTTGCTTTTTTCCACTAGAGTTGGGAATTACAAACACATTTTTGCAATATTCAAGGTGAGCACTGATACTCTCTTTTTTTCTTGCTATCAAAGCCCTGCCTTCTTAGCAACTTGTCTAAATTTTGAATGCATGTGTCCTTTGAGCCAGTGTGACACATGAAGTTCATTACCCACCCACCCCAAAGTCATTCTCTCCTTCCTTGCTAGTAAATCTCAGTTTTATATCCCGGTGGGCCCATCCTCAGCCTCAAGGACGAAGCATGTTTAATCGAAGCCAGTCACATTTTCCCATTTGCTCTTCCAGCCCCCTTTGCAGAAACAGCTCTGGCCAAGGGAAATCTGGGGGTCGGCTTCTGGGGAAGATGGTCTCCATCATTAAGAGGAGAGCGCCAGCTGAGGTGAAGGTCTTTTCACCACTGCATCTTCCTGCTGTGAAGTTCTGAGCTGCAGTAGCTGCCCCGCACCCACGAGGTGACCCTCTCCCGGACAAGCCAGCACACCGAGGTTGATGGGGAAGGAAGGAAAGTTTCAGCCCACTGGTGTTGAGGGTGAGCTGCCGAACCAGCCTCACTGCCTCTCTCCAGACTCTGATGTGAGAAACTTAAATGTCTTTACTGACTAAGCCGCTGTTGGCTGGGTTTTCTTTTACTTGAAGCTCAAAAAATTCCTAATGGACTTGGGAATTATATTCATTCTTCCATTCATTCAGCAAACACTGATTGAGGGACTTTGATTTTTATTTTTTTGGCCAGGCTCTATTTGAGAAACTAGAATTCTACTATTGAGATTTTCCCCAGATTTACCTGCAAAAATAGACCAGCATTTATATGTACAAGGATTAATGTCCAAGAAGAGATGACTAGTTAAATGAGCTACTTTCATGGAGTCCCATTACGGGAATGTATGTGAGGATATAAATGTCTCCAAGATATAGCATATGATCCATGTTGTATGCCTAACAAATATAATTTTTTAATGTTTATTTTTGAGAGAGAGAGAGAGGGCAGAGCATAAGTGGGGGAGGGGCAAAGAGAAAGGGAGACACAGAATCCACAGTGGGTTCCAGGCTCTGAGCTGTCAACACATAGGCCGACATGGAGCTCAAACTTGGGAACAGCGAGATCATGACCTGAGCCAAAGTCCAAAGCTTGATTGACTGAACCACCCAGGTGCCCTCTAACAAATATAATTTTTTTAAATGATCTTGGTTCCAAGAACCTAAAGACAATCTCTCCCTACAGGAAAGCGACCTGGTGGGGACTTACTGCCTGTCTTGGAGCCACGGGCCAGCCCCTAAGGAAGAAGGTCCAAGATAGGAACATCCAAAGGACTGCAATAAACTAGCCACCCACCTCAGTTCCAAGCCCAACTCACAAACTGATGAAAGAAAGGTCAGCGGGCCCAAGAAGAGGCCTGACGGGCCCACTTCTGAGGCCCGAGAGAGATTCTGGGGGGAGTCAGCTGAGCTCCCACCCCCTCTGCCCTCGCCGCCTGAGCAGCACCCAGTTTCAGTGTTCTCAGAAAGGATGGGTTGCCTTAGGTCCCATAATCCCACAGCCATGCCCAGACCCCCTAGCTCTCTCCCCTCATCTTTGCCCTCAAACAGCACAGACAGGAAGGCCAGCCTGAGCCTTTACTGGGGAAAAGCAGCACCGAACACCATTGCCCAAACCCAAGGCTCTATTTCCCCCACTCAGGGCAGCAGCAGGAATAGAAGCAGAGCAGGGAAGGGTAATGAGAGCTCCAGGGAGGGTCACAGCCCCAAGATATCTCCCTCTTCTCGTGGCCAGGACAAGCCCCCTGCAGCAGCTCAGGACAAATCAGGACAAGCTAGGACACTGGGGTCTCTGCAAAAAAAAAAGAAACATCAGGTCACATCCATGCCCTCCTGGCTCCAGCTCCCCGCCCCCTCAGAGAGGTTTCCCCTCCACCCTAGAGAAGCATGGCATACGTTGCTCCCAAAGCCTTGAATGGTGCCCTGCTTCCCAGATAATCCAGTCTAAACTGGTAGTGAAGACTCTACTCCTTCAGATGCCAACCTCGTATCTCCTAGCATGAAAACAGCTCAACTGTTCCTTCGCACATGCTTGCCCCACCCCTACCCACCTCCCCAAATATCACACACATTCCACCCTCTGTGCCTTTGCTAACCACCAGAGTAGCTGTCCAGCGTGTTCTCTGTGCTATCCTGCCTCCGTCACATCCCACCTAGCCTTGAGGACCGAGATCAAATCCCACTTCTGGCAGAAAGACCTTCCTAAGGAGGCACGCCCACTCAGAGCCTAGGAGCCTGAGGTTCTCATCTGTGACAGATGATCTTTTTCTCCCAACTAGCCTCTGCAGGGCAAGAACTTTGTCTTGGCCTTTTCTGAGGCCCCCTGCCCGGCACCTAAGCCAGTGCTCTGCGTGTAGCAGTTAAGTTCACTGTTTTCAGCCATGACGGGCTGTACTCACCTAATTCAGAATCAGACCTGAGGCTCCAGCTGGGGTTTATGGCCAGTTCGGGTCGCAGAACCGGCGGGACGCAGAAGCGGCCACAGCCTGACTTGCAGCACCTTTCCCCGGCCCGGCAGGTCGCATCCGTCATGCAGCCGACAATGCACAGGCCCACCAAAATGTTTGGACAGTCCCCACCCCGCCCTGCGGGATAAACAGGCACAGGTAAAGAGACAGGACAGTCGGCTCCTTGGACTCCAAGTTCCCAGCCAGGCACTGAGACTCAGAGGCTCCAGACGAATCCGTCCCTGACTGTAACTAGACCTTAACCAAACATCTGGCTGAGAAATCAGGAAGCTATAGCCTCTGAGAATAAGTAGGGCCCCAAGAGGACATCTGGACCGATACTTTTCAAATGGTACCTCACAGAGTTTCCTACGGCAGTCCCTCGGGGTCTGACAGCTCTGTGGGCGGGGCTGCTTGGAGCGTGTCAAGACCACCACTCTCTCCTCCACACCTGGGCCTCCAGAAGTGTTACTTCTGCAGGGAGGCCTGGTCTGCCAGACGAGGTTTGGTGCCCTGTTTTGTGTTCCTTTCATCAGAATTTATTATAATTCCTGCTCTGCCTACCTCCCCTGAGAAACTATAAGCTACAAAAGGACAAGAATCTGTCTTCAGAACCTCAAACATATGTTGCCTAAACACAACATTTGAGCCAGTGAGTCTGAAATGAAGTTCTACAGGGACCCTGGGAGGCTCAGTCAGTGAAGCGTCTCACTCTTGATGTCAGCTCAGGTTGTGATCTCGTGGTTGTGGGATCAAGACCCACTTCAGGCTCTGCACTGATGGTGCAGAGTCTGCTTGGGATTCTCTCTCTCTCCCTCTCTCTCTGCCCCTCTCCCACTTGTGTGCTCGCTCTTTCTCTCTCTCTCTCTCTCAAAATAAATAAACTTAAAAAAAATTTTAGGGGGGACACCTGGGTGGCTCAGTCAGTTAAGCATCCAACTTCGGCTCAGGTCATGATCTCACAGTTCATGAGTTCGAGCCCTGCATCGGGCTCTGTACTGACAGCTCAGAACCTGGAGCCTGCTTCAGATTCTGTGTCTCCCTCTCTCTCTCTCTCTGCCCCTCCCCCACTCACAGTGTCTCCCTGTCTCTTGAAAAAAATAAAACATTAAAAAAATTTTAAGAAAAAATTTTTTTGAAATGGAGTTCTACAGCACCTGGTATAAAAGGAACATTCAAAAATATGTACTTGCTTTTCTTTTTTTTAATTTTTTTTAATGTTTTATTTATTTCTGAGAGAGACAGCGTGAGCAGGGGAGGGTCAGAGAGAGAGGGATACACAGAATCTGAAACAGGCTCCAGGCTCTGAGCTGTCAGCACAGAGCCCAACGCCGGGATCGGACCCACGGACCGTGAGATCATGACCTGAGCCGAAGTTGGACGCTTTACCAACTGAGCCACCCAGGTGCCCTTGTACTTGCTTTTCAAAATATATTGAAGAAACAAAAGAATCAGAGCAGCAATGCTTTTATCTGTTGTGTACACGTTGCTAAGAAATCGGTCAGAAAACCTGATTTGGGGCAACTCCCTCAGTCTACAAAGAAACTGGCTCAGGGAGAGGAGCTTGCTTCACTTTGGTCACAGAGCCAGTCAGCAGCAGAATAGTGCCCAGAAGCCACACTGCCCGGCTTTCAGCCTCAGGGCCCTTCCTACTACCCCACACTGCCTCCCTCTACTTCTTTCAATGCCCAAGGGGGCCCCTGGGCCCTAGGAAGAGGGGCTGCTTTGGGTTGGGGGGCTAGGACAACCAGAAGCATGAGAACTCTGACCACGCCCACCCCCCAGAAGGAAAGACACGGAGGCCAGGGATGGCTCCCACCCCAACCCACCCTGGAAATCAAGGACTTCTCCCCCAAGGAGCCAACATACCTCCCTTAATGTCTCCACGGCAGGAGTGGCCACAGCCAGTGCTACAGCATTTATGCCCCTGGGGACAGGACACATCCCCATCACACAGCTCCTTACACGGAAGGGGGTCAGCCGGACATTCACCTCCAGACTCTGCCATAGAATCATAGAATTGGGGCCCAGACGTGTTCAAGCCCAGTGTTTCTGGTTATTTTCACTGTTACTCTTGAGTGCAAAATATATCTTTCATTGTGTACGTTAATCCATATGCATGCCTAAAATGTATATGCTTATGTACACACATGTATATACTTCATAGTCTATTTCTTCTTTTTCCTTTTTTTACAAATAGTTTATTGTCAAGTTGGTTTCCATATAACACCCAGTGCTCATTCCCACAAGTACCCTCCTCCATGCCCATCATCCCCCCACACCCATCACTCCTCAGTTTGTTCTCAGCATTCAAGAATCTCATGGTTTGCCTCTCTCCCTCTCCCCCACTATTTCCCCTCTTCTTCTCCCCCACGGTCCTCCGTTAAGTTCCTCCTAATCCTCCTATACGTGCAAACATATGGTATCTGTCCTTCTCTGCCTGACTTATTTCGCTCAACATAACACCCTCAAGGTCCATCCATGTTGCTACACATGGCTAGATTTCATTCTTTCTCATTGCCATGTAGTATTCCAGTGTATAGATAAACCACATCTTCTTGATCCATTCACCCGTTGGTGGACACTTAGGCTCTTTCCATGTTTTAGCTATTGTTGAGAGTGCTGCTATGAACTATTCTTTTTTTAAATGCTGGTCATCAACTACTAAACGGATTTCAAGACTCACAGTCTGGAAAACACTGCTGAGGTCTAACCCACGGTGGCAAACGTCCCTCCTGCCAGCCCCATATTCACTCTCTGACCCTCCTTCCTGGGGTAAGTGGTGGCCACACCTCCCATACTGTCTCTGGGCTGGGCGGGGGGGACTTGCTTTGACCAACAGGACACCAGCAAGTGTGATGCAGGCAGATGCTTGATAAGCACTTGGGCACTGGGGCTCATCCTCTCCAAACAATCCCGCCCTGTGGAAACCAGCCACTATGCCGTGAAGCAGCTTGGGCTCCACTGCGGAATGATGAGGGGCCCCAGAAGAGAGAGAACCTGGATGAAGAGAGGCATCCCGAACATTCCAGCCACCATCACGTTCCCTGCTGAGCTCCCAGCTGCATGCAGCTGCACGGGCAACGTGGTTGCACCATGTGGGGCTAAGAACTAAGCTCAGCCAATCCACACAGCTGTGAGAAAGAGTCAATTGCTGCCATTTTAAGCCACTAAGTTCAGGGAGTGTTTGTTATGCGGCCATGGACAGCTGAAACACTTGCTAACAAACCTACAGTTTCGTGCAGAGAGTCAATGAGCTCAGCCAGCTACCGTGAGTTGCTTCCCCATATTACCTTGTAACTAGAGGCGACCACAAACTGAGACATAAGCTGCATTCCCCATCCAGGTAAGGCTCCTCGTTAGCATCATGGAGCCACCACACCAGCCCTGCTACCTACTTCAGGACTTCTCGCAATATGAGAAAAACGTTATACCGACTCCGTTAATTTTCTGTTGCACACAGCCAAACACATCCTCGATGGGCCCCTTCACCACCCCTATGAAGAAAATGATGCTCAGAGAAGAGAAGGAGTTTGCCCAGAACTACAGAGTGAGTCAGTGGCAAAGCAGGACAAATGTCAGCCTCTTGGTGTGTAAGGAAGCACTCTTTCTACTACACCATCCTTAAAACACGCAGGCACAGGCCCTCCGGAGCAGGCACTCCCTAAGAAGTCACATCCAAAACAAACTGACTCACCGTGACTCATTCACCCCAGTGTTTATTTCAAGTTTTCGCAATGGAGGAAAGAAGTGGCAGGCAATTAAAAGCATTGTAGAAAACCAAAACCGGACTGGCCCGGGGCCTTTGGGTAAGAACAAGTAAGTACAAATGCATATGGCTGCCGGGAAGTCTGCCATGATGGAAAAAGCAAGTACTGGACTCCAAGAACACGTGCAGCTAAACAATCAAGGTCTAATAACCCTGCATCCCAGGATTTTCCCGAACAGCCCCTCTTTCAAAGATTCTATGCCAATGGCACATCACATCAAACCTGATATTTTTTTATTCATCTTTGAGAGAGAGAAAGAGCATAAGCGGGGAAGGGGCAGAGAGAGGGAGACACAGAACCCGAAGCAGGCTCCAGGCTCCCAGCTGTCACCACAGAGCCCGACACAGGGCTCGAACCCACAAACCATGAGATCATGACCTGAGTCAAAGCTGGATGCCTAACCAACGGAGCCACCCAAGCACCCTTCAAACCTGATTTTTTATCCAGAAAATATGGCCACTGTAACTGCCAGATGTACCCTCCACACCTCTCCACCTGCTTGACAAACACTAAAATCTGTTGAACAAAGCCTTTCATCCCACAGTTTAGAAGGCTGGGTATAAAAACAATCTCCTTGGTGGGAAAAACCTAGCAACGTAACTTCTAGGGGAATTATACTGAGCAGCACCCTTCCCAGATTTTACCATGTTGCTGAACTTGGCCCTGAAGTGACCAATGCCAGGAGCACTCTGCCACTCTCTGCCCTCAACCCCAGGACCAGGCATAGAGACCAAACCTCTACTGTCTTCCAGGCCAGGCTTCCTTGAGGTCCCTGCAGTTTTGTCAGATATTAGAAGCATTGAAGGGACTCTTGGGCCACAGGCTAAAGCCCTGAAGGTCAGAACATATGCCCTTTGACCAGTGCCCAGCATGGCCACCCACTGCACCCCCTGATGCCTGTGAATCCCTGTCAATAATTCCCAACTCTCAGCTCAAACACTGGCATTAATGGGGCGTCACGACCTCCAAGCCAGACTAGCCCATCCTTATACTTTATACTCAACTGAAATCTGGCTTTCTAGAAATTCTATCCATTGGTTCTTGTCCTATCCCCAGAGACCTTGTGAAAACACAGTTGTACCATCCCCTTAGATAGGATCCTCTGCCTTTCACCATCTCAGCTTTCTTGGACGAGGTAAGCTCAGTTCTTCATACCACATGGTTTCCAGGCACCTCACAGTTATCTAACCAGGAACCAGGATGAGAAATAGGGATGAGTCTCAACGGGAATGGTCATCCGCACCCTGTAAATATGCCTCTATCCAAGGACCCCAAGCTATCACCGAAAAAAGTGGAATAAAACAAGGAAGCCCAGGAAATACTCGGACATAGGCTTTACTGTTGTCCCAGCTCCAACCTTCCACTATATCTGAGGGAAGGATACCAGGTGCTGGCAGAAAAGCGAAATCTCATGGGGCGCCTGGGTGGCTTAGTCGGTTAAGCGTCTGACTTTCGCTTAGGTCATGATCTCGCGGTTCATGGGTTCGAGCCCCACATCGGGCTCTGTGCTGACTGCCAGCTCAGAGCCTGGAGCCTATTTCAGAGTCTGTATCTCCCTCTCTCTCTGACCCTCCCCTGCTCTCTCTCTCTCTCCTAGAAATAAATAAAAATATTAAAAAAAAAAAAGAAAAGAAAAGCGAAATCTCAAAACTTCTTAAGCCAAGAAGGGCCCTCAGAGCTATCAAACCTACTCCTCTTGCAAAAAGACAGACAGACATCCAGGAAGGGGGCAGGATTGGCCTGAGGTCAATGGTGGCAGAATTGGGTCCCAAATTCCCAGCTCTCACACTAGGTCCAGTGCCCTTTAAATCGTTATGATCCCCTACACTCCACAAGGATTACCCAAAAACTAATCAGTAAGAGCTAGGACTTGCTGAGCTGAATTCTGACAAAAGAGAAGACCCAGTGGTAGAGAGTTTTAGGGATTAGGAAAACGTATCAATAAACCAGTGAGTCTCGACGACAACTCCTAGGTTGGGTGATTTGCTAGGACTCACAAGACTCGGTGCATAGTTGTACTCATGGCCATGATTCATTATAGCAGGAGGATACAAAGCAAAACCATCAAAGGGAAAAGGTGCATGAGGCAAAGTCCAGAAGAGTCCTCTCCCAGTGGAATCACATAAGACAAGTGACAACACATGTGAAGTGTTGTCTACCAGGAACGCTCATGAGAGACTCAGAGTTTTTACTGGGCACTCTCTGCCTAGCAGATATGACTCTTACCAGTTACGGTGGTAGGAACACTCTCAAAAATCTAACTTCCTTGAAGCCAGCCAGGGCCAATGTAACAAGCAGGCCCTTCTAAGATATCAATCTCAGGCCTGCTATGTTAACTCTTTTCTGAACAACCAGCAGTGAGGTTTCACAAAAGGGTCATCCAAACACACAGGGAGCCCAGGCCACCCATCCATCCAAAGAATATAAAATACACGTTGTAATAAGCAAAACAGCAGCTCACAGGGGATCGAGAATGATCAGGTTTCCTGGCATGAGAGAGGTGGCCATGAGGGATCCAAAGCAGACAACTCTTAGGCTTTAATCTGAATCTTTGCTCCAATACCTCTTCCTCCCCAGATGCTCCCATCACCCAGCTACTCAAGCCACACACCTAAGCACTGCTCTTGACACTCTCACCCTCAGCAGCCACATCCACTTACTTCTTCGCCTGTCAACTCGACCTTGAAAAGTACTCCAAGTCTGTCACCTTCCCAAATCTGCACCGTCACCACCCTGGTCTAAGGTCACCTCTCCCCCAGCCTGCCACAACAGCCTCTTAACAGGCCTGCCATCTACTACATTTGCCCCCATCCATTCTTTATACACCAGCAGGGTGGTGATTTTAAAATGAACACCGAAGGTGGGAGGACATTGAGTGGCTCTGTTGGTTGAGCATCCGACTCGTGATTTCAGCTTAGGTCATGATCCCATGGTCATAGGATGGAGCCCCCCGTCAGGCTCTGCTCTGAGCATGGAGCCTGCTTAGGATTCATTCTCTCTCTCTCTCTCTCTCAACCCCTGCTCATGTGCATGCATTGTCTAAAGAAATAAAATAAATTTTTTAAATGAAAACGCGACCATAAAAAGGAAAAACTTTCCTTCCATACTTCCAGTAAGCAAATAAGTGAGCAAACAGACAGGTGGACCAGACTTGAGACAGGTGGAAAGCTGAACAGGGAGGCACTGGCATCACAGTCTGAGCTGAGCTGTTAAGCATTATTTGGTAGGTTTTGTTTGGGCTTTTTAAATACGTTTCTTCCAAACTATGTGATACAGACTGAACATTCATGTTCCCCTAAAATTCATATCCTGAAATCTAACCCCCAGTGTGATGGTGTCAGGCGATGGGGCCTTTGGGAGGTGATCAGGTCAGGAGAGGGGAGCCCCCATGAATGGGATGATCCCCATATTGCCCTTCTGCCATGTGAGGTCACGGTAAAAACATGGCAGCCTGTGAACCAGGAAGCTGGCCCTCACTAGACACTGGCTATAGCTGGCACCTTAATCTTGGACCTCTCAGCCTCCAGAATCATAAGAAATAAATTTCTGCTATTTATAAGCCACCCAGTCTGTGATAGTCTATTAGAGAAGCCCAAAGGAGTAAGACACTACATTGTCACTCTTTGCGGTGTAAACATCTTCATCTCCACTTTTACAGATGACAAAGGTAAAGTTCAGAGAGATAAAAGGACTTGCCCAGCCCAAGGCCACAGGGCAAGCAGAGAAGCCAAGACTCAGATGCAGGTGTAGACCAGAACCGCCTGAGGGGAGCAGGTCCCAGAGTCGGCCCTGAGCACTCTGGAGGCCTGACTCTCCCTCCACGTTACCAAACTGACCAGCAATGGCGATGGTAAACCTCCAGCAATGTCAGAGCTGAGGGAAAGCGGGAACCACTCAGAGCCCAGGACAGCTTCCTGTGGCCTTGAGTATAGCAATGAGTCCCATTGGGTGAGTGGGCCAGTGCAGGACCGAAGCTGTAGAAAAGCCAGTATCGCTTCCAGCCAGTCTAAGAGCCCCACTCAACCAGTGCACTCTGGGAGATGTGCAGGAAGATGGCTGCTGCAACCTGCCTGGCCCCAACGAAAGAGGAACCCGCATGGGCGGGCCAGGGCCCAGAGCAGCTCACAGAGTGCCCCGCCTGGGTGCCAGCCTCACCCTCAGCCCCCGTAATTCAGCCGTCAGCTTCACACACTGGGAAGATTGTGCTCGGCCCTACTGGCTGGCGGGGAGTGACCCGCCTAACACAGATTCCCAGGCTCTGTTTCCAGAGCTGGGCCTCAAGAGTCCTGGCAAGGAGAACAACGCTCTATTCTCTCTTATGGGCAGGGTGCCCGAGAGAGCTGCCTAAGCCAGAAACAGACGGCCCCATGGGGTTCAGGGAAGGGGCCCACCACCTGGGGAGGTTTGGCCAGAAGAAAAGAGGTTGTCGCATGTTGTGGAGTTTCAGGGTCTCAGAGAGCAAGTGATCAGGGGAGGAGAAAGCAATCCCGGTTCTCGATAAAAGGAGTTGCTTAGAAACTGTACTCCTGAGGAAGCCCACCTCAGCAGGCAAGAGGAAGGAAGCTAATGTCTATCAGGGCCAAACACTTTACGTACTTTGAATCATTGCAACAACCTCCAAGGCTTATTCTTTCCATTTTACAGAGAAAGGAACTGGGGCTCAGAGAAGCAGAAGATACTTGACCAGTATCTTCTTACATGCTGGCCAGTAACTGCTGAGCCTTCAGGCTTGAACCCAGCTCCCTGACAACCAAAACCTACTCTTTTCTACTGTAATATTCTGCCACATGGACTCAGAGGAGAGAATGGTTCCAGTTTCTTTAGAAAACATAATGGAAAGTATGACAGAAGACTCCATTTAAGATAACAAGGAAAATAACAAAGTATCTTAGGCATTCACCTATCGAGAAGTATTTTAAAACTATAAAACACCCTGCAACACACCAAATACACTTGCACGGTGGGAAGACAAAGATTCAACATAAAAATGTCCGTTGTCCCTAAATTAATGTATACATCCAACACCTCTCCAATAAAAATAGCCTCTGTATTTATGGGAAGGGGGAAGTGATAAGCAATATGATAACAAAATATATTTGGAAGCCCAAACAAGCAAAAGTAACCATAAAAACCTGGAAACAAGAGGGAAATGAGAAGGGGCTAGCCACAGGAGACCGACATATCATCAATCCCTAATACTTTTTTTGGGGGGGGAGGGTCTCTCAGGGAACGAGGGAGGAGGCAAGCAATAGAGCAGAAAGTTCTGTCACTTCAACCTTCCAACCTCCAAATTCTCTCCACTATGTCACCTTTCCTGCATCCCCACTGCCACCCCCCTGGTCTAACTGGACTCCATCCTCAGCAGGAAGTATTCTGTCCCTCCCTGCCTCTACTCCAACCATATCAGCTTTCTTTCCATTTCTCTCGGGTGGCAAGCTCCTTCTCACCTGGAGCCCTTTGCACTCGCTTCTCCCTTTTCCTGGGATGCTCATCACACCCTTCACCTGGCTAACCGCAACTGCAGGTTAAATGTCACTGCCCCAGACAGGCCTTCCTTGACCACCCAGTCTAAAGCCGGCAACCCCCTTTCTAACTCTCAGCACCCATTAGTTTTCCTCCATATCCTTCTCACATTGGAAAGTATATGTGCACCTGCCTGCTCATCTGTGAAACCTCTTTCTCCCGCACCAGACCATGAGCTCCAAGAAGGCAGGGATGGGAGCCACTTGGTTCACCACAGTATACCCGGAGCCCATTCTAGATCTAGGAAAACAATATACACATTCAACAAATATTTGTTGAAGAAATAATGCATAAATGGAGAATTGGGGGCATTACAGTCTTGCTAGAGGTAGGAGAAATCTCTTTCAAACACCTCTCTACCAGAACCAGAATAAAACAGGGCACACTTCCAACAGGAGACGGCTATCCTGTGTGCGGACAGAGGACATAAAGCCTCAGAAGCAAGTGAGCACGGAAATGCTTGCTGCCTTGCATGGGTACCAAGATTCTATCTTGCTCTCTCTCTCCCTGCAGATTCTTGAGCTGAGAATTAATAGAGAATACTGCAATTGACAAGGGAAATTGAGAATTAGCCAACAGCTTTCAAATGTGCCTGCCAATAAAGACACGCCAAGATTTCCGTTCTGGCAGCCTCCTCTGCCTGCCTGGACCACATACCCCAGATCGCGTGGCTGGTAACCCTTTGTCTATAATTTTTTTTTTTTTTTTTAGAAAAGTTCTCAGAATATGGCAGGCACCCAATTATTGTTTCTCAAAGTAAAGTAAAACCAATGATAAGATGGGATGGGATTATTTGAGAAAGAAGCAAGCAGGGGCGCCGGCGTGGCTCAGTCAGTTAAGGTTAAAGTGTCCAACTTTGGCTCAGGTCATGATCTCACAGTTTGTGGGTTCGAGCCCCACATCAGGCTCTGTGCTGACAGTGCAGAGCCTGGAACCTGCTTCGGATTCTGTGCCTCCCTCTCTCTCTGCTCCTCCCCCATTCGCACTCCATCTCTCTCTCAAAAATGTATAATTATAAAAATTGTTTTAAAAAGCAGCAAGCAGACCCCCAAAGAGCCCATGGGGCCCAGGGGAGTGTTCCTTACCCAGCTTTGGCTGAGCGACTGGGACCACACAGCTCCTGTGACAGCCAAATGCGCAGCATTTCTTTACACCGGGACAAGTCTCATCAGTGACGCACCTTTGGAAACAGGATTGTTTCCGAACAGCCCTGGGACAATCTCCTTTCCTCCCTGTAGCAAACAAGGGAGACAGCCACACACTCAAAAAAGACAGAGAGAGATAATGGTGCCTGGTGGCACCCGCAGGTGTCGCAAAAGGGAAAATCAAAGCAAGGAAGCCCTGAGCTTCTTGAGGACTCTCAACCCTGGTGCTAAAGCAGAGACGGTAACCGCAGTAACAGCTCACATGTACCGTAACGTTTACCGAGTTTACGTGGTGCCAGGAATCTCTCATTTGATCCTCACAACAATTATCCCCGTTTTACAGATGTGGAAACTGAGGCTTAAAAGCTTAACACTTACAAAGAGCTGGTCCTGGCTTTTCTGAGGCATGAAAAGTCTGCCTGGCTCTGGGGTCTATGCTTTTGATCACTGTCTTATTTTTTTTGAATATTTTATTTATTTCTAGGAGAGAGAGAGACAGCGTGAGCAGGGGAGGGTCAGAGAGAGAGGGAGATACAGACTCCGAAATAGGCTCCAGGCTCTGAGCTGGCAGTCAGCACAGAGCCCGATGCGGGGCTCGAACCCACAAACCGCGAGATCATGACCTAAGCGAAAGTCGGACGCTTAACCGACTAAGCCACCCAGGCGCCCCTTTTGATCACTGTCTTAAACAGGTTTCCCTTCACGCAGCTTTGCCTTCCAGCCTCCCAGGAACACTGAGTTCAAATAAAAGACAGAAGGGCACCTGGGTGGCTCAGTCAGTTAAGCATCTGACTCTTGATTTCGGCTCAGGTTATGATCTCACAGTTTGTGGGTTTGAGCCCTGCGTTGGGCTCTGCACTGACAGCATGAAGCCTGCTTGGGATTCTCTGTCTCTGCCCTTCTCCCACTCATTCTCCCTCTCTCTCTCAGTAAATAAATAAACATTAAAATAATAACAATAAAAGACAGAGATCATCAGCTGTGTGTTCTTCCCTGATAGAAGAAAAAGAACTGTGAACTGAGTGATTAAAGAGACCCCAAAGTGGGGAGGAGGTGCTGCAGGCAAGCTAGATTTCAAGAACCAATCCAGGGGCACCCGGGTGGCTCAGTTGGTTGAGCATCTCACTTTGGCTCAGGTCATAATCTCGCAGTTTGTAGGTTCAAGCCCCATATCTGGCTTTGTGCTGCCTGCTTCAGATTCTGTCTCCCTCACTCTCTGTCCACCACCACCCCCCCTTGCTCATACGTGCTCTCGCTCTCTCTCAAAAATAAACATTAAAAAAAAAAAAAGAGTAATCTAGGAGGTAGAAAGCTCTCCGAGTCTTTCTGGCCCAGAGGCAGGGTCAGAAAGCACACCTGGATTTTGCCCATCCAGCCAACATACCCTTCAGAATGCCTCCTCGGCAGACCCGACCACAGCCGTTGCTGCAGCACTTCTGCCTGGCCGGACAGGACTCATCCCCCTGGCATAGCTCTTTGCACGGGTTCTTATTAGGAGGGCATTCTCCTTCTTTCACTGCAGAAGATACACGATACACATGAGGTTGGGGTAACTGGCTGCGCCTCTAGAAATGGGGAATGGAAGCCAAGTGCACTTCAAGGATTTTCAGACTCTCTGAACATTCCTATTCAGTGTCTCTGCAACCCCTTTCCCCTCCCCCCCACACAACCAATGACACGTGCCCACCACTACTAAACATCCAGCCACTTTGTGGCTAGTGAGAGGGAAAGGTTGGGGTGATCTCGTTCCCATTTAAGGAGCTCTATGGAAAAGCTAGATCCTCTAGTAGACCAGACTGGAAGTCCTACCTCCACGCCAAGAAGACCTACCCTGGCTGTCCTGAGAATCTACGCATCCAGCCCTGTCCTGCAGGGACCACCATTTCCATAAATAAGGGCTCTCACTCCAGAAAGAGGCAGGAGATGGCTTCTCCTTAGTCACTTTCTGTCACTGTCAGCCAGGGAATCCAAGTATTAGCTCACCATGCTCTCCGGAAGCCACCCAGGATATCAGGGACCCAAGAGCAAGAAGTGCCTTCAGGAGGAAGAGGCAGCTCAACATGATGATGGTGCTGAGAAGGGAGATGAGCGCTCAGTCCAGGCCGGAGGCATACACCTTGCCCAGAGCATCCACCAAAGGAAGGGCAGGACTAGAAGAGTGGCCCAAACCCAGCCCCAAAGTCTTCCCTTGTGCAATATCCCCCAGAATGTCTTCTCCCAACAAGAAGAAGTGACTGGTCGCTGGTATGTGGGAAAATTCCTGACACTCCCAAAGGCACATGTGATGATGGTGACCAAACTCTGTAATGCAATATACACAACTCCTCTGGACGATGATAAGGAACCTAGTCAGTAGCTGGGGAAACATAGGGATGGCCCCTGGATAAAGGACCAAAGAGCCCTAAAGGTCTCTACACGGCTGCAGCCCAAGTGACAGAGGGAAGGACCAGAGACGTGACTTTAATAATAACCAAAGCTAATAAAATGCACTGTGGCTCCTATTCATCCTAGCAACACAGAAAACAGAGAATGGAACAGATTACTTAGAAAGCATCAAAAAAACTACAATAAAGCCATATTTGAGTTTGTTCAGAACCAATACAAATGCACCAAAAACCTACATCTTGGTCCCTCTGGCCACACAGGCCATTTTTGGATTGTGTGAAAGCAAGTTGACAGAACCCAACTCCATATACACCCTCTATTCTTTATCTCCTCTTCCTCTACTTCTTTTTACTTTCCTTTATCTGTCCTATTTATAACTTTGGGCAGGCATGATATTTAATTGTATTCACTGACACTGCGTAGCCCAGTAAGATTAAAGGGCAGAGGCATACACCTTGCCCAGAGCTCAAGTAAAGTCAAGGCTCAAAGTAAAAATCTCCTTAATTTTTACTACTTAAAAAAATCTACTTAATTTTACAGTACTCCACAGAGTACTGTATAGTTGCCTCACTGTTTTTTTTAATATTTTTTATTTATTTCTGAGAAAAAGAGAGAGAAACAGCATGAACAGGGGAGGGTCAGAGAGAGAGGGAGACACAGAATCAGAAGCAGTCTCCAGGCTCTGAGCTAGCTGTCAGCACAGAGCCCGACGCGGGGCTCGAACTCACAAACCATGTGATCATGACCTGAGCCGAAGTCAGACGCTTAACAGACTGAGCCACCCAGGCGCTCCAGTTGCCTCGTTGTTTTAAGGCTGATGTTGGAGCGTAGAGGTAATTAACATTTGTTGATGACCTAACATCTGATTTATATGTATTATTTATTTTAATCCTCATGATAGTCTTGCAGAGGTAAGAAAATTGGTTCAGAGGGGTTGAGAAAGAATACCCAAGATCATAAAGCTAGTAAGCAGTGGCTACTGGAATATACTAACAATAACAATAGATAGCATTACTTGAGGGTTTACTTGTGCTGCGGTTCTAAGTGCTTTACATGAATTAACGACATTTAATTAATCCTCACTGCAACCTTATAGGTTAGGTACTATTATACCCACTCTACAGGATGGGAAACTGAGGCACAGAAGACACATGGGTCAGTTAGTAGTAGACCAAAGGTAGGCAGCCCAATTCCATACTCAATGTTGTTAATCACTAATATAATATTGAACTCAGACCTTTCTACATGTAAAACTCCTGCACTTTTTACTCCCTCATATTGTGACCTGGTAAAAGGGACTTTCTCTACCACCCATAAATCGATCCAGTTCTATTCATGCACATTTAATCTCTAAGCCAGAGCTAAGAGGAGCTCCGGGGAACTCCATAGCTGTTAAAACCCTGCATCCCCTGCCCATCCCAGAATCACCCGTCTCGGGATAGAAGCCCAGCTCCCTGGGGTTTGGGGAGTCCACGGGCCAAGACCCAACCTTCATCATCATGTCTTGAGATGCAAGAGGCAGCCCCTGGGGTGTAGGCCTGAAGGGCCCCTGTGGGTGTTTGGGACGGCACGGGACAGACCCCTTCGCGTTCGGTTATCGGGTCCCCGCATTAGGCCCACTCCAGTTCCGGGGGCTGAGCGCGAGGCAACGGCTTTCAAAGACCGGACTGTAGGCGCCGCTATGCTCCCCTCCCTTCGCCTCCCCAACTTCAGCCCAGGGAGCCTGCTCCCCTCCTCCTGCCCCGCACTTCTCCACCCGCCTTGACCCAGAGGGGAGCGTTCCCGACCAGACACCCACAGCCTACACTGGGGACACAGCCCCGCCCCGGACGCAGCCCCGACCACAGCGCACTCAGCGCCTGTAGGCGTCTCAGACCCTAGCTAGACGCCGCCGTTCGGTTCCCATGGAAACCCCGCAGCTCGGCGCGGCGCGCTTCCGGGCCGGCGAAAGGCGCGCTCCAATGACGTCACGGGGCCACCTTCCGGCCGGTGGCTGAGTCGGTCTGAAGTTGCGGGGGCCGGGGGAGCCATGGGGGCCACTGGCGACGCCGAGCAGCCGCGGGGACCCAGCGGGGCAGAGCGGGGCGGCCCCGACCTGGGCGACGCGGGCGCAGCGGGGCAGCTGGTTCTCACGGTGAGGGCGCCCCCGGGGAGGCCGGGGCTGGGCCTGGGCTCGGGCCGGCTGGGCCTCGGGCTCCCGGGACCCTGGCCCGCGGGCGAGAGAACGCGGCGGCTGGAGCTGCCCAGGGAGTTGGCGTTTTCGCAGTCCAACGACCTGGATTCAAATTCTGGTGCCGCCCTCCTAGCTAGGTGACGTGAGCAAGCCCTGCCAACCCCTGAGCTCCGGTTTCGTCTTCTGTAAAATGGAGATGCTTAGTGCCTGCCTCATAAAGTTGTGGGGATGGGGTGTAAGTACGAGGAAAACGCCCAGCACACCACCTGCCCCAGAGTAGCCCCTCGGGAAACACTGGTTCCCTTCTTCCTGCCGTTCCAGAAAATGTGGGGTTGGGAGTTTTCGAGGCAGGAAACTTGTCCTCAGTTCCTCCTCCCGGGCAGGGCCTTTCAACCGCTGCGCTCCCGCCAACCCCGTCCCTGAGAAGCAGGGATATCCACGTTTAAGTTCATGTCCATCCTCCAGCCCGGTGTCACAGGCCTCAGTGACACCTGTTCCCTTCGTCCCCACAGAACCCTTGGAACATAATGATAAAGCACCGGCAGGTGCAGCGAAGGGGCCGCCGCTCACAGATGACAACAAGGTAAGGCTGGTCCTGGGTATTTACCTCCCAGGCATTGGCTTGGATGGCACCTTTGGGGATCCCCACTACACCAAGCTGAGAAGAGATAATCAGCCATTAGAAAGAGCACTGGACTAGGAAAAAGCAGACTGAGATTCTGTAACTCTGTGTGTGACCTTGGTTGAATCACTGTCTCCTCTGAACTGATGTACAAAGTGAGGGGTAGTCATGGATTCAGTCGTACCTAAGATCCCTAATGCTCAGTGGCTCACCACTGCTTGAGGGCGCTAAAGAGATCCAGGGGGGTGCCTGGGTGGCCCAGTCGGTTAAGCATCCGACTTTGGCTCGGGTCATGATCTCACGGTTCATGGGTTAGAGCCCCTCATTGGGCTCTGTGCTGACAGCTCAGAGCCTGGAGCCTGCTTTGGAGTCTGTGTGTGTCTCTGTCTGTCCATCCCCTGCTCACACTCGGTCTCTGTCTCAAAAATAAACAGTTAAAAAATTTTAATAAATAAATTGCTAAAGAGATAGAATAGCAGGGAAGTTCAGAAAAAAGTGGGGCTAGGCTTATAGGATATGGATTATATTTCTTGACGTTGCTAGTGATTAAATGGGTGTTCACTAAAACTATTAAAGCGTATAGATTTTGTATTTCATAAAACACTTTAAGGATAATGCTCATTTCATGAGCAAAAGACATGAATAGATACTTCTCCAGAGAAGGCATCCAGATGGCTAACAGACACATGAAAAAAAAAAATACTCAACATCACTCATCATCAGGGAAATACAAAGCAAACCACAATGAGATACCACCTCACACCTGTCAGAGTGGCTAACATTAACAACTCAGGCAACAACAGATGTTGGCGAGGATGCAGAGAAGAGGATCTCCTTTGCACTGCTGGTGGGAATGCAGACTGGTGCGGCTGCTCTGGAAAACAGTTCCTCAAAAAATTGAAAATAGAACTACCCTACAACCCAGCAATTGCTCTACTAAGTATTTATCCAAGGGACAAAGGTGTGCTGTTTTGAAGGGGCACATGCACCCCCCAATGTTGATAGCAGAATTATCAACAATAGCCAAAGTATGGAAAGAGCCCAAATGTCCATTGACCAATGACTGGATAAAGAAGATGTGGTATACATATATAATGGAGAATTACTCAGCAATCAAAAAGAATGAAATCTTACCATTTACAACTACGTGGATGGAAGTAGAGAGTATTATGTTAAGTGAAATTTAGTCAGAGAAAAATATCATATGCCTTCACTAACATGAAGAATTTAAGATATAAAACAGGGGTGTCTGGGTGGCTAAGTCGGGCGTCCGACTTCAGATCAAGTCATGATCTCACAGTTCATGAGTTTGGGCCCTGCATCGGACTCTGTGCTGACAGCTCGGATCCTGGAGCCTGCTTCAGATTCTGTGTCTCTCTCTTTCTTTGCCCCCCCCCCGCTGGTGCTCTGACTCTCTGTCACTCAAACATAAATAAAACATTAAAAAAATAAAGATACAAAACAGATGAACATAAGGGAAGGGAAGCAAAAATAATATAAAAACAGAGGGGGGGACAAAACATAAGACTCTTTTTTTTTTTAATGTTTATTTCTGAGAGAGAGAGAGACAGCATGAGCAGGGGAGGGTCAGAGAGAGAGGGAGACACAGAATCTGAAGCAGGCTCCAGGCTGTGAGCTAGCTGTCAGCACAGAGCCCGACACGGGGCTCGAACCCACGAACCGTGAGATCATGACCTGAGCCGAAGCCGGACGCCCAACCGACTGAGCCACCCAGGCGCCCCCATAAGACTCTTAAATACAGAGAATAAACAGGGTTGCTGGAGGGGTTGTGGGAGGGGGGATGGGCCAAATGGGTAAGGGGCATTAAGGAATCTACTCCTGAAATCATTGTTGTGTCAAATGCTAACTAACTGGGATGTAAACTTAAAAATTAATGTTTCAGAAGAGTAATGCTCATTTCATAGTGTTATTGTGAAAATGGAATAAAGCCATACATCTATGTAGCATGCACAGAACCTGGGCACGTAGCTTGTTTTCAGTAGAAGCTGTCTATTCTCCTTAAAGGAGATGGTGTCAAGAGTTGGCTGGGCAGACCAGGAGAGACATGACCTTGGGACATGACCCCTGACTGTGTCTCCCTCCTGAATGCAGTTTCACGGATCCTGCTATCTCCATGGACCTTCTGCGAGCTGTCCTCCAGCCTAGCATCAATGAGGAGATCCAGACTGTCTTCAACAAGTACATGAAGGTGAGAGGGACACAGCAATTAAAAACTAACAAGGACAGAGATTCACGAGCAGGTCTTTCCTGCATCACAATCCCCCCTGGCTCGCTCTGCTACACAGATGTGTAAATTCTGCACCCCTGAGAACTTTCTCCCCCTTTTTTGAGGGGGTAATTTGAATACCCCTTTGCCAAGTCATTATGAGGCTAAAATGATTTAAGTGTAATGTGCTCAGCACTGTGCTTCGCACAAGTGTTTTTATTGTTTAATAGTATCACCATTATTATTATTTAAAACTCCTCTAGGGGCACCTGGGTAGTTCAGTTGGTTAAGCGTCCGACTCTTGCTTTTGGCTCAGGTTATGATCTCATGGTTCGCAAGTTCAAGCCTTGCACAGATAGTGCGGAGCCTGCTTGGGATTCTCTTTTTCCCGGTTTCTCTGCCCTTCCCTCCCTCTCTAAATTAATTAATTAATTAAATTTTTAAAAATTCCTTTCTAGACCTATAAAGAAACTTTTACATGACTCTACCTGATTGTCCCGTAGATACTTCAAACTGAGCATATTCAGAACTGAGCTCTTTTTCTTCCTAAACCTCTTCCTCTTGTGTTTGTTTAATCATTCAGGAAGTGTTTACTGAGAGGGGCACCTGGGTGGCTAAGTCAGTTAGACGACGTCTGACTTTGGCTTAGGTCATGATCTCACAGCTTGTGGGTTTGAGCCCCACATCGGGCTCTGTGCTGACAGCTCAGAGCCTGGAGCCTGCTGCAGATTCTGTGTCTCCCTCTCTCTCTGCCCCTCCCCTTCTCATGCTCTGTCTCTCTCTCTCAAAAATAAAGATTAAAAAAGAAAGTATTTACTAAGTACCCGCCATGATAGCAGGCAGTGTTCAGGTCACTGAGGATGTAGCAGTGAACAAAATGAGTGTCTCTGTTCTCTTTAAACAAACGTAATGGGGCGACCATTCAGTTAGAAACTGGAAACCAGGGGGGCGCCTGGGTGGCTTAGTTGGTTAAGCGTCCAACTTTCGCTTAGGTCATGATCTCATGGTTCGTGGGTTCGAGCCCCGCGTCGGGCTCTGTGCTGACTGCCAGCTCAGAGCCAGGAGCCTGTTTCAGTCTGTGACTCCCTCTCTCTCTGACCCTCCCCTGCTCGCTCGCTCTCTCTCTCTCTCCCCTAGAAATAAATAAAAACATTAAAAAAAAAAAAAAAAAAAAAAGAAACTGGAAACCAGGAAGCCTGCCTTTCCTTCATCTTCCCCATCCAGTCACAGAGTCCTGTACATTCCACTTCATTATCCGTCATGCGCGCCCTTCTTCCTGCTCGCCTCTGCCTTGGTTCAGGCCTCGCCTTCCCACCCAAGGCTCCAGCTGTAATTGCCGCTCCTTCAGCCCAGCCTCCGTACAGCTGCCAGTGACCTCTCAAGTCTAAGTCTGATGGTGTCACTTCCCTATTTAAAGTCCCTCGGTGAGTTTCCATTGCCTTCTGGGTAAAATCTAGACTCCTTAACATGGCATATACAGCCCACTGTGATAAGACCCCAGCCACACCTTTTCATATACCCTGTTACTACTACCTCTCTTTGTTGCATGTTCCAGAATGCACCATGTATTCTCATACCTCCCCACTTTTACATATGCAGAAGTAAAGAGGCTAATCCACTAGGAAAAGGCTAGGCCAGGATTCGGTCCAGGATTGCCTCCCTCCAAAACCCTTTCCTTATTGTTTCCTGATAGTGGATACCATGATTCAAGAACTTTCTCTCCTAGGGGCGCCTGGGTGGCTTAGTCGGTTAAGCGTCCGACTTTCGCTTAGGTCATAATCTCACGGTTCGTGGGTTCGAGCCCCGCGTCGGGCTCTGTGCTGACTGCCAGCTCAGAGCCTGGAGCCTGTTTCAGTCTGTGACTCCCTCTTTCTCTGACCCTCCTCTGCTCACGCTGTCTCTCTCCCTCTCTCCTAGAAATAAATAAAAACATTAAAAAAAAAAAAAAAAAAGAACTTTCTCTCCTGGACAAATGCTGAATGAAGACAATTTGTAGCTCTGGGCTCCCTTTGTATGTTGTGCGTCAAGATACCTCCTTATTGGGGCACTTGGGGGTCTCAGTCGGTTAAGCGTCTGACTCTTGATTTCGGCTCAGGTCATGACCTCACAGTTTGTGGGATTGAGCCTCATGTCCAGCTCTGTGCTAACAGCACAGAGCCTGCTTGGAATTCTTTCTCTTCCTCTCTTTCTGCTCCTCCCCCCCACCCCACCACCGCATGCTCTGCATGCTCGCTCGCTCTCTCTCGCTCTCGCTCTCTCTCTCTCTCTCTCTCTCTCTCTCTCTCTCTCTGCTTCTGCTCCTCCCTCCACCTCGTGTGTGCATTCTCTCTCTCTCTCACAAAATAAATTAATAAACTTAAAAAATATATATCCCTTTATCACCCTTCATTTCAGATAAGAGACTTGATTACATCACTGCTGCAGATAAGTTCACATTGTTGGTTGACCACTTCTGGCTACCCATTGTTTTAACAATGTTTAGGATAATAACTTCCAGACATGACTGATCTTATCAGAGACAATGTTCATCTGTTCATCATTATTGATTGATTTGTGCAATGACTAAATGCATCCCCCTTTTTAAAAGAAATATCCTAATAATTTAGCTCATAAAATGGATTGATGGATGGACAAAGGGGTGAATAAATAGATATGTTATAAAAAGTATAGCAAAATGTTAATTATAGACTCGATGTGGTAGATGTTAGATATTTACTGATTGGATAATTCTTTCAATTTTATGTTTTGATGTTTTTCATAAGAAAATATTAGGAAAAATTATATTACACAAATATATTATACAAATATTTTAAAAAGTAAAAACCTGGGGCACCTGGGTGGCTTAGTCGGTTAAGCGTCCGACTTTTGCTTAGGTCATGATCTCGCGGTTTGTGGGTTCGAGCCCCGCGTCGGGCTCTGTGCTGACTGCCGGCTCAGAGCCTGGAGCCTACTTCAGAGTCTGTATCTCCCTCTCTCTCTGACCCTCCCCTGCTCATGCTGTCTCTCTCTCTCTCTCCTAGAAATAAATAAAAATATTAAAAAAAATAATAATAAAATAAAAAAAAATAAAAAGTAAAAACCTAAAGTCACTAAAACCTCCCAGAGATAGCAACCTGTTAACAGTGACTATGTTGTCAGTCTCCCGTAGTTATTTGTGTGTGTTTGTGTGTGTGTACACACCCCTGTTCAAAAACTACATGGCAGGGGCGCCTGGGTGGCTCAGTTGGTTAAGCGTCCGACTTCAGCTCAGGTCATGATCTTGCGGTTTGTGGGTTCAAGCCCCACGTCAGGCTATGTACTGACGACCAGCTCGGAGCCTGGAGCCTGTTTCAGATTCTGTGTCTCCCTCTCTCTCTGACCCTCCCATGCTCACGCTCTCTATCTCTCAGAAATAAATAAAACATCAAAAAAAAAAAAAGAAAAAAACTACATGGCATCATGTTACACACACTGTTCTGCAACTTAGTATTTTCATTTATCAGTATACTTTGCTCATGTTTTTAGGTCAGTGCATAATAGCTCACTCTGATTCTTTTTTTTTTTTTTTCCCTCTTCTTTTTTAAGTAATCCCAATGCCCAACTTGGGGCTTGAACTCACGACCCTGAGATCAAGAGTCACATGCTCTACTGCCTGAGCCAGCCATGTGCCCTGTCACCCTGATACATTTTTTTTTTTTAGTTTATTTATTTATTTTGAGAGGGAGAGAGAGTAGGGTAGGGACAGAGAGAGGGGGGCAGAGAGAGAGAGAATCCCAAGCAGGCTCCACATTGTCAGTGCAGAGCCTGATGTGGGGCTTGAACTCACGAACCATGAGATCATGACCTGACCCGAAACCAAGAGTCAGACACTTAACTGACTGAGCCACCCAGGCACCCCTTTCCTTACTGTGATTTTTAATATTTGCACACAGCTTCCTGATATGGCTATACCATGATTTATTTGAGCAATAATTGGACATTTAAGTTATTCTTTGATTTTATTCTACTCACACATCAATGGTGTAATGAGCCTCCTTCAGGCATCTCCGTGGTTATGACCCTCCTTAGGAGAGAGTGGAGCGAGGAACCTGGGATTTGACTCTAAATCTGTCTGATGTCAAAGCCACATTCATAATCCCTTTTCCCTTCTGTATGAGGAGAAGACAAAGCTTCGCTTTTATGTTCCATGTCCTTCAAGTTGATGCACATTAGCAGGTCTTCTGACCTTGTCCTCTGTTCTGCCTCTCCCTAGTTCTTCCAGAAGGCAGCACTGAATGTGAGAGACAATGTGGGGGAAGAAGTGGATGCCGAGCAGCTGATCCAGGAGGCCTGTCGCAGCTGCCTGGAGCAGGTGAGACCAAGGGGGCAGGAGATGCAGGCACAGGGTTAGGCCTCGGGGCTCTGTTAGGAAGCGGCATCACTTTGTTCACGGTATTGGGGCGGGGGGGATGCCTGACAAGCCACTAACATCCAGCTAGGGCTTGGAGCTGCTGCTGACAGAGAGGAGGCACGTGGCTCCCATGTGCCAGGCACCGTGATGGACAATTTCGCATGTATTCATTCAGTGACCTCCCAGAAGCCATATTTTAATCCCTACTTTACAGAAGAAGAAACTGGCTCAGAATAAGCAAGAGTTAGAATAGCTAAGGCCGGTCTCACCTCTGCAAGTACTTGGTGACTTAACTCTTCAAGTAGTCACAGCCCCTTTTGGCATCATGGAGATTCTCGCCCTCTCTGCCTCTCAGGGTGTGGTCAGGAGGCGTGGCATCAGGTCTAGAAATGTGGCTGTGTTCCCAAGATAGACATGAGCCTGTTTGCATTTGTCAGCTGTTCTTATTAATAGAAATTGTCAGCATCACCCGGATTCTGTGCCTGACTCTGAAGCCACTAGCTGTCAGAGATGGGAAGTTTTTCATATCAGAGGCACAGAGGCTGATTCGAGCTTAGTGCTCTGAGGCTGTCTCAGGAGATGAGTGATGTCTTCTGGGGCTTGGCTGGCCAGCTGCTCAGGCATAGCCTCAGAGAGGAGCAAGAGCGGGGCCGGAGCCTCAGCTTCGAGAGGACAAAACCCCATCCATCAGTGCAGTGAAAGCTGATGTGCTTCTCCATCTAAGCCCAACTCCCAGGAGGCCGAGTCTTTAATTCGCTCTGGGACTGTAGTATATTATAATCAGTTGTAAGATCTGCTGGTAATAAAACCTGGCAGTTTGTGAGTGTTACTGTAAGATTGAACTGAATCAAGATTAAATTGATAAACCTTAAGTCTCAGTTGCCTGCCAGAATCCTTTTTTCTTTTTAAGTTTATTTATTTTGAGGGAGGGATGGGGGAGGGACAAAGAGAGAGGGAGAATCCCAAGAAGGCTCAGAGCCTGATGTGGGGCTTGAACCCATGAACCATAAGTTCATGACCTAAGCCGAAGTTGAACATTTAACCAACTAAGCCACCCAGGTGCACCACCACACCCCCCCGCCACAATGCCTTTTTGAGTTTATTTGTCTCTTCAGCTAATATGTATTGAGAGCCTACTGTGTGCCATTTCTGTGCCAGGCCCCGACAGCGCTGTGCAAAATGGACATAGTCCTTACCCCCAGATCCCTGACATTACTGCAGTAATCATACAATAGATCTAGGATTATAGACTGTTCTAAGTGCTGAGTGTGGGAGGCAGTGAGAGTCCACAAGGTAAGGGAGCAGAGTACATCTAAGGGACAGAAAGAAGGCAGGGTTGCTGATTTTCAGAGGATAGAGAGAATGATACTTGATGAGGCTGGAAGGGTAAGCAGAGGGCAAAATCGAGCAGGGCACTGCAAACCAAATTGTAGGTATGGTGTTTTAAGCAGAAGAGCCGCCTAATGAGATTTGCATTCTGGAAGATCACTCTGGCTGCCATGAGGAGATTGGTTTGGGAATCTGCCGTGGAGATTGGAAGGGAAGCTGTGAAACTATCCCTGAGTCCCCATGAAAGATGAGATTAAAGTGAACTGGGCATAGTCCATACTCCTCAATGGTTATACCTTTCCAGTCTCCTGAATCCCCACGTCCACCTTGTGGACTTCCCCCTTGCTAGGATTGATGGGACCGGGAAGCTAGAGTGTGGAACAGAAGGTATGTGATCAGAGCACAGGAATCCAAGCACAAGGAGGTAGAAAGCCCAAAGTCCATCTTGAAACCAGATGAATCAAGAAGTCTTTCCACCTTTCTAAATTGGGAGTAAGAATCCCACCCCCTTCTCCCCATGGTTTGCTGTGAGGATTAATTGAGAAAATATACATACACTACTGACACAGAACATACTAGATATTAAATGCATGGGAGTTCTATTCATAATTATAACACACACCTGCCTTAGGGACACCTGCCAGGTTCAGTCAGTAGAGTGTGCGAGTCTTGATCTTGGGGTTGTGGGTTCAAGCCCCAGATTGGGTGTAGAGATTACTTTAAAAATAATAAAATCTTTAAAAAATAAAAATAATAAACGTAGTACATAACTGCCTCACAGCAGAACCTAGTTTTCAGGTAGCCAGGATACTCGGAAGTTTTTTGGGGTCCTCCTGTCTAAACTGCACACAGAACTTCATTACATGCAAAAATTCTTCACATTGGACATGATACAACTAGAGCAGGGTTTTTAGTTTGTTTGGGTTAAGACTTGATTTGCTGTTTGTGCTTCTGTTCTCAGCACTGACCATCTCAGTCAAGTTCCCTGATCTCCTTAGCTATCCCTTTATGGCGATTTCTTAAGGAGAAATGGCTGATCTCAGCTATAGCCCGTTGCCTTGCATTTTTTGTTTTCTTGATTTTGTTTTGCACAGCAGTTGTGTTTTATTTGTTCATTCTATTCATGCGAGTACTATATATCCATTAAAGATTTGGCATAGTCGTTAAGAAGGCAGCCTTTTTCTTGATTTACACTGTCCAGATACGAGTCCTGGCTTTACCTCTGACTCACTGTGTGACTTCAGGCAAGTCACCTCACCTCCCTGAATCTCCGTTTTCTAATCTGCACAGGGGGTAGAGAGGTGCTACCTCATAGGATTGTTGTGAGGTTTAAACATGGCGGTAACTCTTAAAACATTTCAGTCAGCAACTCAGTACAGACTCAGTAACTGTTACCCACTGCTGGTTTATGTTAAAATTAGACAGTAGAAATTATAAAGAAGGAAAATAAAATTCCTCATGATCTCACTACCAGCAGTAACTCATATTAACATTTTGGTGCACTTTCTTCTTTTCCCTGTGTATGTTTTCACCCATGTGCATCCACTCCCAGGGGCACCAGGCTTGCGGTGAGGAGCAAAAACAGACCAACCTTGAACCCACAGCCTCCTGCAGCTGCCACCCTGTTTCTCTATCCCCTCTTACAGCTAGACTTTGGGAAAGGGGCTATCACTGGCTCCACTTTGTCACCTGCTATTCATTCTTTCGCTCACTTTGTTTTGGTGAGCGTTCTTCACCACTTCACCAAAACCCCTCTTATATCAGAGCCATCAGTAACCTCTGTGTTGTCAGATCCTGTGGACCCGAAGTGTCCTCAGTTTACTTAACTTCTTGGTAGCATTTGTGCCAGGGGATTGTTTCGTGTTTCTTTGAGCGCTCCTCTCTGGGCTCCAGTGCCTTGACTTTGCGTCCACTCGTCTTTGGCTTCCTGGACCAGCTCACCTTCTCTACCTGCCCTCTTTACTATTGGTGCATTTGTGAATTCAGTCCTCGGCCCCCTTCTCTTCTGTGGCTCACTCTCCTTCTAGGTGATTCTCTCCAGTACTGTAGCTTTGAAGCCAATTTAAGTGCTGATGATTCCCAAATGTGTATCTCGGCCCTGAGCTGCCTCCACCCTTGGCGTTCTTCGGGTCTACTACGCTCATGGCAGCCAGACCCTTCTCTTTCAAGATGAACGAGATTGGATCGCTCTCCTCTTTAAAACCAGTGACTTCCCACTGCAGGCAGAGTAAAACCCCAATGCCTTAGGATGATCCACAGAGCCCTACCTGCACTGGCTCCAGCCCATTTCTTGAACTTCATCTCATCGCACCGCCCTCTCGCTGGCTGTCTTCTGGATGTACTGGAGTCCGTCCTGCTTCTCCAGTTCACCACGCTCAGCGCCTTGGCACCTGCTGTTCCCACTGGCCAGCATGAGCTACCCCTAACTCTTTATATATTTGCCACCACTTCTCCAGCCTCATCAGAGAAGCCTTCCCTGGCCATCCATCTAAATTAGCCCCTCCATCTCACTCCTTTCCTCACCTCCCGTTAATCTGTGTCACTTTACTTGTCTATTTCTACCATGTATTTCAATATGGAATTATTAATAGCTCATGCACTTATTTCCCATCTCCCTCTCCACCCCCACCTCTGCTACAAGCTTGAGCTTTGCAAGAGTTGAGGCCTGATCTTGTTCACTGCAGTATTCCCTGCCCTAGAATACAACTCTTCATATGTGTACACTGATTGCGCAAATGAGTGAATGAATGAACGAGGAAACAAAGGAACGAATGGCAAATGAATGAGCAGGCTTCCTGCTCTCATAAAACCGACAGCCTGGTTAGGCAGACAGATGTGAATTAAACCCCACAAAACATGTGCACAATTTCACACAGAGACGTATGCACTCATCACGGCAGCGTTTGGAGGAGAAGGTTGTGAATTCAGACTTAGCAGATTTGGGGACCTCAGCGCATAGACCTCGGGCAGACAGTTGCTGGAGCTCAGAGGAGAAGAGAAAAAGTCATAATCAACACTGTGTGTCACCTATACTCAAAATTTTTTTTAATTACATTGTCATCAACTTATCAATGTTAATTGAAGCTGTGAGCATGGTGAGAGTAGACAGAATACCAAATGGAAGGAGATAGAATGAACCAGACTGAGGGAGAAGAGCAGCAGAAAAGGCTGAGAGAGAGTGGCCACACAAGTAGGAAAACCAGGGAAGGGTGGCCACAGGAGCCTGTAGGAAAGAGTTTCCAGAAGAGGGGAGTGCTCAGGCCTGTCCAGTGCTGCTCACAGGAACACAGCTCTTCACACGACCTGTACACTCCCCGCTCACCCCTCTCTCCTGCCCGTTACTTGCCAGGCCAACTTTTTCTTCAAACAAGCCACGCCTGTTCCCACCTTGGTGCCCTTGCGCTCCTCCCTACTGCTGACATGCTTCTCCTCAGCTTTTCTTATAGCTGCTCGGCCGCTTTCTCCTCCCCTTCCCTTCCCGCCCCTCCCGCCTTGTCCTCCTGCCCAGCCCAGAAGGCTGCCTTCTCTGCACAGCCTCCCCTCTGCTAATTGTCACATCTGCCTGGGCTTTTTTTCCCCAGAGCAGTTATCATGATCTGAAATTACCTTGTTTCTATGTTTGTTGATGTTCTTATCTCCAGATTGCCCACAGGGTGTGAACTCCCCAAGGGCAGGGACTTTGTATGTGCTGCTTACTACTGTGTCCCCAGTACTGTGTCCCCAGCACTTCTATACTAGGTGCTAAATATGTACTCCATGAAAAGCAGTGGCTCATTAACAGTAGTCTGTGCATATGGGAGATTTCAAGTTTGATTTTTTTTTTTTACATAGTCTTCAAATTTTTCAGCAACAATCATTAATTACAGTTGACCCTTGAACAAGGCACGGGTGAGAGGCGCCAATTTCCTGTGGCAGAAAATGCACGTGTAACCTTTTTTTTTTTAGAAGTAATCTCAGGGCACTTCGGTGGCTCAGTCAGTTAAGCATCTGACTTTGGCTCAGGTCATGATCTCACACCTTATAAGTTCGGGCCCCACATAGGCTCTCTGCTGTCAACATGGGTCCAGCTTCAGATCCTGTCTCCCTCTCTATCTGCCTCTCATGTGCACACGTGCAAAAATAGATAAAACATTTAAAAAACATTCTTTTAAGTAATCTCTGTGCCCAACATGAGGCCCAGACTCACTACCCTGAGATCAACTGAGCCGGTCAGACACCCCCACATATTAACTTTTGACTCCAAAAACTTAACTACTAACACCTATGTTGACTGGAAATCTTACCAATAACATCAACAGTTGGTGAACACATTTTTATGTTATATGTTTTATATACTGTATTCTTACAATAAAAGAGAAAAGATGTTACTGAGAAAATCATAAGGAAAATACATTTACAGTATTGTACTGTTTTTGTTGGAAAAAAAAATCTGTGTGTTAGTAGACCCATACCATTCAAAGGGTCAACTGTTCTTAAGTATTTTTAAAAAATAGGTCTCTATATGTATATTTTGGGGTGCATTTGTACTGAGCATGAAAAAATTTCAACCCAGTTTGGAGTTTTAACCTCGCTGTTACCCACCAAAATAGTAACTGTTAACACTTGGTCTTTTTCCCTTCAGGCTAAACTACTGTTTTCAGATGGAGAAAAAGTAATACCCAGATTGACCCATGAATTTCCAGGGATAAAGGTCGGACTCACTGTGTCTGGGGTGTTGCATGGGGAGACGGATGAGGCTGGGAGGCAGGTGACCTCAGTGGGCCCAGGGAGGTGCCACATGTTACCTGTTTGTAGGACCAGGTCCAAACAGCATCCTGCTGGGAAAGCTTCTGAAGCCTGGCCTAGGGAGGGGCTGGAGGGTGTAGACCCAGGCTCTGACCTCTGCAACCCCAGGGGGCCTGCAGCTCCCAGGCACTGGCCTTTCATTAACTCCTCCCTCCCATGTCCCTCCAGCGAGGCCGACAGACAGAAGAAGAATGTGCCCATCGAGGAAGCCCCATTCCCAAAAAGGTAAGCCATCTCCCCATTTTCTGGCTGGGAAAAGGCCCTACAAGTCCAGAAGAAGGGAGAGGGCTTGCTCCGTGCTCCTTGGAGCCTGTCTGGCACGAGAGGCAGGAGCCCTGGGGACAGCTACTCTCCCCGGTCACTCTCACTTGGTTTCTTGGGAAAACCATCTCCACCAAGTGACCCTGGACCTGCCAGTGGGATGGGGTGGGGCCTCCCACAGGCTCAGGCCTCTGACAGCTATTCTTTATGGCAGAGGAAGGGACGCCCCCCTGGACACATGCTGTCAAATGACCGGGCGGCCGCCGGCATGGTGTGAGTAGGGGCCAGCAGTGTGGTGAGAGCGGGGAGGGAGTGGGCCTGGAGGGGGAGAGGCCAGAGTCCCTGCCTGCCGAAGTCAGATCCAGCGTTTGAGTCACCAGGGAGCAAGGTTAGTCTGGTTTGAGGGTAGGGAAAGAAGGCAGCAAGGAGGACACTCTTTTATCCTGCTTTTGCCCCAGAACTGCTCAGCCCAGCTTGATTAAGTACCAGAGCTGTTTTTGTTAGTCTGTATTAAATGCTCATAAGGTGCCGTGACTGGTCTAACACCGTATGTACTTTACCTTTTCATCCTTATGCCCCCCCCCACCCCCCCCTTAGC